>NW_027269341.1:600000-960170 GCF_023055355.1 Agelaius tricolor
TTAGGGCTAGGAGGAATGGGGAGGCGTGGAAATCAGGCCTGTGGGCACCAGGCAGGGAGCATCCAGTCCCTGAGCGGTCCCTCACAGTGGGTATCCCTGCAGATGGAGTCCAAATGGAGCCACAGCTCGGTGGGAAAAGTGCCGGGCTGGTGAGCCGTGCTTAGCAGGGGCTCCTGCATCAAATTGCTCCCTGACAGGTGCGGTATGCTGTGTGTGTGTGTGCCCAACAGCTGGCAAGAGCAGGCTGGCCCAGATGTGGGAAAAGGCCAAGGAGGCAGCAGAGTGGCAATGGGGCTGTGCAGGAGGCCCTGGTGGTTGCACACAGCCGTGGGGGATCAGGCTGGCCCAGATGGTCCCGGGGGCTCTGGGCTGAAAAGGGGGGAAAAGAGAAGCCGGGAGGAAGGGCCAGATGCCGCTATGAGAATGCCATTCCATCCCATAGGTGACATAGTGAGAGGAGGCTGGGAACAAAATGGTCATTCCCGCTGATCACCCTGACATCTTCACGACAAGAGGCCCAGAAAGGAGTGCACATCTGCCTCCTGGTGTTGTCCTGAATGGGAGCTCATTACCTGGCGTTCATTACCCGCAAGTCTGGCAGCTTCCCGCGGGCATTCCACGCTTCAGGCAAGCAAAGCTGCTTACCTCACTATGTTCTTTGGGCCTCTGAAGGGGACCGTCCACTTAGCTACAGCCTGGCAAGGAAGGGAGTCTTACAACACTCTGGATATTTTAGACTTTTATTCTCACTCGGGCTGAAACAAAGGATCCCCTCGCTACTTCTCCATCTTCATCCTTCTGTCCTGCAGGTGGCCTGTTCAGGCTGACAGCTTGGAGCGCCTGCAGGCTCCAGTTCGGCTGCAGCCCAGCTTTTCCTCTCACAGCTTAATTCTTCTTATGACAATTCTTTCATTTCTACTTCCAAGATACCTCAGAGCTTGCCTAAATTAACAACACTCTATTCTAAGCTAAACAATCCTCTATTATCTAAGCTATCTATGTTCCATAGCCCTTCAATGTTGATCCCTATATCTCCTAATTCTTTTAAAATTTCATCTCTTTGAGAAAGAAAAAACAACAGAGCTTTAAATTGAACCTAGCACACACCTAACCAAACCTTACTTAACCAAACCTAACCTAACCTAACCTAACCTAACCTTACCTTACCTTACCTTACCTTACCTTACCTTACCTAACCTAACCAAACACCTAAACTGAGCAAATACGAAAAAAAAAAAAATCATATTTCCTATCTATGGCACAGCTCCTCTTAATACGCGGGGGATGGCTGGAGCTCTGCCCAAAGATGACACATCCCCTTTTCCCTCCTCTCGGCTGGCGGGGCATAAGGGCCTCCTCAGGCGCAGGTGTCTCCTCTCCAGTCTTCCTGCACTTGCTTGGCTGAGGTGATCAGAGCAGCCAGGCTGGAGGCAGGATCGCCGGAGGTAACAAAGGGATGCTGCCCAGAGGAAAAAGAACAAAGAAAGGAACTCTTACTTTCCAGGGTCCCATCCTCACGGGCTCAGGCAGGATTCCCTGGCTACCAGGAAGACACACAAAGAGCACCGAGGGCAGCATGTCCCCCTGCGCCTTCCTGTGCTGGCAGCTGCCTGCGCCACGTGGCCCACACTCCTCCTCATGCCTTCATGCAGGTGTCCTCAGCTGACAGGGCTTTTTGCCCCTTTGCTTTTTCTTACCTGCAGGAGTTCCTGGGCAGACCAGCGCCTGTCCTCGTCTGCCTGCAGGCAGCAGCGGAGGAAGTCGCGCAGGAGAGCCGAGTGGTGCCTGGGGTTCTGCAGTTTTGGGGGCCCGTTCCTTTCTATCAGTTCAAAAACCTACAGCACATGGATGCAAGAGGACACTGCACCTGCTCCTTTGCTAGCCACATCAGCTCTCTCCGCACAGAGCCCTCTTGCTAAGCTGCACCTTACCCTGAGACGGGCTTCCCGCTCGTAAGGAGCTTCCCCTTCCACCATTTCCAGCCCCATGATGCCCAGGGACCAGATGTCCACTTTGGGGCCGTAGGCTTCTCCTCTCACCACCTCCGGTGCCATCCAGCTGGGAGTGCCGACGCTGGAGCTGCGCTTGCTGCGCTCAGGGCTGAGCTGAGCACAGAGGCCAAAGTCACCTGAGGCCAAAAACAAAGCCTGTCAAAGCCAGCTCCCACTGGCAAAGCGGCCAAAACCATTGCCCACTCCAAGCCTGACCAGGCCATGCTGAATCGAGCTGAAAAAGCAGCTGAGCTCTCCTTCCACGTGCCTGGAGCCAGGCAAAGAAGGCATCAGCCACTTCCACAACACCCTCACCATTCACGCACTGGCCAAGCGGCGCTTCTGCCCAAGTGGCAGTCACCGAAATGCAAGCGCACGGCAGGTGCTGCAAATGCTGCAGCCCAGCAGGGATACCCACCCAACTTGACAGATCCATCCATGCCCACAAGGACGTTGTTGCTTTTGATGTCTCTGTGGATGACTTGGCGGGAATGAAGGAAATGCAGTCCTTGCAGGCACTGAGAGAGAAAAAGGAGGGAGGGAAAGTTAACGTACAGGATGGGATTTCATCCCACCAGAAAGGAAAGAGCTCAACGGGATTGACGGCTTTCTCAGGGAATTGTGAGCGAGGGCACAGCATCATGGTGCTGTCACGAAGAAGACCTTGCTGCTTCAACACTCTTGGAAGTTTTTTTCTCGATTCCAAGCGAAGGCATCCGGGCTCCCAAAAGTTCCGCCGGCCTTGGGTAGGAAGCGCGTCACCTTTGGCTGGGAGGCGGCATGGCAAAGATTTTTGGGGAAGCCTAGTGGCAGCAGAGGAGGAAGCAGCACCTTAGAGCTGTTCCAGAATCCGTCGCCATGCGGGCTGCAACGCTATCCTTTGCAGCTGAGGACGGCTCTTTGGCCTTAGCTGGAAATTCTGCCGCCTGCATGCTGCCTTCCCGTGGCAAGGAATGTAGGACAGACAGACAGGCTCCAGGCTAACATTCCCAGGCAAAGCTAAGAAGAGGAAGCAAGTGAACCCAAGCGAGTGAGCCAGCACCAGCGCCAGAGGACAGACAGGATGGAAGAGTGCAAGAACAGAGCCTGAGGAGTGCGGGGACAGTGGCAGGCAGTTCACTTCCTATGCTCGCTCTTCTCCTGTGTGTGGTGACAGCAGCAGCAGCAGCAGCAGCAAAAGAAAGGTGAGAGCAAGAAATCCCGGCTGTCCTTAACCTCCAGCTGGCAAGCAGCATCCTGGACAGGCTTGGGGAAGCACAAGCGGGATCCCTCACCTCCCGACAGACAGCGCCTATCTGTCCTTCCTCCGGGTACACTGCGCTGAGCACATCAAACAAGGTGCCGCCGTCCATGAACTCCATGGCCAGCCAGAGCTCCGCATCCACCAGGTAGCTGAAAGAAGAAAACCACGGCATGGAGAGACAGCAATGGGCACAGCCTCAGTCAGCCGAGGGCCCGAGCCAGGTTTTAGCAACTGCTCTCCAAACTACGTGTGCCACACGAGATTCATGATCACCAGCTCCACCTCTTGCCACGCTCTGGAGACCAGCAGAGAAATCACCAGCAGCTCCCTTCTCTGCCCGTGACCAAAGGGCATCGTCTCTTCGGGCTTGCACTAGCTAAAGCTACATTGACAGGAGAATACGCCAACCTGTCTAAGTAGGTAACGATATTGGGACTCCTGTTGTCCCTCATGGCCAGGATTTCATTGGCAGCCAGCTCCTCGGACATCTCCTCCTCAAGCGACATGATCTTGATTGCCACCTGAAATGACATTGGCCACCGTTTACCTTGAGAAGACGCCCCCTGCTCGAGATGACAAGCAGCACGGAGCGAGTGCTGCTGCAATGAGGCAGCGGGCTGGGCCAAAGGGCCTTGTCACTAGACAGCAGAGCTTAGCAGAAGCACCAAAGGCCATCCCAAATGCATTCTGCCCCCTGAGCCTAGAGTGTACTTCAGAGGAACAGCCTCTGCTGCAGACATGGAGCTGCCACCCAAACCTCCAGGCAGGGCTCACAGCAGCGGGGAAAGCGCTCCAGAGCTGCAAAATGGCATGGGGCTGTTGGCACTTTACCTGTTGTCCGCTGCTGGTGTCAAGGGCTTTATAAACAGCTCCAAAGCCCCTGGAAAGACAAAAGCAGCAGAAAGAGCCCTTTATCCCTTGGCACTGAAATCAAGCCTAGGCAGCAGATCTCCCCAGGCTGCCTGCACGCCTTCCTTAGAAAAGGCCTGGCTGCGGCGTCTCTTCGGCCAACAGCACGTCGGCCCGTGAGCCCTCTGCCCTGCGGGGCAGCCTGTCCGAGGGAACACTAAGGTGCAGCATGAAGACCGAGGGCCGCTGGAAATCTCCAAGGCGCACGCCCAGCCAGGTTATTTCCAAACCTAAGGGGAACAGTCCTCCTTGTGCGGGTGTGCATGCATGTGTGTGTCAAAAGAGTGAGAACAATGAGAGTCAGAAGACTGTCCTTGAGAATCTGACATTTCTTGAATGGCAAGGTGCTCTTTCAGGCCAGAAAGCTGCAGGGGCAGAGGGCTTCCCAGCTCCTGCTCCTCCTTGCTGCAAGCAAGACAATGCCAGCATCAACTTGTCTTGGATGAGGCCTTCGGATTGCTCTGCCCCAGCAGTCCAGGCAGGCGACAGGAGGTAAAGCCAGAGCCTGACCGTGATTGGAGCTTGCCTGACTTCACGCTTGATCTTGCACCAGCCAAAGACCTGGCCCACACTTTTGTAAAAGGAGCCGAGGCCACGCTTACCCTCGTCCCAGTTCTTCAAATGCCGTGTATTTGCTCATTGGCTGGCCCGGACTCACAATGCTCCCTGAAAGACAAAAGCAGCGCAGGGCGCTCACTCGCACACAGAGACGCCGCTCCCCACACCCTCCCAAAGGCAGCCCCGCTGCCGGCAGCTCTGGGCCCTTTGCGGTCCCCTGGCTTCCAGCTGCTGAGACCAGCAAGTGGGAGGGCCATCTTCTCCACCTTTCATCAGGTGGCCTTTCCAAGAAGGCCTTGATTTCTTTCAAGCGCAGCATCCCAAGCCATAAGCCAAAATGATGAGACCTTAAGAAGAGGGCCCTAAGAGGTCACCAAGGGCCTTTGCAGCCTCTGCAGTCACAGCCACCATCACTGGCAGGTCCACTGCCAGGGCCACAAAGTGTCTGAGCCAGAGGAGGTGTAAGAACGGGAGCCCGAAAACAGCTGGGGCCAGAGAGCTGCCTGGGGCCTAGTCACTTGCTAGGTGCCAGCCTTCTGCTCAAGCAGAAACAATCTCTGCTTTTGTCTTTGGCACCCAAGGCAGCCCAGGCAGAGCCAAGCCAGGCCCAGCCGCCCTCACAGGCAGCAGGAAGTCCCTGAGCGCTGCCGCGCTGCCTCAAAGCACAACAACGGCTTCTGCCGAGAGGCCTAAGCGCCTCTGAGAGCGAGGGGCAACTTCTGGCACAGCCTACACCCAGACACGCACACAACACACTGCTCTGGCAGACAAGAAATGCAGCCGACTTACTCAGTGTCTTCCGGCCCTGCTCCTGCCTCATCTCGGGCTGCTGGGCTGCGCTGCTGCAGGAAGTGCCAGCAGCGGGGGGCGAGCTGGCTGCTGCAGGCCACGCTGGTCCAGCGGCACCAGGTTGAATTGCAGAGCCTGTGTTGAGCTGGGACCAGAAAGGATTGCCCGTCAGAAGGGTGGCTGGCACACATCATGCTCCGCCGAGTGCACGGCCAAAGCAAGGCCTTGGGAAGGTGCTGTCAGCCACCGCCAGGCCTCTCCAGCTGGGGCCTTTCCCATGTCCCCTTCTCAAAGGCAACTTTGGCAAAAGCCCAAAGGCTACTTGGATCCAGCCCCTCAGGGCCACCTCCATGCTCCATGTTTTCAGCTTTTCTGCAAGACACTGGCAACAAGGGATCCATGGGGCTGCCAAGATCCAGAAAGACATCAGAGCAGTTCCCCAGAGCCTTGTTGCTTTCCTCCTCCTGTCTTTCCCTGGGCAATGAAATCAGCCCGCAACTGGCATGCAGTGCTCTGCTCAGAAGCCCGCAGCATGGCCCTTCTCTGATCCTTTTCACGCATTGCCCCTGTCCATGGCAGCCTTTAGGGAGCGGCCCTTCGGAGACGCCTTCCTGCCCTGCCCAGACCCACGCGCCCTTCACAATGTAGGGCTGCCAAGGATTCTCCTCTGCAAAGGCTGCTCTGAGCGGCTGGAAGTGAAGCACAGCCTGAAGCTAATTAGTCCATGGAGAGGGCAGGTCCCTTCCAGGGGCCAGTGTCTGCCAGGTCCCCTGCAAGGCCGGCAACTGCGTCTTTGGGCCGCTCCGTCCGCTGACCACAGGCAGCCTGCACTGACAATGGGCACACGGGGCTGACTGCTACACTGAGAATCATTGAATGCTGCCTCCTGTCTGATGCCAGGAGACATTCTCGGGCCCTCTCAGCATCCCAGCTTAAATGCCAAACTTCAGACCCCATTGGCCAGGGCTCCCTGGCTTGCCTGAAGCAGCACTAGGTCCCGGCAGGCACACAGCCGCCAGCATCTTCAGCCACGAGCAACAAGGGCTGCTCCAAAACTGGAAGCCTGGCCCTGCACCAAAGGCAGTGCCAAGCTCACTGCCACTTACCGGCTCTGCAAGCTCAGGCTGTGCAGGGAGAGCAGCTGGAGGCTTGATGCTCTTTTGCTCCTCTTCAGCCTCTTCCTCAATGCCAGAGGCAGCCAGAGGAGCTGCTGACCCTGCTGTTGAGGCCTGCAGACAGACAGAAGTGAGACAGATGGGCAAAAGGCAATCCCTCAGGAGCTGCTTTCTGTTGAGCTGGGAAAGGACCCAGAAGAAGGGGAAATGGTAGACTTTGATACAAGTGGGACTCTGAGTCATGAAAAGCCCAGGAAGTTGGCTGAATGAGGTGCTACTCCCATCTTGCTGTGCATTTGAGCTTCCCTGCTGCCTAGAAGCAGCAAGATGCCTTGCAGCTGTCCCATTTGCCTTTCATCTCTTGAAAGGCTCTTCCCTGCAAAATCAGCAAACAGCCAGTGCTCCCTTTGCTACTGCTGATGCCACGGGGCACTTGGCCTTTCTTTCAGCCTCCCACGCTGGCACTCCACACTGGACTGCAAGAGGCCAAGCTGGCAGAATTGCCGCCCCATTGTCACACGCCAGCAACGTCCCAGCTTCCTTTGCCACTCACCAAAGGCCAGGCTTGCCTCCAGCCGCGTGTCAGGTGACCTGCAGCGAGCAAGGGAAAAGGAACCAGAGGCCCTTAGAAAAGTGCCTGTGCTGGCCACTCCCGCAGCACAAGGCAGTCCCAACACAGAGCATTTCCCTTTCCCAACAGGCCTCCAGGAGCAACAGCTCTTTCCCACAGCAGGCAAGAGAACAACGAGGACGCTAGAGTAGGCTCTGTCTACATTTGGGCCTCTTTTGCCAAGAGAGAAATAGAAAGACGCTGCTGGAAATGCCCCTTGCTCTTCAACACTCTGAGCTTCCCTTGTGCCCAACAGCTCAAGCAGCATTTTCCTCTTCTCTTTCCTGCATTTTAGATGTAGATTCTTTTAAAAGGCATGCCCTAAATCCCATGCCTTGGCTGAAGATGGTAGCCCAGCAAAGCTTCCCCAAAGGGCCCCTTCCCTGTGGCAGCTCCCTGCTGAAGCAGCCCAGGAACAGCTGCTGGGCTCAGCAGCAAACCCTCCCTGCACTGGACTTTGTGCTGCAGAGCCAAGGCAATCGCAGCCTTGGCACACCATCAAAGGGTCAAGTCACGCAGCCAAGGCCTCTAAGGGGCAATGTTGTAGCGAAAGGCGCTTTCCTTCGCTCCTGGAGAGAGCCACTGACTTGCTAGCAGTACTTCTGAGCATCTCCCCTCCGAGTCTGCAATCAGCAGCTTGTCTTGCTTGAAGCAGCAAGCGCAGGAAAGGACAGACTCCAGTGCCGCGCACTCTCTCGGGGAGGGAAGGCAACCGCTGCAGGTTGCAGGGCAAATACTCTGCACCCGCCCCCCAGTACACAGATGCCCTCTTTTTAGCTGATGCTGCTGGCAGGACATTGACCAAAGCGGTGGCATCTTCATGGCCATTTTGTTCCCAAATAAACCCGGTCACTGCTGCGGCATGAAGAGCAGAGTCAAGCAAAAGCCGGGTGATGCCAGCCCCAGGAGAAACCTTTACTTACGAGTCAGCTGGGTCAGGTAGTAGCCAGAATAGACAACAGAAAAGACCGTGCAAACCGTGGCACAGACCTGCCCGATCATTTTGGCAGCGCTGTGCGGGTTTGCACACTGGATGCCAGCCAAGGCAAAGCCCAGACTCCTCTCGGGGTGCAGGCCGTCTGCTGAGAACTCCTTGAGCACAAGGATCCTCCTGCAGGGAGCCAGCAGAAGAGCCGCTCTGGACAAGCAGGCCTTGCGTGCCCCGGGGCAACGCTGTGCTGACAGCACTGTGACGTGGCACCGCTCCCCTGACCTCACAATAGCAGCTGTTCTATGGCTTCCTTGTGCCCAGCAAGGCAACCTTCTGTACAGCTGATGCGAAAGAAAAGCCTGGGAAGTTCTCCTCACTCATCAAGCAGCAGAAAATGTCCTCCCAGTCCATAAGGCAGTGCTCAAGGCATCCCAGAGGAACTCAGAAAATGGGCCAACCCAAGCGGCATCCAAGGAATCCAAGCAAACGCGCCTTTTGGTCCCAAAAGCTTTGACTGAAAGCAAAAGTCTGCTTCTTCTAGGTGGCATGCTAGCTGGTTCTGAAAAGTCTCACTTCTTCAATGCCATTTAGGGGGGAAAAGAAGCAAAGATAATAAATTTCCAGGAGTATTTTAGGCTGCAGTCACTTCTCGAGCACGCGGGTGCGTGCTGACCTATGGAGGGGCTTGACAGCTGGCCTGCAAGCAAAGCTGAGTTCATAGAAGACATCCCAATTGATGGGTTTTCAGTGTATCCATAGCAAGGAAGAAGACAAGGCCGTCAGCATGGAAACCGATTAGAAAAGAGAGATGAAATTTTCGTAAGCTAGACTAGTGCCTAAGTAGATGTGTATACTTGCCTTATAAATTTCTGTAAAACTTTTGCCAATTCTATTGACGTTAATTGCCTTGCACCAATGGATATAAGAAGTTCTTGTGGTGTAGTCAGTGACTTAAGATCACGCTTTGTTAAGAGTGTATAAGCTGGAGAACAGGCAGAATAAAGAAAACTTTTTTCTTCTTGGACCCTGATCACGTGTGTATGCCACGTCCGGCCTAATGGTGACAGTTGCCCATCTCTGGGTCAAGAGACAAGTATTGTCTGACAGGTAGCTTGTCAACAAACTGAGAAAGAATTGAGTACCTGGGCATGCAGATTTCTGAAGGGAGGAAAGAAAAGTGTTGACAAGAATAAGCCTAAGTTTTAAACGCCTGAAAGAGTCAAAAATAACACGTTGTGGGATATTGTACCAGATGTTCCACAGAGTTAAAACCAACCACAACTCATTAGTATCTGGACTTCCTTGCCCACTATGCTTAGAAATGTTGCTTGAAGGCACTTTGTATCTAAAAATCCAGTTCCTGTAGATGACTGTAGATGTAGATCAAAATCCTACCAAAAACTCCGTGTCAAAACCAGCAAGAGTGAGACTTTTGTCCTTGGCAATAGCTTCCAGGTGCTCCTGTGCCGCAGACATCTTTCATGAAAAATCCTTTCTTAGGATTTTTCCTTGTGAAAAGCTGCAGTTTCAGCAACCAAAAGTAAACAATGGTTATCTGCTGCTGTGGAATGCAACAGGCGGTCCTGTGATTGGTCTCCTGTGGATGTTTGGATTTCCTGACCACTCATGGCAGAGCTGGCTCTTGCTCTGTCTGAGACACAGATCTTTGTTATTCATTCCTTTTCTATTCTTAGCTTAGCTACCTTCTGAATAAACCTTTTCCTTTCTATTGCTTTTTAGTATAGTCTTGATGTAACATATATCATAAAATAATAAATCAAGCCTTCTGATCATGGAGTCAACATTCTCGTCTCTTCTTCATCCTGAAAACCCTTGTGACCACGATCACAGTCTTTGTCCATGGAATCTTCTTTCCAAATTGTGCATTCCAAGTTAGGCCAGATCCTTTAGGCAAATGAATCCTGTCACATGCAGTGACATGCAGTGACATGCAGTGACATGTCACATGCACATTGACTCCATGCAGTTCATGTGCTTATGCACATGGCTAAATACTCCAATAAATCAGATATCAGGATCTGTCAATGCCTTTTTTTAATCTCTCCCTCAAAGTTTCCATAAATTGTCTGTAAAAAGCTACTTCATTTCAGCCAGATCTAGAAATCACTGGATAGAGCTAATCAAAGATTCTGACTAAAGGGCAAAATGCAGTTTCACCACCTTCTTGTATCAGATGATTGTTATTTACCTCTGAATCTTAAAAAAATCTTGTCAGAAAAATATTCAAAATATTTTTCTTAATTTGATTCATTGCTTTATGTCATCCACCAATGACATTTTAATAGGAAAACAATAAACCAGGATTTAGCGCTACATGATATATAAAAATAATAAACTGATTTCATTATTTAATAAATAAATAAATATGATCTATCACATTATGTGATTTAACCATAGATTATTTTTTCTCTATACTGCATAGGAATAATCAGTATTCATCTTTTTCTTCTCTACATAGGCCTGTGTAGGTTTGCACCAAACTTCAGTTTAATTACGTTTCGGCAAATTGCTGTATTTGGACTGGCAGAGAAATTCTGCCATTTGAACATTGGTTTCCATCTAGATTGCAATGAAAGTTTAAAAGAGAGAAAGAAAATCCAGAGAAATATTTTAGAGAGATGTCAATGCAATTTTTTAATGCTGAGAAGTTCCAGTATGGAACTGCCATTTGCTAGAGGATTTTAGAAAAAATGGCTTTCCTACTTTGGGAAGGAAGAAATGAACTGACACCAATTCCCATATACTTGATTGTGTGTTTGTTACAGATTAGATTTTGCAGCATCTACAAAATGGATTAACTGCCTGAATCCAAGTATCTTTCTCAGCAGAAGGAATTGGGGCAATAATATTACAGAAGGGCCCTCCAGCCCAACAGTCCTCACACAATGCATTTTACATAGGAAAAGGTCCACACTGGCTGTCCTTGCACAGCTGGAAGGAGCAGTCAGCACAACTGCAACTGTGTGAAATCCACAAATGCTGAATGAAAATAATCAACGGGGGCAATCAGCTGGTCAAACCCTGAGATGGAAAACACAGCTCTCAGAACAAAACCAAATTGGTGTTTGGAACAGGCAGGGACTGTGCAGCACATCCCTGGGAGCAGAATGTGTGCCTGAGAGTTGCCTGTTCCTGGGTGTTTCCAGGACCAACACACCAATGTGCACTAACAGCAACACAGTGGAGAGCGCCAGCCCCAGGGCAGCAGAATGGAGCTGGCCCTGAATGCACGGGTGTGCAGTCACCTGTGTGTCTGGGGAGAGGCTGCCCGGCTGCCGCAGCAGGAGCTGCTCCCGCTGCCCGGGGCTGCTCCGGCCCCGCAGGAGCTCTCGGAGCCCCGAGCGGAGCACACGGCATCGAGCCCGAGCTGCTGAGCTCCCATCCCTGCTCCTGACGCTCCGGGACGGGCTCGGATCCGCGGGCCGGAAAGAGCTGAGCAGGTGAGACGCCGCTTGGATCCGCGCTTGGGGCACTCGGGACCGCAGGGAAAGTGTCACCGGCAGCTGTCATTTGTTTGGCCATTTGTGTGGTGAGGAACGCATTTGTGTCTGAGCTCGGCCTTATTTGGCTGTGCCATGTCTGGGAGCACAAAAACTATTTTTCATGAAGGTAAGAACATGGTTTGATTGTTATCTTATGTGCACATGATGCTAAATGTAAACACTCCCTATTTTACATACCAGAGGCCTGCCTTAAAGAACCTATGGCTTTGCAGATATTATTTCCATAATTTTATATCTTTCAGAGGAAGCAGCACAGTTCATCTGAACTAAGTCCTTCCTTACACTTCAGAGAAAAAACAGGCTGTGTGAGAGCTCTGCTAGCTGGGAATGCATGAATGGAAGAATTTTAGGACACTGCTATGGAAAGTGCAGACGTTTAACCATGAATTAATTTAGGGAAAAGAGCTAGTAGGTATGCTCATTTATGAAGGTAAGCACCAAAATCTGAATTTTTCCTGTATTATTTTGAGCCCCCAGTATGCTTTGTAATTGCACTTTTCTCTGTATTTTTTCATGCAGATGTCACTGGCAGTGACATGCTCTGTGCTAAGTGCTGGATTGGATGGTTGGCTGGGGAGATGCCTTTAGTTTTATGGCATACAGGGGTCTAGGGAGGGTGTGCGGGTGTCCCTGTGCCCTGGCACCAGCTGAAGTGCAGGAGCACTTCCAGGGCTGCCTCCAGGCACGATGAGCTGGAGTTAAAGCTGTGCCTTCTGCTGAGCAGCTGATACCACCTCTGACCATGAACAGCTGGGCCTGATATAGAAAATAGAGCTTTCTTCCTTTCTTACTAAGAGCCAGAGTCTGATAAAATGGGTTCTTCATCCTGCTGTGATCAGTGAAGACAGGGTTCATTTCCAGAAATTTCCCGCTTTCTCTGCTTTGTACCTGCCAGCTACATCAGCCATAATGTCCTGCTGCTCAGCTTCCTTGAGAGAAGCTGGCATTTCTTTGGAAAAGGGCTCTTCACTAACAGCTGGACTCACAAGTGGCTCATTGATGTCCCTCTAATTCCCAAGTTGTTTCCCATCTACAGTTGCCTTTTAGGGATAGATCCTGATGCTCCTCTGATTTCTGTGGGATCCTCTTTGCCTACCACTTTCAGGAATGAGCTAGAAGAGGCAAATCAAGGTTCAAGGGAAGGACTTGTGTTTCCTACTTCATCCTGGGTCATTTAATTTGAAAAGTTTTAGACTTGGATTTTCCACAGTGAATTGTCATTGGCCCAGACTTCAAATTCTCTCAGCACATTCATGTTTTCAACATGAAAGTTTTTACACTCTAAAATAGTATCTTTCACAGAATTTTAGTAAAAAAAGAAATGGGTGAAGAGCCCTCCACTTAATGCTTTTGCTTCATGAAAATTCCATATTGATCCAGAATAAAGTGGATTTATCTGGATACTCCTGGAAACTCCATGCCTTCTTTCTCCCCTTCTGCAGGAGCACTGGGGGGTGGGACGGTCGGGACGGACGGAGACGAGAGATCTCTGCAGCCAGGCCGTGGAACCTGCGGCTCATTGCAAAGGGCCTGGGTGCAGGGCCCTGCTTGGAGCTGCCAGGCACAGCTCGGAGCAGGCCCGAGAGAAGAGAGGGGCAGAGAGGATGAGAGGGGGAGAGAGTAAGAGGGGAAGAGCGTAAGAGAGCGAGGTTCCCGCTACAATACAATAAATCTTCTTCTGTGTTGAATATTCTAATTCTCACTAACCAATCTAGTCCAAGATACAAATCCTATAGCATTTACATCCAGCCTGTAAGAATCATTACATTACCATACTGTGTTACATTTTAAACCCTAAAAACTCCTCTTTGGACCGCTTCTGCTGAGCTAGTAGGGTCTGCTCGGAACCTTGGACCTGCCTGCAAGCAGAGGGAATTGTTTCCTCAAAAGGGGATTACCTTCAGTTGGGCCACACCATTGTTTTCCAGTTGTTCACTAACTAAGGTATCTCAAAGCTTGCTTTCATTTCAATCTTGCTTATAGTTTCTATAGTCTCAAAATCTTTTGCCAGACAATCATATTTATAAGGCTTTCCTGTTTCATCTTCCCCAATACCCTTCCTTTCCTCAATACAAGGAATACCAACATGTTTGTTTGAAGATCATGCATTTAGTAATGCAAGTTAGTTAAAATCATCTGATCTGAAATCCCTTCCCCACTTCAAAACCCACACACTTCATTTTTGACTCCAGCTGCAGCAGACCTAGACATCTCTTTCACCTGCTTTCTCTCTTGTAATTGACCAGTCCTTTCTCTCTTTGACTACTGATTTGGTCAAATAAAACTAAAATGCAATGATCCCTTGAAACATGGTGCTCTAGTCAGCATATTTCCTATTTTCCCATTTATTAGGCAACAAGACTTCATTCTGACAGGTAATAAATACAGACCTTCAGCTTTAAGAGGCAGAGCACATGAATTCCATTCAAATGGGCTCCTTCATATTTAGTTTCTCTTCAGAATGACTCATGAACCGTTTCAAGTTTGGATAAGCAATTAATGCATCAGTGACTAACACACAAGGAAGAGATGATTGTGAGCAAGCAAATAATGGCTTGCTTAGCCACACAGCAGGCTCTGCACTTTTGAAAGAGAATTTCATTACATTTTGTGAGTTTTAAAGAAGCAAACGGAGAACAAGAGTCTCTATATGTTTGGAAGTATCATATATAATTCTGCAAGTGTTAATGTGAGAATCTACAGAGTATCCTGCTTAATGATACATGTAGTTGTGCAGTTTTTTTATTTGTTCATGGGTATGTTTGTGTAAAGAACCACGTGGAAAGGAATTTTTCTTACATCTTGCAGGAATATTTAAATGGGATGAATATTCATGCTCTAAGCTCTGTGGGCTGTGGCAAGAACACTAATGCCTATATAGCAAGGTTTCCTTTTACAAAACTCTTTTTTCCTACTCCTTTCCAACTTGTTCCCTGCTCTCCTTGGGTCAGCAGAGCAGAGCCACTCTGCCTCCACCTGGAATTTGTCTGTCCCTTTCTTCTTCCTGTTCCAAAATCACCCTTAATCCCTGCCTCCCACAGCTCTGCCCACTGACAAATAAGTGCAGCACCAACCAGTTCATGGTCTCCACACCTGTGCATTATTTGCTGCCATTCTGCAGAACCCAGTGGAAATGTGTGGGCTTTGCTACCACTGGTGGATTTCTGTATTTTCACATCTCCACAATTGTCATGGATTTAATGCTGCTTCTGCTCCTGAAGTCTCTCTATGTCCATTTATCTGCTGCTATTGCTCAGGGTCCCCAGTGCTTTTCAGCTGGAGCAGAATTGTTTTAGCAAACACCTGTGTGAATGCTCATGCAGATACAGTGTAATAGGGGCTTAGGAGAGCTGCATCATACAAAACAACATCAGTGGGCATTTTTAGGAGAATCTGAAGAAGAGGGGATGTAGTTCTTACACTCTGGACAACAGCTCCAAGTGCCTGTTGTCACAGAGCACCCTGCAGATCATCCTGTGCTCCTTTGTGCTCGGCCTGAGGTGCCCGTGCTGCTCTCTGGGCTTGTGCAGAGCCAAGGAGATCCCCGTGGAGGCCACTCTACAGCCTCATGCATGCACAAGAACTTTAGGACACATTTAAGCCTCACACACATGCAAAAAACCTAAACCAAACTGAAACACCACAACAAACTCTGAAAAACGCCAATCACTTGTTTTTAAAATTTTAAAAGTTTAATAGTAATAAAATGGTTATAAAAATAGTAATACAATTAGAGTAGTAATAATTTGGACAATTTGAATTAGGACAATATGAGACAACCAATACAAAGAGTTACGGACGTCTGGGTACCTTTTTCTGGGCAGCAAAAGCCCGAAAAAGGACACCTGTTAACACAGGATTAACCCTTAAAAGCAACAGCCTGTTGCATATTCATACACTTCATACATGATGCATAAATTCCATTCAAACACAGGATTCTGTCTGGTCATTGTCAACTTCTTCCTCCGAATCCTAACAGCGCCTTGGAGGCGGGAAGAAGTTCGTTTCTTCTGATAAGAGGGCCATAAATTCTTTTTCTCTGGAAGATTCAGGTGTCCTGTTGCTGCTATCTCGCTGCGAGCCCTTCCTTTAAAAAAAGTATCCTACATAGCATCGTTTCTATTTTAACAATTTTTATAACCTAAAACTATATTTAACACAGTACTTAAGAGATTTAATACAGCATTACTTTCTAACACAAGACATATAATATTCATTTTAATATTTGCGAAAAGCCAATCATAAAATACATGCATTTTTCACAAAACCAAAAAACCCATGGAAATTTGTTTACAAGTTATAATCGATTGTCTCGTGTCACCTCCATTCTGTTTTCCAAAGCAGTGTCAGTGTTCAGACAGAAGGACAAAGAGAGGTTTTAGCAGGACTGACCAAGTTTTGGAGGGATGGAGCTGCTCTCCCCCATCAGAGCCTGCTGGCTCTGCCTTTCTGTCTGGATGGGCGGCACAGCCGCGGCCATGGCAGAGCAGCCTCCTGTGCCCCCGCAGTGGGGCTCAGCAGCACTTTAAGCCACTCTCACCCTGCACTGCCCAAGGGCTGCTCTGGCAGCGTCCTCAGCTCTCTCTTGCCCCTTTCCCTCCGTGCTGCCCTGGCAGCTGAAAGCCCGGCTGGCCCAGGGGGGTCTGGGCTCTCAGCCACAGTTGGGTTCTGCTGCTCCAAGCCTGGAGCTGCCACGCTGGGGAACCCACAGCTGAGAGCTTCCCTGGAGTGCAGCAAACAGAGGGCCTGACATGAGGGGAAAGGGCCCTGAGGTCAGGCCAGAGATGAAGGAAAAGGGAAATGGCAAAGGAGAGAAGAGAAAATTCACAGGGCTTGAGAGCTGAATCTTCCCTGCAAACTTTGCATACAAGTCTGGATTCCCAAAAGATCACTGGTGTCTGAGTTTATTATGAAATAAAAGAGATTAAAAAGAATATTGATTAGTTGCTTATCGTCTATTCTGAGCACTGATGATTTTGGGATCGGAAGGAAAATGCAGTATGTGACCATGCTATTAAAAAAAGATACATATGCATATAAAAATGTAGGAATCAGAAACACAACATAAAAAACCAAAGATCTAACTAATTCTGGCATTTCCTCATTTTGAAAGTAAGGAATCTGAGCTACAGGTTTCTAAAATCCTTGCAGGTACTTTTATATGTAATACAAGCATACAAGACTTCAGAATGGCATTTTCAAAAGCACTGTGCCTTCACCATGTTCTAGTAGTTTTCCAAACAGTTGGAGACAAGAAAATATCAAAGTTCTGGAACCTCTCAAGTCCTTTCATCTCAGTCTAATCCTGAAAGAAAAATCTAAGTTATTGTCTTCTGAATAATAGGTATATTATATTCTATTAAGGAGACATTCGCCTTGTTGTTTTTTTTTTTTTAATCAGCTGTCCAGTACTGGGAAGAAAACAAGATCTTTCTGGAGGCCTAGAATGGTAGCAGAAAGAAGAATTTAAGAGACTTCATTTAGAGCTTCATTTTTCTTACTGGTTATTTTTTCTGGAATTGCCTAGCTAAAACCAGCCAGAATTGCTCTAACAGACTGATTTCTTCCAAGAGAGTAAGAAGGAGAGGAAAATACAGGTCAGTCAGCCTTGCCTCCATCCCCTGACAGGTGATGGAGTAGCTAATCCTGGAAACCGATCCAAACAAACGGAGAAGAAGTTGATTGGGAGTGATGGTTAAGCTACCTGATGCCCGTGATAGGACAGCCAAACGGATGGATATGGGTGGAGCAATGGATGATGTCTACCCCAGCTTTCCCCAAGCCTTTGAGACAGTCTCCTACAGCATCCTTAAACACAAACTGCCAAAATGCCCAGCGAGGAAGGCTGAAAAATGGATGAGGACTGTCATCAGTGACACAAAGTAGAGCTGGAGGCAAGTCACGGGTGCTCTGAGCCCCAGGGGCTGATGCTGGGGCAGATGCTCTTTAATGTCTTCATTCATGGCCGGGCTGGAGGAGCAGCTCACCCTCAGCAAGTCTGCAGACAAAACAAAGCTGGCAGGAGCAGCTGAGAGCCCAAATGATTGCGCCATTCAGAGGGACCTCGGCAGGCTAAAGAACCGGCCTGAGGGGAATCTGATGGAGTTCAAGGATGGGAAATGAGAAGTCTGGGACCTGGGCAGGAATAAGCGCAGGCATCAAGAGCTGCAGGAGGCTGACTGCAAGAGAAGCGGCTGTTTTCTCTTCCTTGTCTTGCTGGTTGGGGGTTGTAGCGCAAGGCCAAGGCAGAAGGATGCCTGCAGGCAGAGAAAGAGGGGGTTGGCAGCTGGCCCTGCCGAGCCGAGCGCGGCCAGCCCCGGAGCCGCCCCGCCCGCGCTGTGCCCGCAGCCCCGGCTCTGCCGCGCTCGTCCCCGCCAAGTCCGGCCCGCGCCGGGGCCGCGCTGGGCGCGCGCGGGCCCGAGCGCAGCGCCCCCCTCAGGCCGCGCGCCGCCGGCGCAGCCGCGGCCGTTGCGCTGCGGGCGTTGTGGCCACAGTCGGCGATGGACGCCATGGCGGAGCTGCCGCTGCCCGCCGGGCTCAGCGCCGGCACCTTCCCCGCCAAGCTCTGGCGCCTGGTGAACAGCCCCCGCGTCCGCTCCGTGCGCTGGGACAGCCGCGCCCAGGGGCTGCTCATCGACCGCTGCCTCTTGGAGCGAGAGCTGCTCAGCTCGGGCCACGCCCACAGGGGCCGTGGCCATGGGCCGGCCCCGGTGCCGCACACCTTCAGGGCCACGCAGTTCCGCAGCTTCGTGCGGCAGCTCTACCGCTACGGCTTCCGCAAGGTGCCGGGCTGGGTGGGCTCGGCTGCGCCGGGCGATGCCGGGGCCTGGCTCCACTACGGCAACCCCTGCTTTCGCCGCGACCGCCCCGACCTCCTGCTCCGCATCAAGCGCCGGAGCGCGGCCAACAGGCAGCGGCCGGGGGCGGGCCGGGAGGGCCGCAGGCGCCCGCCCTGCGGCTCCCAGCAGCTCCCCGGGCCGCGGCCGCTGCCGGCCGGGCGGCGCGGGCGCGGTCGCTTCCAGCCGCTGCCCAGGGAGCGGCCGCCGCTGCCGGCCGGGCGCCCGCCCAGCGGCTTCCTCCTGCTGCACAGGGAGCGGACGCTGCCGGACGGGCGGGAGCTGCGCAGCCCCCGGCCCGGCCGCCTCCAGCAGCCCCCCGGCGAGCGGCCGCTGCTCGCCCGGCGCCCGCCCTGCGGCTTCCACCTGCTGCACAGGGAGCGGCCGCTGCCGGCCCGGCGGGAGGGGCCGAGCCGCTTCCAGGAGCTCTACGGGGAGCGGCCGCCGCCCGCCGAGCGGGAGGTGCTCGGCATCCCGCCCTGCCACTTCCTCGGGCTCCACGGGGAGCGGCCGCTGCCGCTCGGGCGGGAGGGGCCCCGCAGCCGCTCGCAGGAGCTCTACGGGGAGCAGCTGCCTCCGGCCGAGCGGGAGGTGCTCGGGCTCCAGCCCTGCAGCTTCCAGCAGCTCCACAGGGAGCAGCAGCCCCCAGCCTACGACGCACGAGGTAGGAAAAGAGCTGTAGCCTTGTTTTTCCGAAAGGTCATGAAAAGTTTCAAGTAGTTTTCCACAAGGCTCTGTCATTCTCGGCCAGAGGCTGTCAAGCCTACTAGCAAGGGGCACCTAGGAGGCCGAAAGATTCTCTGCCTGCTTTGCCTGTGTGCTTCCCGTGATGTT
This sequence comes from Agelaius tricolor, assembly GCF_023055355.1. NCBI lineage: Eukaryota > Metazoa > Chordata > Aves > Passeriformes > Icteridae > Agelaius > Agelaius tricolor. Next base: position 619,341 of record NW_027269341.1, read on the forward strand.
TGATCCACAGCAGCACCAGAGCTCAGTGTCCCACAGCCACGTTGTGGAGCCTGACCAATGTGTTTGGATTCTTGCAGCCAGCCCGGGCACTTCAGGGCCCAGCGCTCCCGCTGGCAGTGCAGCTTGTGCAGCATGGACGGCCTCCAGCTCAGCACAGAACGCGCCTGGGGAGGAGGAATGGCCACCAGCAGATCTAGGCCTTGCCGTAGAGAAAATGATTCGGGAGATCAGGAGGTCCCTGTCTGAAAGATCTCCCTCTGCTCGGGTAATTCCATTGGATGGGGATCAAAGGGGCTGGACTGAGAGCCTTTGAACCTTGTGACACGGTTGAGAAGCAAAGGCTTCTTTAATTGAACTTCTTTCATTATTATTTAGTTATTGAATTATTCTTGGTTAAGAAAGATTTCTAAAAGAGGGGATGAAGAAGAAATGAAGAAGAGGTTTTACTTGCTGGGAAAGAGGAGAAGAGTGTTTGGGGAATTGGCACTGAAGGCCAAGTGTCCCGTGCAGGGAGGGGCATGCCAGAGGTGCCTCTGTCCCAGCTGCAGCAGATGTGGGCTGTGCCTCTTTTGGGTGGGAAGGCCAAGGCAAAGCAAGGGCTGGGCTGCAGCTGCTGCTGCTGTTGTTAGCGTTCAAAAACACACAATCACATAAGCGATTATATGCGGTGCTTTTTATTTAAGAGCTCTGGGAATCGGGGTAGTTTCCACCCAAATCTGATTCCGACCATACATTCGAGGTGAACGTGTTTTATACTCTATCGTTATATAACTTTCTTGTTAATTATTAAACTTATATTGTTCTACTGTATGCACAGATTTCAGCTAAACATAGCTTCTCATGGTTCCCCCTTAAATTTCTAACATAGTTTCTCCTGATTCTTCTTATGATTATACAATAATTATATTTAGTTACTAAACAATCATCACATCTAACAATTACATCATTTATCCTACTGCTTATGCAGGTGCAGTGATCTGAGAAAACACAAAGCCCAACATTTTCAAAGTCTATCTTTAACATTTTCCAGGGCTCCACTATCACTGTGTGAGCCCTGCTGTGCGTGTAGGCGCTCCCAGAGCCGTGGCTGGGGCTGGGCTGCAGCTGCAGCTCTCTGTCCTTTTGCACATTATGACACGTGTTGGCCAAAGAATGTCTCTCTTTCTGTTGATGTGCTGACCCATTGCCTGCAGTACATTTGTGATTATGACTCAAGGGGGAGAGTGGGATTTTTTGGATTTACCAGTACCTTATTCTCAAGTGGCATGACTTTTGTCTTCTGTAAAGTCACACATAGCCGTTTAGAGAAGCATTTTATTCCATAAGAAAAGGAAACATTGCAGGCTCTGAACCATCTTTAGAATCTTTAGGGTTCTGATGGATGAGCTATGGCAGAAGAGATGAATATTCTGGAACTGGTCATATTGAGAATATCTTTGTGTCCAAAGGTAATTTGCTTCATGGTGGACACTTACTTCCTCAGTGGAATAGAAACACTACTTGGTTGTCTGGCTTTTCCTGTCTTTTGGGTTGTTTTTTTTCCCTACCCTAACGATGTACAGATTTCTGCCACTGATCCCAAATGTGATCCTGGCAATACCCAGGGTGCATAAATGTTTGCCTGGATGACACCCGTGGGGCAGCAGCAGAGGGCTCCGAGAAGCAGCACCTTGTGATGGGTTGTGTGAGCGGTTGGCTGCGGGTGCTGAGACTCCCAGGCAGAAATGTGTGCTTTGCCTGTGGGTTTGCAGCACACAGCCCTGGGCAGGGCTGGGAGCGAGCTCTGCCCTTGCTGGCAGCCGTGCTGGCAGCAAGGAGAGCCCCTGGCTTTGTGCTGGCTGATTTCTCACAGCTCTGGGATAAGGCAGGCTCAGAGCGTGGGGGCACGTCCCCTCACTTGGTGTCTTCTGGTTTGCTGTGTTCATGTTTTGTCTCAAAGGTCATTTTGGAAGAGCTTCAGTTTCACCTTGGCCCCCTGAATCCTGAGTTTAAAAGGCTTGTCATGTGAACCGTGGGGGCAGTGTTCCCTCCTCTGTGCTCCATGTCCTTTGGGAGTGGAGAAGGAGAGTTACTGTATCCCTGATATGATTCCAGCAAAATAGTCAGTGATCTTTGGGTTCCTTTCTTTCTGTTTTTCTGCTCAGGACAATGTTGGTGCTGGCCCTGATTCTTCAGGAGGGGAGCCTGTGAACAGAGCTGCAGCAGAGGAAGCTTCATCTGGCACCGAGAGCTGCAGGAACAGTTCCCAGGAGCCCCAGGAGCCTGGTAAGGACAGAGCCCACACTGATTTAGAGAGCTGTGAGATGGCTGCTCTGAGCAGGGTTGGTGCTGCCTGGTGCCTTTAGTTCAAATCCTGCACTGGCACAACCTCCCTGAGCCCTGCCCTCCACGCTTCTCCAGAGGCTCTGACACTGAGTCCTCTGCTGTGGCAAGAGAGCAGGGAATAAACCTGACCTTGTGGGAGTTGTGTCACCAAGCCGGGTGTCCCAGTTTTGTGCTGAAGTGGGTGGATAAATTTGCTGCAGGGTGCCAGGGGAGGCCAGGCTGAGCGACTCTTGAAGGAACAGGGGGAAAAAAGAGCAAAAAGTCAGGGTAGAAGTCCAAATCACTGACTAAATGTAATACCAGTCTGCTGGTATTGGGCCTGACCCACAAGATAAACAAGGAGCACAACATCAGAGGCCAACCAATAGAAAAATCACAGTAACTCCAGTATCAGAAGGAAAAGCTGGAATGACCCCTGATTAGGGAGGCCTAAGAGGAGAGAGGGAGCACTGTGGATCCATTCCTTAGCCAAGCTGGTGCAGCCTGCAGGCCTCGTAGGGAGCTCTGTCCCTCCCAGCCCTTCCTGCCAGAGCTGATGGTCGAGTTGGAGCAGCTGCTGCTCACTGCAGAGGGCAGTTTGTAGATGCCAGGTAATGGAGCTGGTTCATGACTCAGCTCCCAGCACCTTCAGCTTCAGCCATTTCAGTGAGGGCTGAGGTCTCTCTGTCAGCACAGAGAAAGAACAAGGCTGGGCTTCCTTGTGGCAGCTGGGACTGTCTGTGTTTCAAGCTCTCCTGGGTGCCCTTTGCACTGCAGGAGCTGAGACTTTATCAAGATACTTCAGTGTTTTGAAACACACTTTTGAACACTTGGAATGGTCTCTGTTCTTTTAAGGGCAGATTGCTTCAAATTGCCAAGTGAGAGTCTGCCTTTCAGGCCATCTTGGACAGCCCCTGGTCGAAGGACAATTGCTGCCCAAGGGAAAGGGGCAGAAGGGCCAATATTGACTGAGCGTTGCCTTTGCTTCCCAGATGCCATCTGACCAACATCTCCAGGAGGGCTGCCCTGCATGGCAGGAAGAGACAGGGGAGAGCCTGTGACCATCGGGCAGGTAGAACTCCTCTGTTTGTACATATGTTTATAGATTTCTATGGTTCTATTTATTAGTGGTTGTAGTTCCATTTATAGATGATAGTGTTCTATTTATATGGACATAGCTTGATAGATCTGTATAGTTAAATGTGGATATGTATATAGTTATAGATATGATATAATTATATTTTATTATATATTTAAATTTATAGATTTTTAGAGTTAGTTTTTAATATGTGTAGAGTAAAATATTTTTATATATATATACATATGTATTCAGTTACATTTATGAATGTGTATAGTTCTCTAGTAAGAGGAATAGGAATGTTTAGGTGGACAGATGGATGGATAGATTGCTGTTTGTGTAGGCCTAGGCTGCATTTTTAGCTCTTTCCCCCCTCGGCTGCCTTTTTCACCTCTTGCTTTTGCCCCGGTGCCCCCTGTGTCCCCTGTCCCTGTGCTGGGTCCGAGCTGGCGGCCGGGCCGGGCGGAGCAGCACTTCCAGCCCCGGCTGTCCCTGGAGCGGTGGGAGCTGCCGCTGGCCCCAGGCACTGTCCCCTGAGGAGCTGCTGAAGGACGGTGAGACAGAGGGGGCTCAGGGGGCGCTGAAGGGACGGTGACCCTGAGCTGCTGCTGGGGCTGAGGGCTGTGGGGCAGCCGAGGGCCATGGTGGCACTGAGGTGACAGGCAAGTGGCACAGGCTGGCAGGGTGGTGGGTCTCAGGGGACGGGATGGGTCAGAAGGGACTGAGGGGGGTGAGAGGACTGGGAGGGGCTGAAGAAACTGAAGGGGGCTGGGGCTTCACCGAGAGCATGGCGGGGCTGAGGGGATGGAGGGGGCCAGCAGGGAGCACAGAGGGCTCCGGGACTGCAGCTCTGCCAGGCCTTGGAAGCAATTCCAGAGCCTCCACTTTTGCCACAGCTGCCATGAAGACCTTGAGGACAGCCGGAGACTGACGGGAGCCAGCAGGGAGGAGCTGAAGGCCAGCAGCAAGAGCAGGGAACGGGGACCTGCTGCTGCCAGCCTGGAGAGAGCCCGGGTGAGGCCACAGGCCCGGGGAGGCAGGTGGGGCTGAGGGTGCCGTGGGCTGTGGCCGTGGGCACTGCCCGGCGGGGCAGGAGCGGGCCCTGCCCGTGCTGGGGCTGCTCAGCGCAGCTGCCCCGGCCGGCACAGGGGCTGTCCTTGGGCAAGGCAGCTGTGCCGGCAGGGCCGGGAGCTGTGCCGGCTCTGCCGGGCTGCCGGGGCTGCGGGACAGTCCCGCCGCGGCTGCGCTCACCACAGCCTGGCCCGCTCGGCTGCTTTCTCTTTCTGACCCCCCTGGGAGGCTCTGACATTTCCTCTTCCCTGATGGAAGTGCAGCTGCTGCCAAGGGAAACGTCCCCATACTCACTCCGTGTTCCCTTTGCTTGCCAGGTGTTCCATCTGCTGTCGCTGTCCAGGAGAGCTGCTCTGCACGGGAGGAGGAGACCGAGCGAGAGGCTTTGAAGATGGGGCAGCTGGGGTCCCTCTGCTTCGAGTGCTGTTTAAAGATACACAGACTTGAACGTAGCCACAGTTATTATATGTGTATTTCCATATGTGGGTTGCTATTTGTATGTGTTTATTTCCATGTGTATATTCTTATATTTATGTATATTTATGTTGTTATGAATGTATGCTATGTGTGTATATATATATATTTGAAATTACATATATGTGTATAAATTTATCTATGTAGACATGGATATTGTTATATCTGTGTTAATTTCTATTTCCTGTGGGTAAAGTTGTGTAGGTATCTCTTTTGATACAATTTTTGTTATATGGCTTTTAAAATAGGAATATTGGTAATTGTATAGGTATATAAGTCTATTTTTAAATGCATACTTATCTGTTACTGGATGTAATTCTATTTACATATCAATGGAGATACTTTTGTAGTCCTAGATGGGCTTAATCCTTGTAGTAATATGTAATAAATTAAGTTGTTAAACACCTAATTGATCTTAGTGTATAGTGCGTTGTTGTGGAGGTTGGCAATAAATTAACTGAAGTTGGTATTTGTATAGTATTACATAGAAAGGTTGTAATAATAGAATAAATTCCCGTTTTTAACCTAAATTGAGATTTGTATAGTTCTGTATTGTCGGCGTGGGTGTTGCACTTTGTAATAAATGACATTTTTCAGCTGCAATTGATTCTCGTGTATTTGTGGATCAGCAGTGCGGCTGTAGCAATCTGCAAGAAATGCCATTTGTCAGCTGCCATGGGTGTTGTGTGATTTGTGCTACCCAAAGCCATGAGCAGATGGAAATGCTGGAGGATTTTGGCCATGCAAGTCTCCAGCCATGCCCAGCACATGCCCCACCTGCACTCAGGCTGGGCAGGGGAAGCGCAGATTTGGGCTGGCAGCAGAGCCCCACCTTGGCTCAGAACTCGCTGCAGAGGCCTGCTGAGAAAATTCCGGGGCTCCACTGAGAGCAGAACTCCAAGCAGGAGCAACCCTGGCAGGAGAAATCATTCACAATGAAAAAAAGAGAGAAAATGTGGCCAAGCAGATGTGGGGATACTCTGTGAGGCTGATAAAATGCTCTGAATCACCCCTGCCTGGGCACGTCTTCTGCAAAAATGTTTTGTTAAAAACTGAACACCTGCCATGAAATACAGATTGCACTTTCCCCTTCACTTACCTTGCTGTGTGAGTGGAGACACTCTCTCCTTAGCACTGAGAATTTTTGCCCTTCAGCACCTCACATTTAATCAAAGATGGTGTACTACCACTTGGCACCATCAATGAAAACAGCCCTGCCCTCGTGGCAGTGTTTGCAAAGTCTTCCCTCCTCCTGTCCCCACATCTGACAGATGGAACCATCCCCTCCTGTCCCAACTGTGCCTGAGCTGAGTGAGGGCTCCAGGAGCTCAGGAGGCTGCAAGAGCACCGCACGTGGGAAGGTTTTGCAAAGCTTCCTAAGCACCAGTAACCTCTGGGTTTGCCAGTCTTCCCCTGCAATATTGTCCTACTCAAGAATGATCCTGGAGGACACTGTGCCTCCAGCTTACTCAAGCCAAGTTTCTTCAAGGCTTGAATAGAGGAAAATGAAACTTGTGGTTTTTAGAGTGAAATTTGGGGGTTGGTGCGGCTGGGTTTGCTCCACTGTTTGCTGTGGAAAGTAGGGTAAAAGCTTTAAATTCCCAGCAGAAGCTGACTACCAGCCCACACAGAGCTGAATGAGGCCCAGGTGGGCTTGCTGCATGCTGGGCCAAGGGAAAAGCTGGAACAAAGTCCCCTTTTATTGCAGATGGAGTCTGTACTGGTGTCTCCAGGGCTGTCTGTGGGAAGACACGGCAATCCAGCCAGAAACTGTGGATAGGAGAGTTCCAACAGCAACCTGCTTCTCCAGGGTGAGGGACGAGGCCAGCCCAAAAGCCTGGAAGGTGCTCTGGGCACTGGAGAAGGCCAGGCTGTCCTTGTGCAGGGATGGCCTTCAAAGGGCACCTCACACCTTGTGCTGCTGACCAAGGGCAGCTGGTGGCCTTCCATAAAATGCTTCTTTTGTCCAGCTCTTGGAAAAGTTCCAGCCAGCAACAATTCCTGCTGCTCACACCAGCCCTTTCCAAGCAGGAGGAATTTCAGCAGCAGCCTGACAGCTTAGTGGCAGGAGAATAAAATCCTCAGCTGAGCGTTATCAACTCTCTGTCAGAAGCCACATCCTCAGTCCCTCATCTCCTCCAGTTGTCTCAGACGTGGAGGAAGCAGCAGGAAATCTCTGATCCTGGAAAGGAAAGCAGAAGGAGGAGAGGCAGTGGCTGGTCCCTGGGGCCTTGGAAGCAGTGAGAGCCATCCAAAACAGGATCTCTGCCGGGCTGTGGAGATAAGAGTGACCAACCAGCAATACTCTGTGTGAGACTGGAGCCAGATCACCAGAAGCAGTTACACTGATTATTGACCTCCACAATTAGAAATGCACAACAACCACTTAGGTGACTTCATCTGGCCATGATCTTTAGCTGCACTGCCAAAATCTCATCAAATATGTTGCTATCCTTTAAACAAGGAAGGAGAGCACAAATACCAACAATTCTCATCAGCCTTCTGGCTTGGAAAGACCATTTAATTTATGCTCCCTTAGCTGTCAGCCTAAACTCTGCTGTGCAAACCTTAGGTCTATGTTGGACCTCATAAACTTCTTGAGCATCAACTTAGGTGCAAACCTGCTACAAAACCCTTCAGGCACCACACTGATTTAGAGTGGCAGGATTTCAGTGTTCCAGCAGAGAATTTTATTCACTTGCTCCTGCAAGTCATTTCCAGAGTGGAAGTGAAAACAGTGCCTTGCTATCTGGATGTGATAGGAGTTTCCTCCTGTCCCAAGAGACAACAGGGGAAAAGATTTGTTTCTATTATACCATTACATCGAAATCTTTGGTTTGAGAGCAAACGGAAAACGTTCCTTTAAGAAGTAAGTTCTGCCTGGGCTTTTTGGCATGAGGACAAACTGGGGTGTGCTGGCAGGAGCAGCACTGTCCCTGTGGGTGCAAACCCCCTGAAGGATGAACAGGCTGCTGTCACAGGGGCCACACCTGCAGCATGAAAAGCCACCGTGCCATTAACTCGATGCAAACTAAACACAAGTGACACAGCTCTGCATCCTCAGCAAGGACTTGCCTCTGCAGAGATGTTGCTGACAGACTCAGCTCTTGTTTGCAAGTGCTGTTAAATTGTCACACAAATCAACCACCCCTCCCTCTCTTGTCCTTCTTGGCGTCCGGCTGCTGAGCTGCTGCTGAGAAAGAAGAGGCAGAGTCCTTCAGGGCAAACGGGGACTTTGCAATGGGCAGAAACTTCCTCCTTTCTTTTGTTTTCAGTGACAACAGAGGGGTTTGTCTTCAGTGCCTGTGTCAGCAGGGAAACTGTGCCTGCCCGTCACACCTAGGATCTGAACAACCTGGATTTTTATTGGTGGAAAACCCACAGTGACCTGACCTTCTGCAGGAGTATGGAGAGAAGAGTCAAAAGGGATTCCTGGAATGTTGCAATAAGCAGATAGTGGTCTTAAACATATATAGATAAAAAGGCATAAAAGCTCATAAAAGCGTATGGAACTGATGTAAACCTAATTAAAACAAGCATTTTATTGTAGTAAAGAGTGAGGGTTGCAGACCACAGTGTGAGAAATAGCTACTCAGTTTTCATAGTTTAGGAAGGTTTATTAAACCTTATCAAAAATACAACAGAAGACTGAATAAAGAAAAAAGGTTACAGCACCAGCAGCAAAAGATTTTCCTCACAATGTGCTCAGCCCCCTCGCGCTGGAGGCTTTCCCTTTTGAACCCTTTAAGCCTTCCCAAAGTTCTGTCCATCAACCCCTTCTTCACTGTCCAGTGGCGGAGATCTCTTCCTCAAATTCTGATCGGGGCTCAGGTGTCGCCATAGTGACAAGCCAGCCCTCCCAGATGTCCCAACCCCAGTTTTCCCTTGATAACCAGGGCATGGGGTGCAGCATAACTATAAATCTATAAAACTTTCCTTAAGTTATATACATGATATTTGTCTATTAATTGTGAGAGTCAATCATCACATTACTCATCTGTCACAACAGGAAAAGAAGTTTCTGGTGGGAGGAACACTGGTTTTCAAGGTAGGACCAGCTGTTGAGGTTTGATTTGTTCCCTCTTTCAGATTACAAGGAAGTCATGGTGTTCCAGAGTAGAAGCTGGTGCCAAAAGTTTGAGAACGGGGTGTGATAAGATCACCAGAGTATTTTATCTGTATCTAGTGTTATAAGTTGCAGTGAGGAACCAATCACTGACAAGTGATTCCAAATAAAGTGTAATTTATTAATTGATAGAGCAAGCGATAACAGGCAAATTACAGCACTGGGTGAAGCCAACAAAAGGCTTGCACCCACCGGGAGCGCTGGGTGTAGCCGGGGAGTCACCGCTCCACCATCGGCCCACACCGCCCAGCAGTTCAGTCCTCCTTTTTATCTGTTGTTGTTGGGTGTCCTTCCAGTGTTCTCTGCGTCTGTGCGGATAGTTGCTAGGGGGTCTTATTCTGCCTTCTGGTGGTCGTCTGGACGAAGGCTCCTGTCCTCTTCCTCAAGGTCTTACAAGAGCCTTTACCATATATAGGCATATAGATACATCTAGTTACACATTGCTTATTTAGCCTTTCAACATATTAGCTTCTGACATTTTGCGGTTTAAGCCTTATGACAGTTATTTTGCAATATATTAGCCCGTTATATTCATCTTGCATCATATTAGCTGGTTACATCTATCCTTGCAGTTTTTCTATTATTGGCTTTTCCCCTTTTTTTAGTCTTTTTAGCAACTTGATGAACTAAGACATTAACTCATTACATCTGGGACACTTTTCAAAAGGTTCTCTTTGTGGTCAGCCTTGCTGTGAACTCTGTCCAAATTCAGGATCTTCAGTTCTTCAGCTCCTGGCTAGAATCCAATTCTGTGGTCACTTGTGTGGTGACCATCAATGCCACACACTCGGGGTTTAGCCAGTGTAGCAGTGCTCCTCTGGGGTCTCACCAAATGAGGAATTCTTCAGTCACTCGAGGTCACAAATCACAAATTGTGACGGTGTTCACAGGGGTCTTAGGATGAGGGAAGAGACGAAGATCTGACTCCATGTTTCAGAAGGCTTGATTTATTATTTTATGATATATATGATATTAAAACTATACTAAAAGAATAGAAAAAAGGATTTCATCAGAAGGCTAGCTGAGAATAGAAAAGAAATGGATTGAATAACAAAGGCTTGTGTCTCAGACAGAGAGTCTGAGCCAACTGACTGTAATGGCCATTAATTAGAAACAACCACATGAGACCAATCACAGATGCACCTGTTGCATTCCACAGCAGCAGATAACCATTGTTTACATTTTGTTCCTGAGGCCTCTCAGCTTCTCAGGAGAAAAAAATCCTAAGGAAAGGATTTTTCATAAAATGTCCCTGTGACAGGGATGAAATTCAGGTTTGGTACAGAAAATACTTCTTCCCTGTCAGGGTGGTGAAGTCCTGGCACAGGTTGCTCAGACAAGCCTAGTAAATAAAGTTTCAGAATTCTTCCTTTCTGTCCCATTCCTATTCCCTAAGTCCAGGTTTGGTTTCCAGAGTGCCACCTTCTCGGCTGGTTGCCATTTGTGTCCTGCTTTCTCTCCTGCCTTCCTTTGTCTGCTCCTTTTCCCTTCCAGTGTCTCTCTTTACCTGTGGCAGCTCCCAGCCAAAGACCCTCCCCTGATTTTTCTTTTTTTTCCTTCCCAATCCAGGTGCTCAAACAGCCCTGGATGAAGTTATGGAGGCTGGCAGTGAAATGTCTTTGTAAGATCTCACTCCATTTGTGTCTTGGCCCCTTCAGAATTTTGCCTTGAAGGACAGGACCATCTTTTCCTCGCTGGCAGCTGGAATTGCAGCCCATTGCAGTGTGTGCCAGAGCTGTCAGAGGGCAATTGCTGAGGCTGCCAGGGTGCTGCTCCTGCCGTGCCTCCCAAGGGAGCTGTGCAGGGGCAGGGTCAAGCTCCAGCAGCTGGCTGGGCTCCCTGAGCAGACAGCAAAGGCGGCTTTGCTGCCCATTCTGCAGCTGGAAGCAGAGGGAAGAAGGGAAGGGAGTCCCTGACAGAATGCTGGAATGCTTGTGGCTGGAAGGAACCTGCCCATGCTTCCATCCAGGCTTAAGGTGCCATGAGGGAGAGGCGCCTCTGCCCCAGTGAAGGCACAAATGAGACCACAGGAGAACAAAACCAGATTGTTTAGGACATGGATTTTATTGAACAAGAAATGGGAGCTAGGGAGATCGAAGTACGAAAGAGAGAGAGAGCTCAGAGGATGATCAGTTGGAAGTAGATACTTTTTAAGGTCCTTTCCTGCATTCTGGGATTCTAGAAGACATGTAGATGTGCATTTTGATTTAATATCCTTCATCTTATTATTATTTCTTCTTTCTCTTCTTCTTTCTCGTCTTCTTCTTCCCCTTCTTCTTCTTCTTAATTGCTGCTAGTATTCTTTCTTCTTCTTTAAAATATTCTTCTTCTTCTCCTTCTAAGTAATCTTATTCACTTGTTATGCTTACTTACTATGTCATTCTTATTTTTTTAATATTCTGATATTAATTACTAGTTGTTCATCTTCCTCTTCATCTTATTCCTATTTTCATTCTTATTATTCTTACTAAATTTACTACTACTATTTCTTCTTCTTCATCTTCTTATTCCTATTCTTTTTTTAATTTTTAAAATACTTTTCATCTAAGTTTTTTGTTTTTTGGTTTTTTTTTTTTTTTTTTTTACTACTACTATTTCTTAAACTCAGCTTTAATTTGTTTTGGAGGAATGGTGTGAATCAAAGTCCTGCAGTCACATCCATGGAGCAACAGCTCCCATCTATGCCCATTCTTCAGGGATATAATCCCAAAGGACCAGCGTGGAATCCTTTCAAGATGAGAGGAAATGGCCTTTGATGGCACCAGGGGAGGTTCTGATTCAATATCAGAAGGAATTTTTCTCTGACAGAGCGGTGAGGCATTGGAAGAAGCTGCCCAAGGAGGCGGTGGAGTCGCTGTCTCTGAGGCATTGAGGAGTTGTGCAGATGTGGCCTTTGGGGATGTGGTTTTGCAGTGGTGATGGTGCTGCCAGGGTGCCAGTGGCACTGGGTGAGCATCAGGGTCTCTTCCCACCTGGATGACTCTGGGATTCCCTGCTGAGCGCTCTGGCACCAATCGTGTGCCACGCGTGCTGTTTAGGGCTGGCCCCAGCAGTGACTGTGGGTGCTGGGGAGATGCTCCAGGTTGGCCGGGGCAGCTGAGGCTGCGGGGCCATGTCCAGGCCGAGGCCGCCCGTGTGGCTCCCTGGGGCCCCGCGCAGGGAGCAGCCGCCATCGGCCGGCCCGGGCTGGGCAGGGCCACGGGCGCTGCTCCTGCAGCTGCCGCGCCAGGCAGGGCCAGCAGAGCAGCGCCCGCAGCGCCCGCAGCGCCCGCCTGAGGCGGCCGGGCCGTTTGCCTGGGGCAGCCGCTGCTGCCTGCGGGCCTGCGCTCCCGGCTGGCCAGCTGAGGCGCCGCCAGGGCTCTGCGGGGCAGGCCCCGGGCTCTGTGGCCCTGCCTCGGGCCCCTGCTGGCCCACGGAGCCTTTGCTGCACAGCCAGGGAAGCAAGGCACACAGGGACTCCGCTGCCTGCCCCTCAACCCAGACCTGCTGAGGGACGGGCAGTGGCAGCCCATCTGCCGCCAGACCTGCCAGCCTTTGGGCCCTGCCTTCTCCTTCGTACAGCTCCTGGACGTAGACTTCATGCCAGCTGTCGTCCTCCTCTTCCTCCCACAGCAAGGGAATGGGCCCAAAGCTGAAGAGGCTGTTACCTTCACAGCAGTCCTGTGGCAGGCCTGTGCTGCTGCTCTCTTCCTCCGTGGAATCGTCTCATAGTTCTCTGAGCTCTGGTTCGCTGCAGTCTTCCCAGCTGGAGAGGTCTTGGGAGCTGGTGAACTCTCCTTGGGACAGCTCTGGCTCTGCCTCACCTTGGCACTCTGAGGAAAGCTCAGTCTGGCTGTAGGATTCCCAGTCTTCATCACTGCCAGCTGAGGTGCCCTCCTCACTCTCCTTCTCTGCCAGCACTGAGCCCTGCTCTGCCTCTTCCAGCTGCTCACTGGGGCTTTGGGCTCCCAGTGGGCTGGGTGAGGGGCTGGGGGGCAGCAGGGGCTGTCTGGAGCAGGGACTGGGCTCTGTGTCCCTGCTGATGGCACCTCCTCCCTGGGGGCAGGAGAATGTGCCTGCTTCTCCCGGCTGTTCACACTTCCTTCCCCTCGCTGGCTCAGCTCTGGCTCAGTCACCTCCTTTTCCATTGGGGGCAGCTCCTGGACTGTTGCCCTTTGTTGCCACTGGCAGGGCTGTTGCTGTGCCCCATCTCCCCACAGCACCCTCACAGCCGCCTTCCACTGGTGCAGCTTGTGGGCACTCCTTGCTCTGCGTGGGGACGCTTCCTTCGCTGCCATTGCTGGCACCGACTGGGAGAATTCACAGCTTGTGGCCTCTTCCCTCAGGCCAAGCTCTCGGGCCCCAACATTTCCCCACTTGTCATCGACGTCAGGTTTCTTCTCTTCTTCCATGATGACAAAGGGTCTCTCCTCCTGACTTTTGCCACACGCCGGTTCTCATTGTGCCAACGCAAGAAGAGAGGGAGGAGGCTCCGGCTCACAATTCTCGTGAGAGGCTTTTCCCCCTCTTCCGCTACCAGCTCCATCACTTTGCAGAAGAGCTGAATGGAGAGCAGCTGCACGTGGCTGTTGTCCTGGAGGAAAGGAAAAGACCTCAGCACCAACTATTCCAGGCCCATCAGGGCAGAGGCCCAAAAGTGTCGGGTTCGGCTGTCTGTCTCTGCCCCGACACGGGTAGAGTGGTTCTTGGGTGGCACGCGTTTCAAAGGACGAGTCTGGACTCTTCAGCTTTTCGATCTTCGGATTGTTTATTATTTCTTATCTACAAAATTTTCTGTCTGCCCAACAGAGGTCTGATCTGCAAGCAGTCACAGGCACTCTCTGACCACCCACGGGGCGGTCATGTCTTTTTATACTAAAATCTACGTACACTATATTTACCTTTATTTGCCAATGCTTTTCACCCATGTTAGCAAGTGCACCTTCACCATAAACCAATCCCCAAGTGCCAACATCATCACAGGAGATGGAGGACAAGAAGAAGAAAGAAGAAGGACGAGACACGCCCTGATCCCTCCATCTTGTCTCCATAACCCCCCTGTACCAAAAACCTTAAAGTCTGTATTTCACCCTCTAAATGTGTCTCTTTTACACCTTTTACTCTAAAGTGATTCTCTTGTCCTCAAACTCTTGTTACTTCTGTGGATGGATCAAAATCAAGCCACCAAACACTCTTGGCAACATTCCAGGATTTTCGAGACCCCCAAGGGTTCTCCTGGCATCTCTGGACATCGGGAACGATGTGCTGAGTTCCCACACAAAAGTGCACAAGGCACAACATTTCTGGGCAGTGTCCAGTGCCCGTGGCTGAGGGCACAGAGCCTTACATTCTCCAAGCGTGGCAGGAGTGGCTCAGCCAGCTTCAGGGCGGTGGCGCTGGGTATCTTGAGGTCTTCCTCCTGGAGCATCTGTGTGAGCACAGAGGATCATGCTGACTGTAATAAGTAGCAATACGTTTGTTCATTAATTAAATCAATAGCTAAATAATTATACAATATAAAAGCAAGAACTAAATAGCTAAAACCGCTTGATTCTTAAATGTGCAGCCACATACGGTTGCTTGGCTTGCAGGAATCGTATAGTGCTTTGGGAATTCCATGGTAAAGATATACCTTATAAGGAAAAGTTCACCCAGAGGTCACAGAGGAAGGCTGTAACAACAATCCTTAAACTCGCAAGAATTGCTTAGGCTTGCAGGAATCGTATAGTGTTCTGAAAATTCCACTGTCTAGATATGCCTTATAAGGGAAAGTTCACTCAGCGGTTAAAGAGGAAGACTTGGAGCCTTCATCCCACGACCACCAGAAGGCAGAAAAAGACCCCCTAGCAACTGAACGAGCAAGCACAAAAGACAGACCACGTCATCCCTGGACCTGGGAGAAGAAGGCAATAAAAGGCGAACTTTGGGGATAGGAACGGTGCCAGCCTAGAGGAGACTCCCGGCCGCCCAGCGCTGAACTTTGCTTATTCTCACTTGCATAATAATAAAAATAATTATATGATCCTTAAATCCAGTGGACTCGTTTATCACAGAAGGGACTCTAAAGAGCTTGGAAGCTTCTTCTCAGCAAAGTCCCCAAGAGGCAAGGCCGGGTGGGCAGGCTGTGCAAGATGACCCATAGCGGACCCTTGGGAAGGGTAGTAATGATGGCTCTAATTGCTGGTGGAGCTCTGGGGAGCCCAGGAGAGCCGTGCAGTGAGTGCTACCAACCCCTCTATGAGGAGGAAGTGAGCTCCTTGTCTAGAGTCCATCAATTCTAACCCTAATTGTGTTAACCTCTCCCAGTTGGTCTTTTGTCAAGAAGATAAGAGAATGTATTGGATAGCCCAGAATACCGCCACTTTTAGGCAGCAACTCCTGGGACAGTGCCCTGTAGGAGAAGCCTGGTTGCGCTTTGAATGTGATGCTGCTGAAGCAAGCCTGGTAGATCTGGTCAAAGAGAAAGAGTTAGTAAAAGCAATAAGAAAACAAGATCATTTAGAGATACCCCGAGGTAAGAACCTTTTCATAGATTCAGTAGAAAGAGGCAGCCACAAACTAAATTTAACCGATTGTCGAGTTTGTACCCAGATGACTGAAATTTGGCCATGGGAAAAAATTAATCTAAGGCTATTAGAAATCTTAAATTGGATACGGAATAACTCAGAATTTAGTATTAAAGGGTACAACAGGCCAGTCAAAAGAATGGTCTGTAAAAGGTATCTAGCAGTAAAGAACTCTGCTACCTGGTGGATCTCAGGAGATCCAAATAGATTTTGCTCTGTTGAAAGGAAAGAAAAGAACAAGTGTATCTACCATGAAGCATATGCATTTTATGAATGTATTGAAGAAGGGATAAACCCCTTTTGGAGAATGAAAGACATTTCTAAATATTGGGAATGTCCAACAGAAGCTAAAAACACATTTTTGGGGAGCCCCTAAACACCTGTTTTTGATCTATAGTACTATAGAATGCACTAAATTGCCGAGAAGCTGGTCTGGCAGCTGCACCGCTAGAATGATAAAACCAGCTTTCTTCTTATTACCCAAAGAAACTGGATCAAGTTTAGGAGTTCCTATACACAATGATTTAAGAGAAACCAAACAGAAGAGGCAAAATGCAATAGAAATTGGGAGAATCCAAGATTCTAAGAGCCAGGTTTGGACCCCAAGAAAAATTATCAAGACTTATGGCCCAGCCACCGGGGCTCAAGATGGGTCCTGGGGTTATTGGGCCCCGATATCCATGTTAAACAGATTCATCAGGCTTCAGGCAGTATTAGAGATGAAGAGAGCAATCATTAGAAACCTCTCCAACAAGATAAAAAACTAGCATGTGTAAGTAACCAAGAACGGACTCCTACACTTGATTCCAGTTGCTGGAATAACCTATGGACTTTCAAAGGAGATTGGTGGAAAAAAGTAGCTTTCTTCACTGTGGGTACACTTGCTGGTTTGCTCTTTTTACTATGCTTACTTCCCTGCTTCATTAAAATGGTAGTATCTGCCAGGCAGACCAACCTAAAGATCTCTAAAAAAGTTAACCTGAAGAAACCAGGAAAGGGAACAAAGTTAAGTAGCCATGATTATCAGAGTGTTCAAGAAATTTATAATCAATACAAAAAATTAAGGAAATTCTGTGCTCATGAGTCAGAAATTGCAAGTTGATGCGAGCTTAAGTTTAAGCCCGATCAAAGAAAAAGAGGGGGGACTGTTATAAGTAGAAAAAGCTGCCAATTTTTTTTAAAAGGTTGCAGAGTGAACAGGTTGGACCAGTTGCTGCCAGGGTGGAGTTCTAACTGTTTGTTATTGTAATCACCAGTCCTTTTAGTTACCTACT
This sequence comes from Agelaius tricolor, assembly GCF_023055355.1. Lineage (NCBI taxonomy): Eukaryota > Metazoa > Chordata > Aves > Passeriformes > Icteridae > Agelaius > Agelaius tricolor. The sequence continues at coordinate 636,213 of NW_027269341.1, forward strand.
CCTTCTGTCAGTACCACCCTGACTGCTGCCAGGTGGATGACATGGCGGGGGGACATGGGAGGGCATGCAAATGACCTTGGAGCCAGCCTGCCACGGGAAAGCCACCCCTCCAAACTTACCAAAAGACCCCAAAAACAACGAGCCAACACAGAATTAAGAGATCAAAGTGATGTCTGGATGTGAGGAACAAAGCCCAGAGCCTGCAAAGATGCTGAGACCCTTTCTTTGCCCCTTGCCCTAGCCAAGGGAGGACCTGAGCTACAGGCAGGACCCTGGGAGTGAAACTGAAAAAGTGAACCAGGGATTATTCCTGATGCTCCCATGAGGACAGAATCCCCAGCTCTGGTCACAGACCAGTGGACAAAGCTGCACTCTTCCTCCTCCTCCAAGTCACCACTGGGAGCAGTGGAAGCGTGAGTGTGAACCCGTCAGCTCTCCCCCCAGAGCTCATCACTTGCAATAAAGGCATTAAAAAGGAGAAAAGTCTCCTGCCTGTGTTTATTTCACAGTGGTGCTCAGATCACTTTCTCACAGCTGGATTGGAGGTCAGGTGCTGCCATAGTAACAAGCTGACCCTCCCAAGTGCCCCAGCTACTGAGGCCACCCTGTGATAACAATGCAAGGGAGAGAGAAAACATAACTCTACAGCTGCAAAACTTCTCTTAACATATACTTAATATTTGCCCCTTACTTGGGAGAGTCCACCATGGCATTACTGATCTGTAACAAAGATATTGACCCTTGTTCTGTCACTGCAAGATCTGTGAGAAAATAACTTTGACCACTGTTTCCATTTACAAAGACCACGTTGAGGACCCAAAAATCTCCCAAGATGGGGTTGGGAGGCTTCATCACATAACCAGGATGTAGAGGCTGATGGCTCTGGGCTCAGTTGTGTGCAGACTGAGGACAGGAGTAGCCTGAAAGGAATTGGAGGGTGGTTCCACAGATGCTGGAGTTTTTCTTCATTGTATGAAACAGGCAGAGAAAGAAAGAATGGCACCAAAGGTGTGGAGTGCCCCCACCCCAGGCGGCGGGGATTCTACCCAGACAGAGAGCATCGGGCGAGGGGTGTGATTTAACAAAGATTCCACCCCTCCACCTGTGGGGCGTGGCCCTGCTAGCCCGGGAAAAGACACTCCACCCCATCTGGTCAAAATAGGAATGGCCCCAGAATGTTCTTCCTTTCCTGTGCCCTCATTGCTTTAAATTCTACTGCAGTGTCCCCAGCTTATTTTTTTCCATTGGTTTGCTCTTTGATCCACCCCATTGCAGTCCCCTGCTCCTCCTGCTATTGGACCCTGACCCTAAACTCCACCCCTAGCCTGTCATGTAACACCTATGACCCGACCCCTGCCCCTCATTTCTTGTCTTGTTCCCTGGCGCAATAAAGGGTCCTGGATTTTGCTAAAGCTGGACCCGTCCTGTTGCATTCCTGTCCCTGTTGGTCACCGGTGGCTGCCTGAGGTCTGAGACTCCGGGGCCGGGGGAGTTGTTGTGCCCCTCGCTGGGGCAGAATGCAGCACAAGGGCAGCTGGGGAGGCCCAGAGTGGCACCAGGAGAAAGGAATTTCCCTGTCAGGGCAGGGCTGTGGTGCAGCACGTCCCCAGCAGGAGCCTGGAGCAGCCCAAGGCTTTGTGTGGGCAGGCAGGGGCAGGCAGGAGGCAGAGCTGCCAGCAAGGGAAGGGCCCAGCCAGGTGGGGCAGCCGGGGGATGCCGAGAGCCTGCAGGGACAGAGGCCAGGGCAGGGACACCGTAGGACAGCCTGGGCTGCACAGGGCACAGGGATGGGCAGCAGCTGCAAGACAGCCCTGCCAGAGCCAACTTGGGCAGCACCTTGGCCATGGCTGCTGGCCCTGGGCCTGAGCCGTGAGGAGGGGACAAGTGACCCTTGCAGGCCTGGGGCCTCATGGCCTCCTTGTCCCTGCTCAGCAGCCTGGCAGGGGCCGCCCCATGCTCCTACCCTTGGCATTGCCCATCCCCACATGCCAGTGCCCATCCCGGGAAGAGCCTGAGCAAGGAGGGAGGGACAGGATCTGCCTGGCCAGGGCTGGGGCTCAGGCCTTGGCCCTTTGCATTCCTGAAACACATCCAGGTTTGCTCAGCACCAGAGACACCTTTGCCTTGCTTGTCCCCAGCTGTCATCACTGCCTCCAGTGTTCTGCTCTCCCTGGAACCTGGGGACACTTTCTCAGTCCTGTCCCTCACAGGGTTCTATTTAAAGTACAAGAAACTTCAGTATTTCAATCTCCCTTTGAGTTCTTGAGAAGTCTTTGAGCCCACTCTGAGGGACTGGCTCTGATGCAAAGAGCACCAAAGCCCCAGAGGGTCATTGAAGTCCTGGTGCTGTGTCTGTGCTGCTGAGCTGGGCCGGGCTCCTGGCCCAGAGGCAGCTCCTGGCAAGGGCAGCAGAGCTGCAGAGAGACAGCTCTGGCCAGGAGCAGCTCCTGGGCACAGCCCAGCAGGGCTGGGGCACTGCCAGGGCCCCTCAGGGACACCAGCAGGGCACAGACAGAGCTCCCAGGGGCTCAGCACTGGCAGGGGCTGTGGCATGTCCCAGAGGGGGCTGTGTCACAGTGGCACCTCTGTGGCTGTGTCACAGAGGCACAGAGCAGCTGGGATGTCAGCAAGGGGCTGTGTGACAGCACAGAGTGGGTTCTGTGAGATCACAGATTGGGCTATGACATCCCAGAGTTTGTTGTGTGAGGTCATTGAGCAGCTACAGCATCATAGAGGAGCATCAGGGAGCAGAATGGGCCCCTGTTATCCAGGAGGAGGCAGTCAGAGAACTGCTGAGCTGCTTGGATGTTCATAGATCCCTGGGAGCAGATGGGATCCATCCCAGGGTGATGAGGGAGCTGGCAGCTGAGCTTGCCAAGCCAGTCTCCATCATTTACCAGCAGTCCTGGCTCCCTGGTGAGGTTCCAGATGACTGGAAGCTGCCCAATGTGACACCCATTCACAACAAGGGTGGGAAGGAGGATCCTGGTAATTATAGGCCAGGCAGCCTGACCTCAGTACCCGGTAAGGCAATGGAACAGTTTCTAGTGAGTGTCATCAGCCAGCACTTCCAGGATGGCCAGGGGATCAGAGCCAGCCAGCAGGGGTTTAGGAGGGGTAGGTCGTGTTTGACCAAGCTGGTCTCCTTCTATGACCAGGTGAGCCTCCTGGTGGATGCAGGAAAGGCTGTGGGTGTTGTGTGCCTGGACTCCAGCAAGGCCTTTGGCACTGTCTCCCCCAGCACACTCCTGGAAAAGCTGCAGCCCAGGGCCGGGACAGGAGCACTCTGTGCTGGGTTCAGAACTGGCTGGCTGGGCCCAGAGAGTGGTGGTGAGCGGTGCTGCATCCAGCTGGGGCCAGGCACCAGTGGTGTCCCTCAGGGCTCTGTGCTGGGGCCAGCTCTGTTCAATATTTCTATTGACACCATGGATGAGGGGCTTGAGTCTTTCATTAGTAAATCTGCAGATGACACTAAGCTGGGAGCGTGTGTCCATCTCCTGGAAGGTAGGAGGGCTCTGCAGGGAGACCTAGAATGGTTGGAGGGAGGGGCAGAGTCCATTGTTAATTAAGTCCAAGTGGCGAGTCCTGCATTTTGGCCACAATAACCCCTGCAAGGCCAGAGGCTGGGGACGGTGTGGCTGGACAGTGCCCAGGCAGAAAGGGACCTGGGGGTGCTGGTTGGCAGCCGGCTGAACATGAGCCAGCAGAGTGCCCTGGTGGCCAAGAGGGCCAAGGGCTCCTGGTGTGGATCAGGAACAGTGTGGCCAGCAGGAGCAGGGAGATCATTCTCCACCTGTACCTGGCTCTGGTGTACTTGGCATTCTTGCCCTGTACTGGCACCGTACCTTGAGTGCTGTGTCCAGTTCTGGGTGCCCCAACTTAGGAGGGACATGGAGGGGCTGGAGCGTGTCCAGAGAAGGGCAACAAGGCTGGGGAGGGGTCTGGAACACAAATCCTGTGAGGAGAGGGAGCTGGGGTTGTTCAGTCTGGAGAAAAGGAGACTCAGAGGTGACCTTACCACTCTCTCCACCTTCCTGAAAGGAGGTTGTAGTCAGGTGGGAGTCAGTCTCTTTCTCCAGGCAGCAACTGACAGATGCAGAGCACACAATCTTAAGCTGCACCAAGGGAAATATTGTTGTAGTGCGTTCTTATATTTTGTAATACTTTGAAGTAGTTTGTTTTGTATTCCCATATTTTTCCCAAATGGTTTATCCCAGACTGTACCCCCCCCCCCCCCCCCCCCCTTTTTCCTCCTACTTGTGTTATCCCTTTCCTGGGATGAAACCTCCAAAACCCCCACCCTGGCTCTCTGTCAGTCACCTCGGCATCCCAGCCCCCTATCCAGAAGTTTCGGTCCAAGTTGTCGAGTGATTAGCCAGGGGCTAGGGGTCAGCCCCCCAAGTCCTGCCCCATACGCTGTTTTGTATGTCTATTCCCCCAGCACCCATCCCCCAGAGATACCTATTGGTCAGTAGGATTTTATCTATGTTAGTTTCCTCCCCCCTTTAAATGTGACCTCCGGACATCCCCCGGGGCTCTCGGCAGGAAGCCCCCTGAGGTACAGGAGCTCCTTCGGGCTCCTTAATAAAAACCTTGGAATATCCCCTGCTGGGAGCCGGCCCCTTTCTCTTCCACTGATGTCTCTGTCGTCTCTGCTGCAGCAAAGGCAAACAGCCTGAGTGCCCTCAGCACCCTCGGGGCACAGAGAGTGTCTCCCCGCAGTCGGCCGTGGTGGGGCCACCCCCCCCATTCTCTGCCGACCCGGGTAAGGCCCAGGGACTCGAGAGGACTTGCAGAGAGACTGAGACAAAATATAGGTTGGATATTAGGAAGAAGTGTTTTCACAGAATGTGTGATAAAGTCCTGGATTGGTTTGCCCAGGGAGGTAATGGAGTCACCTTCTCTGGATGTGTTTATAAAAGGCTGGATGTGGCACTCAGTGTCATGGTTTAGTTGAAGTGTTCAGGCATGGGTGGGACTTGATGCTCTTGAAGGTCTCTTCCAACCCAGTAATTCTCTGATTCTGTGATTCTGGGATTTGATGATCCCATTGGGTCCCTCCCAGCTCAGCCCCTTCTGCAATTCTCATCCTTTGGCTCAACCTTTGTGTTCCCTCAAGGTGCTGGCAGAGCTGCTGGGGACAGGGCAGAAGTGGGGCAGCCCCAGTGTCCCCTGTGTGTGACACCCCATTGGTGACAGCCCCAGTGTCCCCTGTGTGTGACACCCCATTGGTGACAGCCCCAGTGTCCCCTGTGTGTGACACCCCAGCAGTGACAGCCCCAGCGTCCCCTGTGTGTGACACCCCAGCAGTGACAGCCCCAGTGTCCCCTGTGTGTGACACCCCATTGGTGACAGCCCCAGTGTCCCCTGTGTGTGACACCCCATTGGTGACAGCCCCAGCGTTGCCCTGTGTGTGACACCCCAGCAGTGACAGCCCCAGTGTCCCCTGTGTGTGACACCCCATTGGTGACAGCCCCAGCGTTCCCTGTGTGTGACACCCCAGCAGTGACAGCCCCAGTGTCCCCTGTGTGTGACACCCCATTGGTGACAGCCCCAGTGTCCCCTGTGTGTGACACCCCAGCAGTGACAGCCCCAGCGTTCCCTCCCTGCAGTCGCTCCAAGGGAAGTGTCCAGAGCCGCGTCCAGTCCATGGAACTGAGCGGCCACTGCCCACCCCGGCCTGGGCTGATGTGGATTCCTCTGCACACAGCTCGGGGAAGGTCTCCCTGGCCACCTGCACAGTGCCACAGACAAGTGTCAGACACAGTCACAGAGCTCTGCCCAGAGCTTCTAGGAAGAGAGAATTAAAAAAAACTCCAAAACCATATAAACCAAAAAATAAAAAAAAAAAAACACAAAAAATGAAAAACCAACAAAAAACCAAACAAAACCATATGAAAACAAAAGAAACCCCAGCACCCTAACCAAATAACCAAACCAAAACAACAACACAAACAAACCAACCAAAACAGAACAAAGGATAAAAAACCAAATCAAGCCAAACCAACCAAATAAACAAAAAAAACAAATCAAGAAAAAGAGAACTCCCCCCAGTAGAGCTGTTCCATCCTTCAGTTGTCACACTTGCAGTCACACAAGACGTGGGGCTGCAAAAAAAGAGAATTGATTGGGGCTGTTTGCAGAAAAAGCAGGTTTAGGACAGGCTCTCAGCAGAACTGTTCTCAGCTGAGCCAAAAAGGCCCCTTTGGCAGCTGCAGGGCCATTGGAAATGCAGAGCCTCAGCCCACAGGGCAGAAAAGGGCTCTGAGTTCCCCTCCCCTGACACTAAACCCTGTTCCCAGGCTGCTTCACACTCAGGATTCTGCTGGAGGCCTGCACAGAGCTGAGAGTGGGCTCTGGCTTTTCCATGTTGTGTGTCCTAAAGCTGCCTGGGAGAAGAAATTTCGGGTCAGCTCCGCTGGCACAATCCCTGCTGGCACAGGGCAGAGCCCCAGGAAGGGCTTTGCGTGCTGAGGCTTTGCTGCAGGCAAGGAAAGCTCCTGGCTCAGGGTCACCTTTGCTGCTCAGCCAGAGCCCCGAGTGCCCCAGCAGCAGCAGAGAATGGCAGCAGCGCCACGGGCAACCATCACCATTGCATGGCAACCATCCCCAGCCCCTATTGCTATGGTCAGTTTCCATGGCAACCATGCCCACCCTCTCTTGCTATGGTCAGTTTCCATGGCAAACATCCCCAGGCCCCTGTTGCTATGGTCAGTTTCCATGGCAACCATCCCCATCTCCCTGTTGCTATGGTCAGTTTCCATGGAACCATGCCCACCCCCTGTTGCTATGGTCAGTTTCCATGGCAACCATCCCCCTCTCCCTGTTATCACAGTCAGTTTCCATGGCAACCATCACCAGCCCCTGTTGCTATGGTCAGTTTACATGGCAACCATCCCCATCTCCCTGTTGCTATGGTCAGTTTCCATGGCAACAATCACCAGATCCCTGTTGCTATGCTCAGTCCCTCAGCAGCTCCATGGAGACCCCATGCCAGGGGTGGTTGCCATGGAAACCAGCTCAGGCCTGCAGCCAGAGCCCGTTGCCATGGCAACCATTGTCAGTTCCCATCCCCAGGCTCATGGGATCCCAGAAGCACAGAATTGGCTGAGCTGGGAGGGACCCATCAGGATCCTCCAGTCCAACTGCTGGCCCTGCACAGGACACCCCAACAATGCCAGCCTGGGCCTGGCAGCACTGGCCAAACGCTGCTGCAGCTCAGAGAGCCCTGGAGCTGGGCCCCTTCCCTGGGAAGCCTGGCCAGGGCCCCAGCAGCCTCTGGGCAAAAACCTTTTCCTGACATCCAACCTGAGCCTGCCCCGACTCAGCTGCAGCCGCTCCCTCCACTCCTGTCCCTGGGCACCAGAGGGAAGAGGTTCCCACAGCCCCAGCCAGGGACCCGCTCCCAAGGCTGCTGCCATGGCCACCAGGGCTGGCACCAGCTGGGATGCTCGGTTTCCACCTGCTGGGGTTCAGGAACGGGATTCCTCAAATTCCTGCTCCTGCTAAAACCGCGCTGCGCTCACTGCCCTCCCACCTCCCATGGAAAGCACGAAAGACAAAGATCCCGGGCTGGGATAAGAACAATTTCCTGGGAACAGCAATGAGATAAAGAACAAAAGGAACAGAAATAATATTGGTAACAGATGGGATAAGAAAAGCTATTTACAGGGAAAACTACATCACCAGCGACTGGCTCTTCCCGGCCACGTATTCCCTGCTGCCTGGAAAGGACACCATTCTTCTCAGGGAGAGAGAGAGTCCCTTTCCTGCCCCTGGCAATGACCTGAGGTGGGAGTGACTGTAATGACACGGCCATGGCCAGACCCTCATGTTCTTCCATCTCCCATCATGACACTGGCAGGGGCAGGAAAAGGGACAGGTGTCTTCCCAGCATGGATCACAGGGAACATGGATCACCAGAGCTCTCCCCAACGTGCGTCCTCCAATAGGGGATGAAGCTGGAGCAGTGCATGAAGCTCCTCCTTCAGTCGAATCATTCCAGGGCTTCCCTTACCGGTGCCTCTGTTGGTGTTTGTTCAAGTGAGAGCTCTGGCTGAAGCTCTTCCCACACTCAGAGCACTTGTAGGGCCTCTCCCCGGTGTGGATGCGCCGGTGCCTGACGAGGGTGGAGTTGTGCTTGAATCCCTTCCCACAGTCAGGGCAGCGGAAGGGCCTCTCCTCAGTGTGAATCCGCTGGTGCAGGAGGAGGTGGGAGCTGCTCTGAAACCTCTTCAGACACTCAGGACACTGGTAGGGCCTCTGCCAAGTGTGGATGCACTGGTGGATGATGAGGGTGGAGCTGCAGCTGAAGCCTTTTCCACACTTGCCACGCTTGCCACACTCCTAAGGCCATTCCCCAGTGTGGATCATCTGGTGGCAGATCAGGCTGTTGCTCTGCCTGAAGCTCTTCCCACACTCCAAGCTGCTCATGGGCCACCAGCTCCGAGCTCTGGCTGAAGCTCTGTCCACCTTCCTGGCACAGGGTGGCTCTTTCCTCCTCAGAGCACCCTGGGCTGGGCTTGCAGCCCCTCCTTGTGTGGGATCTGCAGGGATTTTCCTCCCTCTTGCATTCCTGTGCTGTGGAGTCACTCAAAAGAGCCTCTTCCATGAGATTATACCATGAGGATTTGTCCTCCCTGGTCTCCATCCTCAGCTCCTGGTCTGGGGGAGGAAGAACAAGGAGAGGATGGGATTTGCCTCCATGCCAGAGGGAAGGAGATCCTCCCAATGTGTCCCTGGCAGGACGGCATCGGCAGCAGGATTGTCCTGCAGCCAGGGCCCGTGCTGGGCTGGGAGATGGAGCAGGAGAGAGGGGGAAAGGGGCACTGACTTCCTCCTCACCTGCCTGCGTGTCCTGGGACATCTTCCTCTTCCTCACAGCCTCCTTCTCCATCCAGCCAAGGTTTGGGAAAGAGAAATCCTGGTTTGGGGAAAAATACAATGGATGAGCACATTGGGTTAGGCGGTTCCTACTGCCCAAGCCCATCCCTAGAAGTCACTGGGAATCTGCCACCCATATAAACCTCCAAAGCACCAAGATTCAGTCCCCCAAAATACACAAATGACCAAGATGCAGCAAAAACACCCAGCCCTCAGTTTCCCCTCTCTGGTCTCTCCACTTTGGGCTCCTGGAGGCCCCCCCTGTCTGGGTTGCTCCAGTTCAAGTTTGTATTGGTGTTCCCCTCTCTGGGCTGCTGGGGCTCCTGGCAATCCCGCAGGTTCCCCTTCTCTGGGCTCCCCACTTTGGCATCACAGGCGTCCCAGGGGTCAGCACTGTCCAGGGTCCCTGTTTCAGGCTCCTGGGCTATCCATGGGTCCCCCCTGTCCATGCTCCCAACATGTCCAGGCTTCTGGAGCACCCCCAGCTCTCGTATTGCCCATTTCTGCTGCCCCAGTGCCGGTTTCCCTGCTGCCCTGCCGGTACCGGGCGATCCCCACGTGGCTCTGGGCTGGCAGTGCAGCCCCTGGCCCGGGCAGATCATTCTGCTCTCTGACACTGTCTACCAACCCAAGAGGACAGTTATCCTGTAGGCAAGCCTTCCCACTAAAGACTGAGGCAAAGAAGGTGTTAAGCACCTCTGCCTTCTCCTCATCTGCAGTTATTAAGTCCCCTCCCACATCTAATAAAGAACAAGGGTTGGTCTTACCCTTCCTTTTGCCATTAATATATTTGTAAAAACATTTTTTATTATCCCTTACAAAATGTCCCAAGTTAAGTTCATAGTGAGCTTTGGCCTCCCTAATTTCTTTCCTACATGCCCTAGCAACCCCCTTAAATACTTGCTGAGAGACCTGACCCTCCTTCCAAAGATGATACATCCTCTTTTTATTCCTATGTTCCATCAAAACCTCCTTGCCCATCCAGGCTGGACGTTTGCCTCCTCAACTCTTCTTTCAGCACACAGGGACAGTCTGTTCCTGTTCCCACAAGATCTCTGTTTTGAAGCACACCCACCCTTCCCAAACTCCTTTGTTTTTAAGGGCTGCTTCCCAAGGAACTCTCTGAATAAGTCTCCTAATCAGGCCAAAGTCTGCCCTCCAGAAGTCCAATGTAAGAGTCTTATAGATGTTCCTCCTGATTTCACAAATATTGGGAACTCTATAATTTCATGCTCACTATGCCCCAAGCGGCCTCCAACCACCACATCTCCCCCCAGCCCATCTCTAATCCCAAACAACAGGTCCAGCATAGTCCCTCCCCTGCTGGGCTCACTCACCAGCTGTGACAAAAAGTTGTCCTCCACACACTCTAAAAACTTGGAGGCTGCTGCTGAATTTTACTTCTCCAGAGGCTTGTTCAGCCTTCAGCTCTTCAGTTCAGGAATTCAGTGCCCCAGAGCTTATTAACATTCAGCACACCTTAACAAGCTGAGCCTCTGGGAATAATCTGATTTACATTTCCAAATCTCTCATGGTTAATGGGACAGATTTCAGAACTGCATTCAAAGTGAATATATTATATTTACAAAGACAGTGAGGAAATATTTTTTGGTTCTGTTTAGGTTTTCCTGTTAATTCATTGATATGTGCAATCTCCAATTGATCCTGAATCCAAGTACCTCCTCATGCATTTGGAATAGATATGAAAATCAAGACCCTTTATGTCTGACAATCAATCAGACTCTGTCCCTACCCCCATCCCACCATTTCCCCCATCCAAGCCCTGGCACTCAGAGCAGCCTTGTGCAAATCTGAGCTCCCTCCAGCCCAGGCAGGACCTGCAGGTTTCAGCTCCTTGGCTCCAGTTCCCCCCTGCTTTCCTTGGAGAAGGAGCTGCCAGAGACCAGAGGGATGTTCATTTATTGTCAGCCAGCAAAGCCAAGGGGAGGCACAGCTCTGTAAAATGCAAAAGTCATTCATTTCCCTGGCTCTGCCCTGCACCTGATCCCCACAGCCTGTCCTGTTTCCTTCATCCCTGCATTGCCAGGCACTTTCTGGGACAAGGGAGCTCTGCTCTGGCTATGGAGCAAGGTCCAAGTGCCACCATTGGAGTGGGAACCACAACTCATCAGGTTTGTGTCCTTTGGGGGTAAGGAACTGGTGGGACTCAGAGGCACAGAAAGTTTCTCTTCATGGCCAGCAGGCCATAGTTGAACAGGACACAATTTAATAACAATCACGCTCCTCCCTGAGCTATGTGCAATGTCCCAGCAGTGTCTGATGAGTGCACCCTCCACAGGAGATTTCCATACTAAAATTAATTTTAGACAAATGTGGTAATAGATATAAACACAATTAAGTTCTTGTATCAGGATGCTCATCCTGGTGTGGGGGCACAACAGCTCAAACAATTCCTGATTTGCAAAGCTGCCAGTGGTGGATGGAGAAGGGAGGTCAGGCTGCTCTTGGTGTTGAGGAAATGCTGAAAGCAGCCTGACTCATTTCATCTCCTCATGCCCTGGCTGAGCTCCCCTCTTTCCCCTCCCACCCATTGGCTTTTGTCTCCCACCAGCCCCCCTGTGAAGAGCCTGGCTCTGTGTTCTCCATCCCCTCCTCGCTGGCACTGCCAGGCTGGGATGAGGAGCCCCTCAGCCTTCCCTGCTCCAGGCTGGACAAGCCCAGCTCCCTCAGCCTCTGCTCACAGCCCAAGGGCTCCAGCCCCACCTTGGAGGCCCTTCCCAGGCCCTGCTCCAGCTGCCAGACATCTTTCCTGCCCTGGGCAACCCAACCCAGGCCACAGTGACCCGGATAATCCCCGTCCTTGATGTCCTGGTCACACAGCCCTGGCCCCTTGTTCCCTGTCAGGCTCTGGGGTGGATCCTGTGGAACATCCTTTGGTGGAGGCTGTGGCTCCAGGTGGGCCGGGGGGATCCCGGGGGACAGGGACCCTGCTGGGCATGGACAGCATTGGACTTGTTGGGAGAAACGGTGAGGGGGAGCTGGGGCAGAGTGAGCAACCCAGTGACCTGACACAGCCCTGCTGGGATGTCACACAGCCCCTCTGGGATGTCACAGCCTCCTCTGTGATGTCACAGCCCATTCTCTAATGTCACACAGCCCCTCTGGGATGTCACATCCCATTCTCTGATGTCACAGAGCGGCTCTCTGATGTCACACCAGAGTCTGTGATGTCATAGTCTGCTCTGTGATGTCAGACCTCTGCCCTGTGATGTCACAGCCTGCTCTGTGATGTCACAGATGCAGTCTATGATGCCACAGCTGCTCGATGACCTCACATGATCCACTCTGTGATGTCACAGCCCACTCTGTGACCTCATGTTACCAGATGATAAATTGTCTCCACCAGCTGAGCTGACACCTGGAGATTGTTCTCCACAACCCCAGGCCTGTGGAGACCACTCAATGCCCATTGTGTGAGAAGGGGAACTGGAAGTTCAGCAGCCTCAGTGTCCTGCCAGCTCAGCCAGGCCCACGGGAACATTGGGCTCCACGAGCACCAGGGACCAGCAGAGACACCCCCAGGACAGAAGAACACATGGGTTAAGAGGAGGGGAAATGTGTTAATGATTTTGGGGAAATGATTACGACATGTGTGAAAAAGAATAGAAAATCACCAAATTTGCAGATGACAGCAAGCTGGGTGTGAGTGTGGATCTGCTGGAGGGTAGGAGGGCTCTGCACAGGGCCCTGGACAGGCTGGATCCAGGGCCCAAATCCAACAAGGTGAGGTTGAACAAGTCCAAGTGCCGGGTCCTGCACTTTGGCCACAACAACCCCTGCAGCTCTACAGGCTGGGGACGGAGGGGCTGGAGAGCAGCCAGGCAGAAAGGGACCTGCAGGGACAGATGGACAGCAGGCTGGACATGAGCCAGCCGTGTGCCCAGGTGGCCAAGAAGGCCAATGGCTCCTGGCCTGGCTCAGGAATGGTGTGGCCAGCAGGGGCAGGGCAGGGATTGTTCCCCTGTGCTCAGCACTGCTTGGGCAGCACCTCGAGTGCTGTTTGCAGTTCTGGGCCCCCAATTTAGGAAGGACATGGAGGGGCTGGAGCGTGTCCAGAGAAGGGCAACAAGGCTGGGGAGGGGTCTGGAACACAAGAGCTTTGAGGAGCAGCTGAGGGAGCTGGGCTTGTTTATCCTGGAGAAGAGGAGGCCCAGGGGAGACAAGGCCGTGTCAGGGCACAGGTTGGACTTGATGATCTCCATGGCCTGTTCCAGCCTTGCTGATTCTGGGATTCTCTGAAAGAACCCTTGGAGCAGCTGCAGGATGAGCCCTGGGCCTCCTCTTGAGGAGCTCCAGCAGCCCAGGGCCCTCAGCTTCTCCTGGCAGCCCCAGAGCCCATCCTGTCAGTCGTGCAGAGCCTCTGCAGCTCCTCTCACTGCCCAGAACAGGGAGCCCTAGAGGCAGACACAGCAGCCCAGATGTGCCCCCCTGGCCTGGGCTGCCTCTGGCAAGGGAGCAGCAGCAGGCACTGCCGGAGCCTGCAGACAATTCCTGCAGCACTTGTAGGATGATCCTGCTGCCCAAGGGACGTTCCCATGGGGCCAAGTCAGGAACTGCAATGGGCAGTGGGGCCAGAGAGGAAAGGGCAACCAGGGATGGGCTGTTTGCAGGGGAGGGAATAGGGGGTGGGCAACGGGAAGACATTTGTATCAGGAAGAGGAAAGAAAGCAAAGGTGAAGCCAAGGAAATGCTCAGGGCAGTTTGGGGGTGGCTGCCAGGCAGCCCTGGCTCTGAGCAACAGCGTCTGCAGTGGCACAGGAAACTCCCAGCTGATGGGAACAAACTTTCTGGCTGACTGCAGAGGCCAGGACAAAGCTGAGTGGTTTCCCTGGTGTCCCCCAGCCCTTGCTGGCCCCAGGGCTGATGGCATTTGTGCTCCCTCAGGTTCATGTCCCCACAGCAACAGCATGGGGGTGCTCCCCGTGCTGTGTGCAATGCAAGCAGGGGCTGCTGAGGCAGTGCTGCCGTGTCTGTGCCTGCAAGGATGGGGCACCTGTGTGAGCTGGGGGAGAGGCCAGGGCTGCAGAGGGGGGATGTTGTTGGCAGCTGCATGAGGACGCTCTGGGACGCTGCCCTGGGCTGTGCAGCGCACTGGGCATGGATCAGCCCCTGCTCTGCTGCTCCTTCCCGTCTGCCCCAGGGCCCTTGCAGAGCCCCAGCCATGCTGTTTGCCCCCAGCCTGCCCACGGCCAGCCTGGGGCTGCTCACGGGGGTTTCTGTGCTGAGCATTGGCCTGGCCGTGTTCTTGAGAGAGCCTGGGCCAGGAGCCTGGAGCCCCCAGGGCCTGGGCTGAGGCGTCAGCGCTGCCCCAGCAGTGCCCATGGCCTGTCCCTGCTGCAGCCCCGGCACTGCCACCCCCAGGGCTGTGCCCGGCCCCGAGAGCACTCAGGCCCTGCAGCAACACCAGGGCCACCAGGGCAGCGGGGCAGGGCCACGGCAGCAGCACTGGCAACACCAAGTGCTGCTGCTGCTGCTGCTGGGCACAGCTGCTGGGCCAGCCCTGATCTGCCCCATCTCTGCACACAGACATTGCTGCTGCAGCTCCCGAGAAGGCAACAAAAGGGCATCTCTGCAGAAAACTCTGCTGGGAGATGCTTTAGTTCCTTTAAAGGCAGCAAGAGCTCATTGACACAGTCTGTGGCCACAGGGAAGACGGAGAGAAACAAAATGAGAAACAGCACAAACAATGACATTTCTTTGTGGACAATATGAAAAAAAACTAAAACAAAGAAAAAGAACTGCCAAACTGAAACCAACAAGAAGTATTAAAGATGACTTTTATTACAAGTGATTTGCTGAAATTGGCAAGCAGATGAATGTTCCTGAAAGCATCCAGTCATCAGTCTCCACACTGCAGCCTTGAGCTCCTGGTTCCTCAGGCTGTAGATGAGGGGGTTCAGGGCTGGAGGCACCACTGAGTACAGAACTGACAGGGCCAGATCCAGGGATGGGGAGGACATGGAGGGGGCCTTCAACTGAGCAAATATGCCAGTGCTGACAAACAGGGAGAGCATGGCCAGGTGAGGGAGGCAGGTGGAAAAGGCTTTGTGCTGTCCCTGCTCAGAGGGGATCCTCAGCACAGCCCTGAAGATCTGCACATAGGAGAAAACAATGAACACAAAACAACCAAATACCAAAGAGGCACTAACTGTGATGAGTCCAACTTCCCTGAGAGTGTTGGAGTGTGAGCAGGAGAGCCTGAGGATCTGTGGCACCTCACAGAAGAACTGGCCCAGGGCATTGCCATGGCACAGGGGCAGGGAAAATGTATTGGCTGTGTGCATGAGAGCATGGAGAAAGGCACTGGCCCAGGCAGCTGCTGCCATGTGGGCACAAGCTCTGTTGCCCAGGAGGGTCCCGTAGTGCAGGGGTTTGCAGATGGACACGTAGGGGTCGTAGCACATGATGGTCAGCAGTGAATACCCTGCTGTGATAAAGAACAGAAAGAAAAAGAGCTGAGCAGCACAAGCTGAGTAGGAAATGGTGCTGGTGTCCCGGAGGGAATTGTGCATGGCTTTGGGGACAGTGGTGCAGATGGAGCCCAGGTCGCTGAGGGCCAGGTTGAGCAGGAAGAAGAACATGGGCGTGTGCAGGTGGTGGCCGCAGGCTACGGCGCTGATGATGAGGCCGTTGGCCAGGAGGGCAGCCAGGGAGATGCCCAGCAAGAGGCAGAAGTGCAGGAGCTGCAGCTGCCGCGTGTCTGCCAATGCCAGCAGGAGGAAGTGCCTGATGGAGCTGCTGTTGGACATTTGCTGGGGCTGGCCATGGGGACCTGTTCATGGAGAAAGGACAGTGAAGAGTTAGAGGAGATCCCTGTAACCAAAATCAAAGCCATTTCCCATACACTCTCCCCAAAACACACACAGACACATCCTTTTGTGTTCAAGAGTTCTGGGGTTTTTCTTATAAGTTTCCTCATATCTCTTCTGGTGTTTTTGGATATCAGAAGCCCTCAGCATTTCTGCTGCACTCAGGGAGAACAGAGCAAGTTCTGTGAGGCAGAGTGATGAGTGGAGACTGAGGAGAGATGGTCTGTCATTCTGACCTGTTCAGAGTTTCTCTGGGCTTTAACCTGTCTCAGGTGGAGGGTGATCACCTTCCCATGCTTCCCCTAAAATGTCACCAGGTACTGCTGAGAGCAGATGGATCCACCCCAGCCCAGCTGCACATTTGTAGCCAAGGACTCGCATTGCTCATTTCACCAACCCAGCAGCATTTTCAGAGTCAGAACACCTCTGCCTTTCCCCATCAAGCTCATGACTCAGAGATGCTCTAGGACAGGTTTGCACCCTGGACTGAAGCTCCCAGCTTGGACTGAAATCTCAGGGAGACTCCCAAGTGTCCTTCTGATGGCATTGGATGAAGGGAGATGCAGCTCCTTCCCTGGCTGCACTGACAGCATTGCCCAGAGCCGGGCCCTGGGGACAGCGTCACCCTGAGCCAGCTGTGCCCCCTCCAGAGCCCCCAGGGCCAGGCAGCTGCTCCCAGCCCTGTGCTCTGCAGAGGGACCTGGGCCCGGGGCTGCAGAGCTGCCCCACGGCTCTGCTGCAGCTCTGCCTGCACAGGAGGGGCTGCGCGCCTTGGAGCCCCGGCCCTGAGGGCAGAGGCTTGGCTGGGGCACAGGAGGGAGGGGGCTTGTTCAGAGGGAGGGGCTGCACTGGAGGGGATCCTGTGCACATCTCTAATCTTAGCCTGCCACAGCATTGCTGGGTTTTGTTTTCTCTCCTTCCCTGACCTTCTCTCTGTTTCCTGGAGACTTTCCTCCTGCAGGTGTTTCCCTGTGCCCGATCTCTCCACACCAGCACTCACAGACCCCAAATCTCTGTGCACTCCCTGTGCCCCTACAGCCTGTTTGCAGGGCATGGGCTGGGGCCAGGTTCTGTTTGCAGCTTGGAGAAAGGACAGCTCAGACTGAATCTCATGGGTCCAGCAAAGGTGATGCTGGTCCGGCCATGGGCAGAGGAGTGGCTGAAAGCACATTAGGGATCTCCTGTGAACCTATTGATCACTAAAAGTAACAGTTCAGATGTCTCAGGCACTTGTCAAAATCCATAATCATCCTTTAATAGTTATCCCTCCTCCCTGCCATTCTCCAATAGTAGGAAACTGAATACAAACTCTTGGGAAATTTCCTCATTTTTATCAAAATCCTTGTCTTGGGAATATTCTGTGATTGATCAGAACCCCTCTGTACATCAGAGCTTCATGAGCATTTCACCTCCCCTGCACCAGAAATACTCAGAGTGGTACTCACAGGGTCTGCAGGCATTGGGATGTTGCAGCTTTAGGAGATCACTGCAGGAGCTGCAGCTGCATTGTCCTGCAGCCAGAGGTTCCTGTGACAAGGGCTGGCAGTGATTGTGCCCCAGGCACTTCTCAGCCCCTTCCCAGCCCTGAGTGCTTGAAGCTCTCTGTGCCTCTGTGCTGTGCCCGGGCTGGCTGCAGGCAGTGCCCCAGCCCTGCTGGGCTGTGCACAGGAGCTGCTCCTGGCCAGAGCTGTCTCTCTGCAGCTCTGCTGCCCTTGCCAGGAGCTGCCTCTGGGCCAGGAGCCCGGCCCAGCTCAGCAGCACAGACACAGCACCAGGACTTGAATGAGCCCCTGGGGCTTTGTGCTGAGGCCCTGAACATC
The DNA here is from genome assembly GCF_023055355.1 of Agelaius tricolor. Taxonomy (NCBI): domain Eukaryota; kingdom Metazoa; phylum Chordata; class Aves; order Passeriformes; family Icteridae; genus Agelaius; species Agelaius tricolor. The sequence continues at coordinate 653,746 of NW_027269341.1, forward strand.
AGTCCCTGAGGGGGAGCTGAAGAAATCTCTCCAGAACTCTGAGTCAGAATCCAACTCCAAAGTTTCTTTGACTTTTAATGGGTCCCACTGAGGGACAGGACTGAGAAAGTGTCCCCAGGCCCCAGGCAGATCAGAGAACTGGAGGCAGTGATGGCAGGTGGGGACAAAGAGAAGCCAAGTCTTGGTGCCCTGGGGCACAGCAGGGTCTGTGCCACCAAGGGCTGGGAGGAGACACCTTGTCCTGAGGCCCTGGGGCCTCCTGGCACAGCCCCAGCCAGGCTGGGCACTGCCAGCCCCTTGTCCTGCCCTCAGCATCCCCCCCTAGCCCACATCCCAGTGGCCTCAAGGATCTGCTGGAAGGAGTCCCAGGGGAGCCTTGCTCAGGAATGGCCCTGGGGACTCCTGAATGCTCCCTGCAGGGACTGCAGGTTTTTCAAAGGACTTTGGGTTTTGCTTTTGCCTTGGAGTGTCTGAGAGGTCTGTGCAATCATGGCCCCAATTATCTGCTTTAAGGAGTCCCTTGAGGGCTTTGTACTGATACTCAGTGGGGCTCATTAATACTTTGAGATACTCAAGATTTTTAAGGTACTTTGTGTGGAGGCTGGAGAACTGGCCAAGGAAAAGCCTGCTGTACTCCCCTGGAGGACCAACCCCTAAGCCATAACCTCTGGTTAGGGAGAGCAAAAAGATCTCCCCCAAAATCCTTTGTTGCTCTATGTTGATCCCTTACAACCCATTGGTCCTTCCCCTTTGCTCTGCCCCCGTGCCCTGATCCCATTCACTCTAGTGTTCTGTCCTGCCCTTCGAGATCCCAATATAAAGCCCTGCTTTCCCTGCCTGAGTGGCTTTTTGTCCCTGGACCCTTTTGAGGATGAAGCTCAGGAAAGGTTCTCCTTGGAACCCCACATGAAGACCCCGTCTCTCCTCCTGCGTCGCCGGGATCACAGAAGAGCTGAAATCCCTCGGCATGAGCACAGACATTGCCTGTGCCCTGAGGTGTCTTCTTCAAGAAGTTTCTTCGGGAAGGTTGCAGCACTCTGAGCACCACCTGCCACAACCTGTGGCGCCCAGCGTGCGGCCTCTGCAAAGAGATCCCTGAAGAAGTGTCTCCTGCAGCCTCCCACTGCAGGACAAAAGTCGCTGTTGGCGCAGCCGCTTTCCCCAGGAGAAGCCCTCACGTTTTAGTGGGGGCTGCCCGAAGGGCGACCGGGACCCTCCGAAGACTGAAGAGGCCAAAGAGCTCCCGGAGTAGCGGAGGCCAATTGAGGGGCTGAGCACCTGCCCAGCAGATTTTCATTGACCCGATGGGCAATGGCCCAAAGAGCAACTGTAAGTTATAGATATATATGTATATATATATATATGAGGGTCTTCTGTTTTTTCATTTTCCTTTTTCTGCTGGGTGTGGGAACAAAGTCTAAGGATGGGCAACAACCTTAATCACCCTAAGCTGAGTCCTCCTCAAAGACACGTCTGTTCCAAGGTTGTGGGTGCCCTTGTTGATTGGAGAATTTGTTTTTCTAAGGGAAATTGGAAAGCTTTTGTTCATTTTCTTTCCAAATACTTTGTGAATGTTACAAGGGAATCGGTTTTATTGCTTGAGTTTTGGATGTGGTTGGGATCAAGTTATTTGTTTTACAAATGGAGGGAAATTTTAAAGTGGGGAAGTTTTATCCTCTTTTCCATTTATCCTTATTTTCATTCTATTTATGATTCAGTTAAAAATTTGGGGGAAAATTCAGGAAAAGTTTTTGGTCCCCAGTTCAAAACCACTTCCCCTTCTTCCTGTCCCCATGTACCCAAAACCCTTCCTCACCTGAGGGGCAATGGGCTGGCAGTCATTGTCACTTGGCCCAGGGTTGCTATCGATCCCCTGACGCCTCCCGATCCCCTCTCTCCCTTTGCCTGGACAGCAAAGCGTCTGCTGCCCTGGACCTTCCCCTCATCCTCCCTCCTGTGCCCCTTTACCCACTTCCCCCTCCTGTTGATTCCCCACTAAACAGTGCCAGCAACGTATCCAGCCCCACCATTTTGTTGCCTCCATTTCCAAGATTTCCTGCCCTTACACCCCAAAGTGGCCACCTCCCCACCTCTCCTCCTCCCTTTTCTGTGCCCTCCATTGCTCTCGTCTCCCCCCTTCCCCCCATGTTGATGGGTGTACCCACACCAGGGCCCCCCCATTGGTCAGGAATCCCCTCCCCATCACGGACCCCATTGCAGTTGTGTATAAACAGGGGAGAAGGACAACATCACCCAGCTCCTGGGACCCCATCCCCTGCAGGGACGCCTCCTCAGCAGAATGTCCCCGGGTTGTCCAGAGCCGTGCCCCTGCCCCAGGTGGGGATGGCGAGCTGGGGGGTGCCCTGCTGCTGCACAGACCTGCAGGGACAGCCCCTGCCAGTGCCCGTCACCAGCGGAGCACACTGCCCCTGGAGCAGGCAGATTGGAGCTGGGAGACATCCTGCCCCGTTTGGGATTTCAGGAGGCAGCACCCACTCGGGGTCACAGGCCCATGGACATGAGCACTGGGTGAAGGAAAGATCTAATGTTAAAAACATCATCCAGGCAATGCTCTTTTGACAAGTTCCGCCCTGAGTTTTCCTTAAGAAGATCTGAAACGTTCAATGTCACCAGCAAAAGCTCCTGCAATGGCTGCAGGCCAGCAGAGCAGGGCTGTCAGCTGTGAAACAAGTGCTGCCACAAACAGCAGCTCCCCCAGGGCAGCAAATCAAGAGCTGGGAAGGAGCTGATCTGAAGGCCAAACCTCCTTAGCTCCTTCTGAAAGAGCAGGAACAGTTCCTCATTCCAGTGAGGTGGAATGCTGGGCACCACAGCTCCAGGTGAGGACTGGACACAAGTTTGCTCCCACTGAGTGCTGTGATGGGTTCTGCAGGAGCTCTGGGCTCCTGTGCTTGCCAGGCACAATGAGGAGAGAAGGAGCCAAGTGCACTGATGTGGGAAATGGGTTTGTAGAAAGTTTTCAGGGCCTAATAGAAGGCCCACACAGTATGAATCTGTTTATAAACCTTGAGACAAGAAATGCTAACTTAAAAATGCCATGGAATAGGACAGATATTGTTGAGAGAGGAATGGAGCTGGAAAAAAGTTTCAAAAGATGGTCTTGCAAATAAGACTTTGGAAAAATAGAGCTATGAAAGATGCATTGTAGAGGGACCCACAAGGGGTAGTTTTAAATAATTGGCTTTAAGGCATCTACAACATGGCATGGCAAAAGACTGATAGACCAAGAAACACTTATAATGTACTGTAATTAGGAAATAGTCAGCTTCTGATTGAATTATAACATCTGTATTGTCTCACCCTTCTCATGAGACTGAAAATGGAATACAAGTTTTTAAAACACCTCTCAGTGTCCCCATCTCTAGGTCAAGAAAAGAGTATTATCCAACACACTGACACACCTTTGCCTCGAGCACAACCCAGCCTGGACCAAACACACTGAAAGGTTTCCCCTTTGGGCCATGACTCGAAACGTCAGGTCTGCTGTTTGACAACTCAGGTTGGTTTGGTGTCAAGGAGTTTCCCTCAGAAATACTGGGTTTGTCTTCCTCTGTGCCTTCCCCTCAGCAGCCTTGGGGATGCTCCTATGTGAAGCCATCTGTCTCACACAGTTTGAGACAACTTAAAACAGGATATTGTGCAATAAGTCATCTCCTCTAAAGTGTTCCCGCAATCCCTTTCCAGCAATAGGAAATTGGTACTAATAGATGAAAGTGGAAAAACCCCAGCAGTTTATTAACAAACAGAATCCCCCCATGACACGCGTTCCAAGAAGGCGCCGGGTTCTCTCTCGGGAAGAACAGGAGCTGTCACGGAGCAGTTCCAGCAGCTGATGGAAGCTCGGTGGCTCGTGCGGCGTCGACTTTCTCCCATGGCAGAGCTCCATGGAACGGTCAGGGCAGGGGAAGCAGCTGGGCTGGAGCCCCTCGCTGTCTTTTCTCCCCGGCGTGGCTCAGCTCACAGACTCTCGGGCTGGGAGCGGGGCCGCTCCGCTTCTGCCGGCACCATGTCCCTGGGCTTGGACAAACAGTTTTCTGCCAGGAGAGCCCTGCACACTGCTCCACAGATCTCCCAGAAAGGCCCAAACCAACTCCAAACACTCTGTCTGCAGCAGCTTTTCACAAAGGGCTGCAGAAATCCAGGACAGCTGCAAGTGAGTGTCGCAAGGCTCTTGTCTTGTTCCTGACAGCAGAATTCTTGATGATCTGATGCAATTTTATTCAAATGTAACAAGAGAGCTGAGATATTTTGTTAAAATATTTCATGAGGAGTAACAAACCTTGGGAGCATGAGGTACAGGACTGACATGCAAAAGCATGCACATATCCTCCAAAGTAGCCAGTTTAATTGTCCATTTTATTACTCTTGTATTTACTCCACACTAATAAGGAAAACCAAGCTTTTCTTGGAGGCAAAACAGGCATGGGATACACTACAGTCCCTCGCAGGCTCACCAGGGCTGGCAGTGACAAAGCAGGCAGTCTGCTTCATTGTGAACCACTACAGAGCTACATCCCAATCTGGTTTAAGTAGTGTGGTATTATTAAGAGCTCCTTTTCTGCATGAGATACAAAAAGGAGATCCCAAATGATCTTCATGCAAGCATGCAGTCCAGAACTGGTCCTGCTATGCTAATGAAGCGTTTGCTTTGGCAATTACACTCTTCCCATTCATCTTTGGATGCAGACACTTCAGGTTCTCCCCTACACCCCTGCAAGGCTGGCAGTTGCTGGTTCCCATTTCCTGTTCTTCCCTAGAGATGGTGCAGTGGCTGCTTTGAAACAAAAAGCCCTGAGATCTGGACAGCTCGAAGAAGCATGAAATGCTAATTAAGTGCTCATATTGGTAATACCCAGGTCTGCACTGCCCAGTGCTCTGAAGCAGCAGCAGCAGCAGGACCATGCATCATTCCTGCTGGTGGATGTTCATGTTTCTGGTGTGCAAGAGCAATGGCTTTGAGGAGGGACAAAAATGCCCCTCTTCAAACAGTGGGTGTGCAAGGAGATGTGAAGTTTCACAGCCTTTTCTAGGATATTTCAGAAAGATCTAAGAGAATATTGGGGCATGGAGTAGGTCCCTAATTTTGTCTCCAGAGAAATCCCCAAAGGGCACATTCACTCTGCTGCTGATGGCAACCCCATAAGCTCATGGACCCGTTTTCCCTGCAACATTCCACCCTGCCTGGGCTTTACTAGGCCAGGACTAGACCCAGAGCAAAGCAAACACATGCAGCCAGGTGACACTGTGTGACATCAGAAGCTGGCCACCATGAGGACTTTGCTGTCAAAAGGTTACAGTTTGCACTGGGCCCAGAAGTGTTTTTCCCTAAGGCAAAGCACATTGAAATGTGAAGTTTAAAAGCTTCAAATGATTATGAAAGGAAACTGCAGAATCATTTCTGGGAGGGCAGCATTGTCAATGACCATGCAGCCCACCAAGAGCTGGAGCTGAATCCAGAATTGCTTCCTCCAGCTGTGCAGGAATTCATTACACTGGCAAGCACTGGTCCATGGGAACAAATGATCCCCAGGCTCTGGGCTGAATGGCACCCAGGCTGCAGTACAGATTGGAGGAACCCTTGGCACTTGTTATTGGCCTCCCAGGGCACTCATCCTTCTGCAAACAAGGTGCAAACAACACAGCTGGACTGCTCTCCTGGGTAAATATACATACAGGTGACTCTGCCAAAGCCATGCATCATTTCCCAGGGAAAGACATGACCTCTTCTTACCTATGGAATTGTGATTGAAGACACCTGTGAGCCAGATCTGTGGGAGATTGCAAAGGAGCAAAGCTTTGGCATTTGGGCACACTTCTCTTGGTTTCTTTGCTCAGGCCTTTGGTGAGCCCAGAACACACCTAGGTAGAAAACCTTTGACTAGACAGGATCTTTTGGATCCATTGTCCCCCAAACAGGTCAACAGGAGACCCTGTTGTAATGCCAAGTAACAAAGAGCAGCACAAATGACACAAAGAAAACATGGCCAAAGAGGAAGAGGAGAGGCCCAAAGAGGAAAGGATGTGGTGAGACACTGGCACATTGAGTGAGCTGCACTCCCATAATCTCTAGGCTAGCAGATCCTGGTCTCACATACGCCTTTTGGTTTATTTAAATTTAATATATTTATTTATTTCCTCTTTTTTCATCATCAAAATAAAATATATACAATTAAAAATATGTCATCAAATTTTAAAGACAGAATCAAAACACATTAATTCAAAACTACATCTAAAGATCAGAACATATGTACAGCTTTAACTATGAAGCCTAAGGCATCCATCCTGTTCTTCAAACACTCTTCATACAGGTGGCAGCTTCTTCCTGAGCTTGGAGGAAAGAGAGCTCTTCTGGACGGGAGGCGAGGACTTTGTGGGTGAGGGAACATCGGAAGTGTCCTGAGAAAACTTCTCGGTAAGACTGTAACCAGTCAGATCTGCAAAATGGAGACACAAAGTTTAACAGAGGCCACCATGCAAACCTAAAGCATCTGAAGCTCCATATTTCATGGGACACATTTCCTGGAAACTTCTAAACAGCTGCACAGGGAAACATGCTCCTGCTGGCAGACACTTGAGGCAGGCCAGGGCAAAACCCTGAGCCACTTGCCCAGAGCTAGCACAGGCACAGCCTGGCCTCTGGGCTGCCCTGGGACAGCAGGGAGCCCAGAGCCCTGTGCTCTCCAGGAATGGCTCAGCTGCACATGCACCCTCCTGCTCCTCTGCCTGCCCCACAGCTCAGCAGCCCTGCAGCTCCAGGGGCACTGGCAGCAGCACAGCTCCTTGCAGGGGCACATGCAGGGCACAGCTGTTCCCTGGCAATGTGCACAGCCTCTCTGCGCTGCCACAAGACCCTTCCTCCCAACAGAGACTGGCCCAGCTCCCCCCTCACCTCTGTGTGAGGCTGAGCCATGGTTCCCTTCACCTTGTCCTCCATCTGGAGCTGCTCCAGGCCCCCCATGCCATGACCAGGAAGGCCAATGGAGAGAGCAGGGGCAGATGCAAACCCTTCCTTTGGATTTGGTCATTTTTGGCACAGCTAAAAAGGCAAATCCAGAGGTGTCCAACTCAGCGCTTCCTCAGCTTTCTGGAGAACATCTCGCCCTCACCAGCCCAGCATTTTGGAGAGGTTTTCCCGCACGTGTGCAGGCTTGCTGGCAGCACATTTCTTCAGCTGGGTGCCCATCACCTTGTAGAGGGCAGAGGCGAGCTTGGTGGCCACGGTGCGGACATTGGCGCTCCGCACGGGCAGCGCCTTGTTCTCCAGGAAGGACCAGAGCACGGGCAGGGCGTCGCGCTGGACGACTGCAGGGCTCCTGGCATGGACCCACTGCACAAGCACTGCCGGGACAGAGACACAGCTCCTTAGCCACAACCTCAATGCAAACAAGCATCTACCTCTGCTTTTGCTTCTGGCAAGCCTCTCTGGCCAAGATCAGCAAAACGGCACACAGAGCCCCTTGATCCAGAAACGGGCAAAGCAGCTGATCATCCTGGAAACAGAACCACCAACCCCTCAGGACTAATTGCTCCAACCAGAGCCTTGTCCCTGTGGCAGACTTTGCACCTTTACTAAATTATTTCACAATCTCTTTCTGCATGAACAATGAATGAAATGTCCAACTGCCTTTTATTTCCATTAAGAAGTTGTCTAACCCCACCCTGAAGATTTGGAACTGCACCACAGAAAGGAAATTGAGAGATTTCTAATAAAAGGGATGATTCCATTTTTGTACCTTTGATGTCAAGTGCCAAATGCCTAATCTGGCTCTTCCCTTGGCTCAGTGGCACACAGCAAAGGGCAGGATTAGAACCCACCTCAAAACTCCAGCCCACCAGAGATGGCTGCTGCCTGACAGCTGGATGAGAAACATCAGGGGCCAGCTGGTGTCTTTGGCAGAATGCTTTTGGGGCTTCCTACAAAGAGCTGTTTCAAACCTCAGGGTGTCTTAGAGAATTACCCAGACCCCATTGCTGTGGCATTTGGGCATCTCCACATTTTAATGCCACTTCCCCTCTCAATGTTAATGGCATTTTTTCTTATAATGTCCACTGGAATAGGGGCACAGAGAGAGAAAAATGCTACACAGGGGACTGAAATGTAGCCAAAACATGAGTGTTTTCTCATATTGTCTCTGAAATCTCTCTGCCCGTTTTCTGAACTGAACTGTATCAAACACAGACAAAAAGTTACTACCAACAGGCTTCTTGCATGGCAGATTTGGCTGAGAGATCAAAACCTGAAATGCTCTGGAGACCATTCTTATTTTCTGATCAGACAAAATGTTATTTAGCAGCCATTTAATATTCTGTGGTGGAAGAGACTTCATTTTCTCAATGCTGTTAATCCACCAGCAGTCATCAACATTGAAAGAGCTCCTGCAAGTACCCAAAACCAATTCTGCTAAGCAGGAAAGGGTTATGGTACCCATTTTAAAGTGGGAATTCATTTGAGTTTAAATGCAATTAAAGACATTGGTGACTACTGAACATGAGGAACAGCTGTCTGTTCCTACTAAATCTCAGAGAGAACATCTGCTCTTTCTAAAGTACTCCTAATTTATGGTTAATTCCTTTATTTGAAAAAGAGATCAAAAGAACTGCTAAACTAAATTCCCTATTGCTGGAGATCTACTTTATTCAAATGCTCTTTAAAGGGCCTTTGACATTCTCAATTGCTGAACATGCCCTTTTGAGATTCCTAATGAAGACACAAAGTGTATTAAACCTTGCATTCAAAGATGCTGGCATCATTAGCAGTGGATTTAGACCCAGGTAAAGCAAGGCTATCAATTGTCTTCTCTTCTATATATTGAGATTATCCTTTTTCCATTCCTTGGCTGTTGCTGACATAGCAAACTCCTCTGAGGAATCAATTATCAGCTGCATTTGTAGCATTTTGGACAGTGCTGGCACAGGCAGACACTGTTTGCACACCCTGAAAGGCTCAGTCCAAGGCCACTTGGACAGCACAGGCAGGGAGCCTCAGCCCTCTGCTTCTGTCCCTGTGCCCCAGAGGCTGCCTTGCACTAAACCTGTGCCTCTGATGCCTCTGTTGAGTTTTGACCTAAGCTGTGACCCCCAGGCTCTGCACGGTTCAGCCTCAAAACTTTCCAAGAGAAAAACAAGAATTCCGTGAGGACAAAACAGATGCCCTGAAAGAGCATTTGCCACCATTTCCCCTCAAAGATCACAGATGTCCCTGAGCTTCCCAGAGAGGAGCCAGCTGGGGTATTTGTAGCCCCTCCCTTTGCTGGAGGTGGTTCTGAGATGCCCCAGTGAGAGCTCAGCCCCGAGGCCGAGCGCTGCCCCCATCTCAGATGCTGCCCAGCTCTGCAGCAGCCAGGGCAAACCTGCCAAATCCACCTGCCTGGGCTATTGGGCAGCAGGGACAAGCTCAGCACCTCCTGATGTGGAGGAGCTGCTCTGCTGTCTGTTCACAGGCATTCCCTGTCAATACTCCCTGGGCAGAGCTCTTGGCTTAGAAGGGGAGGCCATACCTGTGATACGCTCGGTGACATCCAGCAGAGCTTGGCCACTCAGGTGATTCCATTGGTAGCTGAACTCTTTCAGCAGTGACACTTGATCTACAAGGGAAACACACGGTTCTGCTCACTTTTCTCAGGTCATAGGAGAAAGGACAGTGGGGAGGCAAAGGGCAGGGCCAACCCCATTTTATAAAATCAAGTACATTTCTGCTGGGTTTTGAATCCTTTTCTTCATTCCTTCCAGCCTACTTGGCAGGGTTTTAAATTCCAAAAGAAAAGCTCTCCTTTCACATTTGTAAATGCAAACTTGTCTGCTGTAGCAGGAACTGTGTTAAAACATCTCACATCAGGGACCTCAAGAGTTCAGTCACATGGAAGCAGTGAAAAGGTTTTGCATCCCAGAGCAAAAAGGAAGAAGCCCATACTTGGGTCACAGAAAGGCACTGAGTCAGGCAGTTCCTGAGTTCACAGAGCAACTGGGGAGGAGAAAGTGCAAACTCCCCTTGAAGACCTGCCTCTTCAACACTCCTTTTTCCAGGCATATTTCCCCAGTGCAGCATTCTCAGAGCTGACATAAATCTGTGTGGCAGAGGAATTTAGAGCAGCCCTTGCCTATGTAGTTAATTGCTGTGGCCATCTTGCCCCATGCAAAACAACATGTGGAGCAAGGCATCATTGACAGCTGGGTTTATACCTGTTTGTTCTAAAGAAATGAACTTGGAAAATCATAAGTTCCCCTTTGAAAATAGAAGACAAAGAAGAAAAGTGGAAAATAGGCAGCTGATGCCTCTAATGTAGAGCCTTGCAGGTGGCTGCTCTGCAGAAGCTCTGATGGGTCAGTGTCCCTTCATGCCAACAGCAAAGCTGTTCATTTGGGAAATCAGACAGGGCCTAAGCAAACTCCAAACCCTCTTTGCCTCTGAACTGCAGCAAAGCTGTAGCCCAGGACTTGCTCTTCAGACAAGCAGCACAGAGCCAAGGGCTCCTGGGACTGTTGGGAAATGCTGATCACACTCCAGCCTGTTGGGGATGGTGCATAAGGACTGCAGCTGCACAGCTTCTGGTGGGTGTCAGCTGCAGTGTTCCACAGACAAGAGCAGCTGTCAAGGCACTCAGCGCTCTCTTGTGCAGGAGAGACAGAGACGAAGTTGAGGAGAGTCCCTGCCAGGGCTCAGCCTTACCCAAATGAGCAATGGATTCTTCCAGTGCTTTCACAGCTGCCCCACGAACCCTGGCATCCTTTGAATTCAGGTTCTTTGTTATTCCTTCCACCAAACCAATGATCACCGGGTTCAGGGCATCTTTCAGGGCTCCTGTGATTTCAGCCAGCACGTCCAGCGCCCTCTGCTTCACTTTCTTGTGGCTGTCAGATATTCTCAGGACAAAATAATCAAAAATCTGTGAAGAGAACAAGCAACGTGAAAGCTGGATTCACATGTCCTTGTTTGAAGAGTGGCTGTAGCAGTCAGCAATGTCAAAGATGAAAGTGATCCTTTCTCTCAGGCCAGCACTCGCTTGCACAATTGCACTGTTTTCCTGTGGGCCACTCACTGGAATGGTGGCACAACCTCATGCTGGTTGAAAGATTTTCTTCTGTTTTTAGGAGGTTTGGCTGGGGACAGAATAGTTCCTATGGCATTTCTCTCCATCTCTAAATCATTAAATCAATTCCATTTATTAATGCTAAAGAGTACCTTTGCTTTGAATGGAAGCAGATGTTTACAATGCCTGGTTTTCTATACAGTTGCCTCAAGTACTGAGGGCAGTTATGATTTTGCCAAAACTATGGCTGGAGGAGATAGAAGTTTTCTTTTGTTTGTCTCAGAGCCTGTGTCTGGAGAAGACCAGGGCTCTGATCAACTCTTCCAGCATCCAGACCATTTCTCTAAGTAACAGGTGGACTTCTGAAATGTCATGTGCTGTACAGCTCTCATTAGAGCAGGTTCAGTCCCTTAACAGCCTCATTGTCAGGCACCTTTTCCTGGAAAAAGGGAAAAAGCAGCTGCTGGGAGGAGAAGGCAGAGATGAGTCCTTCACTGTTTTCCTCCTTTTCCAAAGAGTAAAAAAGACCCCCAAGAAGGGTGAGCACTGTCTTTACCAAGAGGAATAGGAACAAGGGTGGAAATGAGTAGCCAGAGCTGTGCCTGTGTAAGACAAGATGGAGTTTACAGAAGTATTCTTTAAAAAAAAACAACTGGGTTTAAATCAACCAAGCCTGATACCTCTCTTCCCTATGCAAACCCATTTTTGGTCTAGAGAACAATTGCCTTGCTTTCAGGGGCTGGATTCCCTTCACTTCACCCAACTGAGAGCAGGAGAGAGCAGCAGTTACAATAGCAGAAAATTCTGCCATCATCTGATGAACAGCATCAATAGGCACCTGCCAGACAAATACAGCTGGACTGAAATAACTTGTCCTGAAGCCTGGACCTGAATTACATTTGTCTGGGTAAGAGGGACCAGCATGTCCCAAACAGCCAGGACAGAGTGCCAAGACACACTGAATTAACTTTGCTGCTACAGGCTTAGGAAAGGAGCTAAAGGAAAGGAGCAGTGAAGATACCCTACATACTTGGACAATGTTAGTGGAGATGAGCTGAGGGTTTGTTCTGCACAGGTCTTGGAGGAGTTCCACTCCTTCCATCCTTGTCTGAAACCCCTTGGCTTCCAGGAGATGGTAAAGCTTCTGGAGCAGCTCCATTTCTTCCACAGCTGGAGGTGACGTGACCTGGGCTTTTGCACGGTGTAGGAGGTGCCCATCAGAGGGAGATTTCACCCTGGAAAATAAAACCAAATGAGGACCTGGTGGTGATAATTATCATAGCATGGCATCCCTGTCGAGGAAATAATTAGCATTGCCTCCATGATTCCAGAAGGCTGAGGCTGATCAATCACTTTATTATACTGTACTATACTATACTATACTATACTATACTATACTATACTATACTGTACTGAAACTCATCACCCTTACAGACAGTCAGATACAGACAGACCAGATTAGTCAATTGAATCCAATTGACTAATTAAGTGGCCAATTAAGAAACTACCCTTTGGTAAACAAATCTCCATAACACATTCCACATGTTCACAACAAGAGGTGCAGCAAGTGCAGATAAGAATTGTTTCTCATTCTTTTCTCTGATCTTCTCACAGCCTTCCCCAGGACAATGCCTGGGAAAGTTGTGCCTGCTGCTCTCTGTGGAGAGAGCTGCAGCCACAGACAATACCTTCAGTTAATTGTGAGCAAAACATCTTGAGCAGCTTTCCCAATTATGTGATTTCAAGCTGGAAAATCATCAGGCTCTGAAGAACAACATGGACCTCATGACAATCATTATGGCAGACAATCTGCAAGTGACATTCTCAGCACTGCTCACTCAGGAAAACCAAGGATGAGATGCATCTGATCTATCTTCAGATGGCTGCCAGGGCACACAGGTCACATTGCTTTGTGGAGAAAGAGAGACACTACTTCCAAGTTTAAATGCCTCCTCATATGGGATGTGTGTGTCTTACAATAAGGAAACTCATCACTCTGGAGAAGTGTCTCTACAACCAGGCATGACAATCTGGAAAAGCAGCTCAGATGCATCTGAACACATAAACAGGGCCATATTTGAAGGATTCAGAAAATCAGTAACAGAGATAAAAAGAGAAGCCTGACATGCCAGAACTACACTCACATTTCATTTGCTTCCCTAGAGACTAGATGCACAGCTTAACAACCCCACTGGGAACAATTCTCCTGATCAACCTGTCTCTTCCATGAGCACAGGAAGATGCTAGCTGTGCTACTGAGGCATGTGGTCACTTTCCTGCCACTGCTGAGCAGGACAGAGCTAAATAAATCCCCTCTGTTGTCAGAGGAGAACAGGTACAAGTAGCTCTGCCAGTGGCATGAAGAGACAGCAAGGAGCAAATTCCTGTCTTAAATGCTGATTGCAGCACAGGGGGAAATAAACCAAACATGCTGTCCATCAAGCACGTTACATGAAGGACAGGAATATCAAGACAAAAAGTCCACATTCAGACACCTGTTGACTGAAGTTGTTCAGAAATTGCCTTGCTCCTTACTACTCAAACTTGGTACTGTTTGAGGGGAAGAAAACCATGATTCAGCCAGGCCAAACCTCATGGATGAGAACTGCATCTTTGTGGAATGGCATCTTGCATCCAGACTTAGATTTCTCATCAAAACACCCATCTGAAAAAGACTCCACTCAGATGGAAAAAAAGCCCTGGTTGAATTTACTTGTCCCAAGTCAGGCAGCAGAAACTTGGCCCTCTCCCAGCCTCCACAACACTGCCCTTGCCACTGCACTGCATCGTCTGAGCTGCAACCAATGGGTGTCTTTTTGTCTCTCCATTTTTGTGGAAACCCCTCCAGAGAAGTTGTGTTCAGCACAATGCAGAAGTCGACGTTTTTTATCCTAGAGCATTTGTAGGGAAAGGAAACAATCTGTGGCACTGGTCATGTCTTCCAGGAAGATTTTCCTGAGGAAGAGACATGTAAAGCTTGTCATGTGCTTTGTCTCATCTGACAAAAGTGCTCAGTACCGTTTGCTAGAAGACAATGTGGCCTGGGGCTTCTTTGAGCCATCGTTCCTCTCCTTCACCGGCTCCTTGACAGATGGGCCTTCAGCCTTCTGGTTTGCCATGCCCTACAAAGACATAGAGAAACCCCATCCATCTTTAGAATATAAAACAGGAAATTCCCTCTTGAAAACACAAGTTAGAACCAGGATCACTGCTACCAAGGCTTAGGGAAACATTTCCTAACTTACAGATGGAAACAGAGCAGAGATTGAGTGATGCCAACTCTTTGTTTTCAATAGCCCAAGGCAGGTTATGGGTGCTACCAGACTGAGCAGCAGTCTAAAATCCCAAATTCCTTTGTCTTGAGCATAAATGGGAATAATGCAAAGTGGCAGGCAATGAGTGTTTGTGAAGGAAGCAGCCGAACAAACTGGACTCTTTGGGGGTTGGCCCATTGTGTTGGAAGTTGATTTGGTTCAACACTCACTCTCCCTGTGCCTGCACAAAGGCAGGCTCCCTTCTGAAATGTCAATAAAAAAAATAAAATCCCCCCCATCAAACAAACAAAGGATTTTCCACTGGATGCTGCTGAATTCACCAAGCTCCTTCCAGCTCCACAGGGCTTGACAGCAGGGCAGCATTCCCAAAAGACAGACAGTCATTGTAGTAACTAGGATTGACTTGGACATCTTTTGTAAATTTGGAAATTTTCTTGGCGCTACTACTTCCAGTGTCCTTTGCAAAGACTCTGTTATCTTCAGAAGCACAATTCTCACTTAATTGCTTTACAGGGGGCAGAGTAGGGAGAGCATGGTGGGGGTTACTCTTAAATGTAAACCCATTTTCTCCTCTTTCCCTTCCCTCTTTGTGACCAATATTGAAAATATTCAAAACCCCACTTTGTCCCTAATAATATCAGTTCCTTTGTGGCCTGCTGATGAACAGGCTGAGGATCAACAGCTCATTCCCAGGAGCAAAATGATTCAGCAGAAGATGAATGAGCTAAAGACAGATTGGGTATGTTTGATCTCATATTAGCAGTGGCAATACTTGCACAAAGGAGACATTTCTCCTGCCAAGCACTTACTTCCTTCTTAATTCTTGTCAGAATATCTTCCAGGTCACGGGGGGAAAGAGATTGTTCCAGAAGCATTTTAAATTGTTGATGAGTGAGCAACATCTTCACCATCTCCTGTCCATAATGCCTAAGGAAGGAAGGCAGGAAGGAAATGAAAAAAAAGTGAACAAACACAGGAAGAGTGTTAACAGAAGAGGCTGATACCTTAAACTCATCAGGTGCAATCCCTGCATGAGAAGGCATTACCTACTCAGCAAAGAGGGAGATTTACCTCACTTGACACTGCACAGTGCTGCCAGCTGAACACAAGAGGCTGGAGGAGAATGTGGAGCAACAGAAAAATACCATTTCACTCTGAAACTGGGGGTGTGCTTCTGTGGCATCAAAGGATCCCAGGGAACAAGCAAAACACATCTGCTTTGTTGTCAGAGCCTCTTAGCAGTGTCTTGCTGCCATTGCACAATAATTTGCCTTTCTTTAACTGGCAGGGAAGCCAGGACAAAACACCTCATGCATCCTCTTGATTATTCTATACTATGTGTATGCACAGGGGCAGCTAGTTGCTCTGGTGTTCTTGGCAGCTATTCATGGGAATTTAATCCCCAAAGGAAGGAGATTTAGGTGGTTTGGGTTGATTTTGCCACTAGGAAACCACAGTTTTCTTCAAGAAGAAATGTGGAGCTCACTGAGGCACAGATAACAGCATTCTAGAAATCTGCAGAACAGGTTTAGAAAGACTGAATATGTTGGCTAAAGACCCCTGAAATATTTCTAGGAAAGTCTGAAGTTAATGAGAAATGGATTTTTGGGATCCTTCAGTGATGAACATTAGCCAACACTTTGGCTTTGTGTTGTGCACCTAAGGCCAAACAAGACTGTTGGACTGGCTGATCTGAGCTCTTTTGATCTCAGTAAAGAATCCTTCAAGCCACAGGAAAAAGTTGGCAATGCTCCTTTTTGCTGGCCAACCTCAGGTTTCCCAGTACAGCCATTTGCCCAGGCAGCCCAGAGCAGTGGTCACAGCACCAAGGCTGACAGAGCTCAGGAAGTGTTTGGACAATGCTCTCAAGCACATGGAGTGACTCTTGGGGTCACTGCACATGGCCAGGGGATGGACTCCATGACCCTGATGGGTCCCTTCCAACTCAGCATATTCCATGATTCTACGACCTTTATTCACACCATGAGGTAACTTCATATTCCCTTTAGTTTCCACTCTTGTGTGGTTTCACCTTTATAGCCAGACACAAAAGGGTTTTCCTGTTTTAGGAGGTGAAATGAAGATCATTACCTTGTGTCCTTGTGATAGTCCTGAGCAAGCTTCCCTGCCACATGTGCCAGCCTCTCAGCCCAGGCTGTGCCTGCGAGCTTGGTGACTCCAATTGTCTGCATCAGGGACAGGAGGAGTTGGGCCGCACACTGCCGCACCGGGGCGGGGCGGCTGCTGGGGAGGAGAGAGCAAACCCTGGGCCACAGGGACCAGGAGCAGC
Source organism: Agelaius tricolor (assembly GCF_023055355.1). Lineage (NCBI taxonomy): Eukaryota > Metazoa > Chordata > Aves > Passeriformes > Icteridae > Agelaius > Agelaius tricolor. The sequence goes on from NW_027269341.1 coordinate 670,359, forward strand.
AGCAGCACAGGCCTTGGCCAGAGCCTGCTCCCTGCCCGTGCTGGGGGAAGGAGCCTGGGCTCTCCCTGCACCTTCAGACACCTGCAGAAGGTTCTGTCCTCAGGTAAACACAAAGTTAGCATTGTACACAAGGCCTGCCTGCACGGAAGAGGGAGGAATTCAGTCTCCCTGCACTGTCTGATACTCAATTTCTTTCACAGTATTTACTCGGAGAAAGATTCAAGAAATAGATGACATATGAATAATTTAGAGATTAAGGACAATTGATGCTGACCATCAGAGGGCACCCAGTACACAGAGCTGCAGCAGGATTGAGGCTCTTTCCACCCATTTATCCCCAAATCTGCAGACCTTTGGAAAACAACAAATGCAGGGAAAACACATTGTGGGCCGTGAAGTTGCAGAATATCCAGCAATGCAGCCTGTTTCTTCTGTGGGGCTTGGCAACGGATCCATCTGAATGTTTTACCCTATTCCAAAGCTGAGGAAAGGGTGGCAGGCAGTTTAGCCAGGTTGTCCTGTTCTAGGGAGTGTCTCTTGGGAGCTATCAGGCCCAGCACCAACATTTAAGGCAGCATTTGCTTCAACTGTCCCATGGCAGTCAGCCTGTGAAGGTGCCTGTAAAGTGATTCATCATCTCAAGGCTAACATGAAACATCAGTTTGAATAGAAAGTAGAGCTCTAAGGCCAGGACAGTCATACAAGGCTTCTTTGGCAGGAGCTGCACCTGCTGTGCAGGCTGGGCCACACCCAGCAGATTGTCCCCCATGTGCTCCACGCCCCAGCAAGGACCCTCCTCATTTCTCAAGTTAATGGCATCATGAGGAGCCATAGTTTTCCCAGGGCCTCTGTGGTTAGTGCTGTGAAATACCAAACACTGCTCACAGCTGCAATTGCAATTGTCCCTCTTCCCACAAAAGCCCAAGGCTCTATCCTTGGCCTTTGCAGGCACTTTCACTTCCCCACTGATCACCACATCTAGGAAAATCTGACAGGCTGGGAGAACTCCAGGAAGCAGCAGGAAGCTGGGTCAGAGGAGCTTTACTTTGGGTATCAGGAAAAAGGGTTTTTCACCCAGAGGGTGGTTGGGCACTGGAACAGGCTCCCCAGGGCAGTGGTCACAGCACCAAGCCTGACAGGGGTGAAGAAGCATTTGGACAACAATCTCAGGCACTTGGTGTGACCCTTGGGCTGTTCTGGGCAAGGCCAGGAGCTGGACTCGATGGTCCTGATGGGCCTCTTCCAACTCCCCATATTCTACAGTTCTGTGATTCTGAGAACTGATAGGCTGGAGGAGGGCAGAAATAGGTGACAAGAGGAAAGAAGTGAGGTTGGTTGGAGAATCAAGTCACTAAGTTCACAGAAGATGCAGGATGCAGGACCCTTCCCTCCCACCATTCCCATTCTCTGTCTCATCCCTTCTCCCTCCCACGCACACGAAGGTGAAGAACATCACTAAAAGAAGGAGAACCTACTTGACTCCCATGTCCATGAGAGCAGTCATTGCTCGTGCAGGAGTCACATTCTCCACCATGATCCCCAGGGTCTGACTGGCTGCTTTCCGAACAAATTCTGGGGAGTTGGACACCATCTGGAGAAGGACCCGAGCAACCTCATCCACCTCAGAGTCCATGTCCTTCTTCAAGGTCACAAAGAGCTCTCCCAGAGTGACAATGGCAGAGTAGGACACCTTGGAACGGAGGTTGGTCACCTGGGGAAATCATGAGGGGAAACATAAGAATCACTTTGGAAAGAAAACCAGTTGCCTTCAACAGAAGTCCCAGGAAATGACAACACATCCCACTGTGTCCAGAGGAACATACAAGTACAGGGAGAGCAGGAGAGCACAAGCACAGAAAGGCACTTACTCTGGCACCAATTTCTGGCCTCAGACCTGCTCACTGCAGGCCTAAAATAAAAATTTCATTAAGTGTTCTACTTGACCCTTCTAAAATGTCCACAGCTTTGATTTTAGGCCCTTTTACTAGAAAATCAAAGCAAGAGCTGCTTTCAAATCATAAAGGCACAAGTGATAAAGATAAAAGAGTCAGGTGCTCCTGTTCAAAAAAGCAAAAAAGCAACACCAGCAGTTGAAGCACTCAGCCAGGAAACAGAAAACACAGGCTCAGCTCTACAGACTCATTCGCAGTGTTGAATTACAACTTGGGCAGAGGTTGGGACTCTGGCAAATAACAGCATTAGTGTCTCAGTTTCTGCATTTGCACATTGCATTGTAAAGGCACCACACTCAAAGATGAGTGTCAGATACCCGACCTGCCAGTAAATACAGCTGCATGTGCCCACAGATCCTGCAGATAGCTGAGAGACATTGGAAATCTCAGGTCTAAAACCAGAAATGAAGGCAGACCCTGAGCACACATGGAGATGAACAAGCATATCCCTACTCTACACACTGTGTATGAAGTATGGGGGACAATTCAGAGCAATGTTCTCACCTCGCTGGTAAGTGCCAAGCAAACCTCACGAAGTCTACAAAGCAGGACCTCTGAATGGGACCCAGCCAGGTGTTGGATGCTGAAGAGTCCCTTCTCCTTCAGCTCCCTGAAAGGCAGAAGATTGATTTTTCTCTCCACCAAGGCAGCAGCCTCTGAAATGACCAGGCTGGCAGCTCAGTTGAACAATGGGAGGAGCTTTTCAAGGAGTATTTAATGAAATCGTGGAACGCGTTGCCCCAGGATGCTGTGGCTGTCAAAAGCATTCACAAACCCAAGAGGCAAAGAGAGGGGTTTCAGAGTGGCCATTTAAGAAGACAGCCTTTCTGAAATCTCTGGCCCATGAGGCCCCTCTGTCACTGCTTCCTAGAAGCTGTGAGACCGGGCCATGCTGCTGTTTCTTGTCCCCTCCCTGTACCTGTCCCTGAGACACAGTGCCACCGGGCTGTTATTGGGGCATTTTCCTTCTTTGTCAGCCCCAGCAGGCATTCAGCAGGGAGAGTCTGCACTGCCACTCTGGAGCTGAGTTTCCACTCCACAATCTCGGCCTCTCTGTCACCCCCTCCACTCCACCTCACACATTCCCCAAAAAAGCAGCAGGATGTCTGCTGGGACTGCCTCAGCCTGCAGGAAGGCCAAGTGGGTCCTGGCCTCTCCTGACCCACAGCACAGCTTTCTTTCATCCCAGCATGGAAATATAAAAACTGTATTATCACATCACACAGAGGGCCAGGAGCTTTTTATTTTGGCTGCAAGTGTCTACAGGCATTGGGGAAGAGGAGAAAAAGAGTGTTTTGCAGCAAGCAACCCGGCTACTCAGGCAGGATGGTAGGAAAAGTGTCTGGAAGCTGCTTTTTAGGACTTTGGTTGTTCTGCTGAAGCCTCTGACAGAGCCGATGTGCAGATCCCAGAGCTGTGGAGCGTTCCTGGGAAATTTGTCCTTGGATATGTCTACGAATGCTCTCCCAGCCATGAACTGCCATCTGTGTCCTGTCCATATGTCACTGCCTTGACTGTTGAGTGTCTGAGGTGCCTCTTGAGGCTGCTATGGACCTCCTTCACCAAGGAATGGATTGTGATACAACATCCCTTTCTGCTTATGTTTGGGCACTGACAGAGCCTGGACCCCTCTGGCTGAGCTTGGGCTCTCGCCAAGCAAGATTGCAAATGAGAGCAGCTCATGGTCCTCAGCTCCTCCCTCCTGCTGTGACAGACAGACATGGCCATGGGGACAGAATGGAGCTGCCCCATCTGCCAGGTCACTAAGAAGGCTGTGAATTTTTCTCTGCCCTGTCACCACCAGTTCTGCCTGGGCTGCATCCTGCAGTGGGCAAAGAGAAATCCAGCGTGCCCACTCTGCAGAAGAATGATAGAAGCTGTCAGGTTTTCTGAGTAGGATGAACAGGACTACATACAATTTGCCATCAGCTCCCCCAAACAATTGCTAGAGTCCAGCAGGGAGAGAGCCTGGCCACCTTGCTGAAAACAGCCCCCAAGACCCTGAGATGGCTGCTCCATCTTCCCCACGGGGAACACTGTCCCCAGCTGAGCAGGGGCCTGCAGGACCAGAGCCTGTGGATGGCCTCCTGCCCAAGGTGTGGGCCGAATTTTTCAAATAACAATGTCATCTACTGGACCAAAGGTGGCCCTGGCTGCACCAGAAGCTGGAGGGAATATGCCAGCACCAGAGATGGCTGGTTAAAGAATTCATAGAGCAGCATCCTGCACGCCCTCTGTGCCTATGGTCAAGTTGCCAAAATCTTGGTGCCAGTACTGCAGCTTGTCCTCTGTAGCAATCTGAATTGCTGCTAGCATAGTCCAGGGTAAAGAAGCAAAAAGGACCTTTGCATCATCTCCACAGATGTTTTATTCAGCTGTGCAGGGAGATGTTCAGGTCCCAGCACCCACGCACAGAGGGTCTCACTTTGTCTCCACAGGGGCCTAGGGGCTGACCCTGATCTCGGGGCAGTACAAAGATAAGGGGGGCAATCAGGGAATAGGGAAGGTGTGGCTCAGGAACACAGGAGCAGACACAGGAACAGGGGAAGGAGCCAATGGGCTCTAACAGCTTTTTGAGGGAAGCTTCTCGTGTCTCCCTAGACCAGGGAATGCCCCCCCAGGGTCTCCACAATTCCCCGTGTTTTATATTATTAGGAAAGCTTCTCTGAAGGATCAACTGAATCAACACAAAATGACAAAAACAATCAAAAGCACTCATAAGACAATTGTTCAAAATGCAAACAATTCTGAGTTCCCAATGTGCCAACAGATTTCTTGGAGTGTCTTAGATCTGGCAGGAGGGATGCAGGGTTTTCTTAGCGCAGTTTATCAGGAAACTGAGTCATTCATACTGACCCTCTGGTCCATGGCCTCCTCACTGTCATTGTGCAGCAAGGAGGCCCAGAGGCTGCTGTGCTCTGGTCCTGTCAGGGATGAGAGCAGCGGCTCTGTGGCCAGCGCCAGCTCCAGCTCCAGCAGCTCACAAGAGGAGGCTCCTTCCAGAAGCTCTGTTGGCTGCAGTGTGGCAGACCAACAGAGCACACTGGAAGCCACCCCCCATTGCAGCCACCCCCCAGCTGCGCCCATCATCCCTGCAGAGCAGGACCTGCCCCAGAGGACCCGCGGCAGGAGCTCAGGACAGTGGCAGGTCCCTGTGCCCAGGGCAGAGTCACAGAACCTCTGCTCCTGGCTGGCACAGGGGCTGCTTACCCTGGTGTCCCACGGAGAGGAGGGACCCCGGGCCCCAAACTCTGCCCAGCCCTGCAAAAGGCCACCTTGCCAGCAGTGCTAGCAGTGCTAGCGAGGTTCCTGCAGCCATTCAGTCAAATAAGAGGGAACAAATGTCTCTTTATCTGACACAGTCTCTGCACACAGCTTTCTCCCCCTCCTCCTGGTGCCTTTCCCTGACTCCAGGAAGAGCTGCAGGAAATGCTGTGTGAGCCATAATAATGGAAGAGTTACTGATAAAAACACTGGGGTGATGCTTTCAGAGGAGTCATGAATGGAAGATTGACCAACCTTCCAGCCAATGGTATGCCAAAAGTTTCCATTCTTTAAATAATTGACTGCAATAAATTAGTAAAAAGAAAGATACGGAAACAAATTAAATCTCCCACAGCTGCTGGCTTTCCTCAGGCTCCATGGCCTATGTATTGCTAGACTTACTTCATTTAGGCAGAATATTAACTGCCCTGACTTGTTGGAGACTGACCACAAGGTCTCATCTGTGGTGAGCAGTCACTAAAATTAGCTCAGCAGAGGCATCTTCAGCTGTCCAAGTGTAGCAGAAATACATATTCTCTGCTTCATGACTGTGTGGCAACAGCTGCTGGTGTGGATTCGTCAGCGTTGCTTCATGGATTGCTCCTGGGAAGGAACTGTGTGCACAGGCACAGAATGATGGCTTCGATCTCCTCTAATTACTCCAATCGGATGATGGCCAGAACTTTTAGGCAAAAAGCATCATGACAGAATAATTTACAATATTCTCCAAACTACTCCTGTGGTTTTGATTTTCTTACTGATTAGGTTCAGTGTCTGGCCTCAAGAAATCAGTCCAGAAATAACAGGCAAACCTCAGCTTGCAAGTTAGAGTGCAAGTCTTTAATCTGCCATTTTTGCAGTATCTACAAACAACTTTTCAACATATTTGCAAAAAGAATCTCTTAGTTCTTGCTATACCTATCCAGAACCTGACTCTCTCCTTGTTTCATTTTGATTTGAGATCCAAGCATGATTTTTTTCTGGACAGGGAAGTAAGAACCAGCTGCAAATACAGACTACAAGTGTGAATCTATACTGCAGGAACTGAGCTGTAGCTTGGAATTAAAGGCAAGGAGTGATGCCATGGTAAATGTGAATATTTAGTGCTGACACAGGAGCCTTCTGCAATGCTCCACCAACCCATGGTTCACCTTGCTACAAACTCTCTTTCTGATGTTACAAAGAGTGTTGAAGAGCTGACGATAAGTAAAAAAAATAGCCAGAATGTTAATTTTTGTTATTATGGTGAACAATGACTATCTAATAATTCAGACCTCATAGAAGTGAGTATTCAGATTTCCACTTAGTTCATGCTAGCAATTTTAATTTGAAATCAACAGGTTTATCCAAATCAAGTTATCCATAGGAATTAATTTGCTCTATGATCTAACTAAAAATGCCTCATTGTCTGATAAATTTAGTAGAATTTTGCAAAGTCAACAGTCCACAGATTTTCATTTCTTGTTTAGTGGCTATTCTGCAGGAAAGCTTTTACAGACTAATCAGTTTGGATGTAATTAAATCTAGCCATTTTGGTATTAGAACAAAACCATATGACTGCACAGCCTTTTAAAAAATATTTTAAAATAAATTTTCAAATCAACAGTCTGAATAGGACTCAGAATAAAAACTCTACCAAACTTCAACTCCATTGGAAGATTCCCTTGTCACCCTGTGAATCAACTCTGCATTCAGAAGATTAAAAGTCCCAATTATGGTGGTATTTTTTGGTATGGTTAGGAATTGGGGAAGGGTCTTCTTCCTTCTCAACTCCATGCTGCAGTGCCTTTGGGATGTGGCCTGCTGGCCGTTGTTTGTGCAGCCCTGGTATTTCTACATGAGGCAGAAAGTGCAATTGCATTTCCAGCCAAAAGCCCATGAGGAGTGGGGCAGCCGGAGCTGTGCCAGACACAGGCCAGCAGCTGTGCCGCGAGAGGGTTTTGGTTCCTGCCCGGTGCAGCTGGTGCATCTCTTCCGTGACTGCCTCCCCTTCCCAGGTGCCCGGGGATAGCAGGTGCAGGGTTCTGCAAGGGCTATGGAACAGGGTGGGGATGTCTGCTGGCAACAGAGTGCAGCGGAGAGCAAACAGCCCAGGATGTTCCTGGAGTGTGTGACAGAGAACTTGTGACACAGCTGGTGACTGAGCCAGTGAGGGAAGGCACTGCTGGACCTGCTGTTTGTGAAGAGAGAAGGGCTGGTGGGTGACAGGAGGGTTGGAGGCGGCCTTGGGCTCAGTGCTCACAAAATGCTTGTGTTTGATTCCCAGAGAAGGAAGGAGAGACGTTGGGGAAGTGTTTACCTGCAACAAATGGTGAATTTGTTAAGCTTTAACAGGTGGTGCTGAATCATACCTTCCCTCACACCAGTGGTTAATGTGTGCAAGTGGATATCTTAGCCTTGAGAATAAAGACAGTGGGCCTACTGAGGAGGTAGCTGCAATGCATTCAAGGAGAAGAAGGCTCTTAACCATGGAAGGAGAATTTGAGGAATGGGATGTTCACCACATGACCAGCAGAGACCCTCAAGAGACCCCTACTCTAAATGTCAGTAATTTTGGGGAAGTGATTTAAACATGTCAAATACTTTGTGAGAATGTTTAGCCTGTGAGTTTGAGCAAAATAATGAATAAAAGTAATGAAAGGAATGTCTTAGTTCCATGGATACACACACGTGGGTGTGCATGTTTCAGGGAAGTGATTCCCCACGCACCCAGCACTGAAATAAAGTAATGCCTCTTTTCTCACACTGAGCTGGCAGTGTGGATCGGGCCCTGCTCGGTAACTTTCATTTTGGTCATTTCTATTGAAGCATAAAGAATGGTTGAAATGAGATCTTTTCCAGCTGTTTCCATCTTGTTTACCTTTTGGGGGACCAAGGTTCTGTGCTGCAGGTGAGCTGGGTGTGTGCAGAGCAGTGCAGCCCCAGAAACCCCTTGGTTTGCCCAAAGGTTGCCATGCCTTGCTCCCAGGTGTGCCCAGCTCTGGCAGGAGAAGGAGCCCGCAGCGCAGTGGGCACCGTGCCCTGCCCAGCCGGGGCTCTCTGGCACAGAGCAGCAGCAGCGCCAGCGCCGTTCAGCTGCTCCTGCCTTGGCTTCCCTGGGACACAGGAGCCTCTGGAAATCAGCACCGCCAGCCGCGTTCCCAGCTTGGAGCAGCTGCTGCTGGCGGGCAGATGCTGCCAGTTCCACTGCTGCCAAAGGGGAAGAAAGGCAGAGCAGGGGAAGAGATGTACATACACAGCAGCCCTGGGAACATCCAATAAACATGCAGATATATGGGGTGATTGGTTAGGAATTACTTCAGCTGCTATGCCAATAGTGCTTTCTCTCCTGGTTCTGGACAATGCTTTGGGCCATTTTCTTGGTCTGGTTTCCTTTGCTTGGGTCCCATCTGAATGCTCACTTGGGGTACAGGCTGTAGGTGCTTGGGGCACTCTTGGAGTTCCTCTTGGATCCCTTGAACAACAGGGTTTGGCCCATGGGGGGAGTTTGTGCTGCTTTGTGTCAGAGGAGAACTTCCGAGGCCATTTTGTGTTTGCTGTAGGGGAGGTTGGTTACTGCTTTGCATAAATTCACAGACTAACATGCTTTGTGATGCTTTGCTTTGTCATACTTTGCTTTGTGATATCAGGGCATGGTTGCCACATCGTCGTGGTGACATCAGAAGGTTGCCTTGTTGCACGGAAGGCCTCAGTGCCAGAGCAGCCCTAGGGCTTGCTGAGATCAGGAGCATCCTCCTGATTGTGGCCTTTGTCAGTGTGTAGCTGCACACTGACAGGAGTCTTGGCTTTTGTAGTGTTGGGGTAAACTTGAACAACAGTGCTACAATGATTGAGCAACTCGCTGCTGCAGTTTGCACCATGTATGGCACTGTTTATTCCGCCTATTTCATGACTAGCCTGGCAAGTAAGTAGAGGTTTCAACTCTATTTAGGTTAGGGTGTAAGCTAACCTGGCTTTTGCATGTCTTCCTGCTCTTTCTTAGTGGCTGGGTTGATTTTGAAAGAGAAAGAGCATTAGGATGCCAGTGGTTTGGTAAAGCTCCTGTCAGGGCGTTCAGCTAAAAAGGGGGTGCCTGTAGCCACAGGGGCAGCATTTGCAAGGGAACCTGCAGGGCTTCCGTTCCCTCCAGGGAGAGTCTGTGGCAGCAGAGTCTGTCATTTCCTCAGTTTGCTGGATCAAGCAGGACAACTTCCAAAATGCAGACTGGGAGGCCTTCTCAGAAGGCCTTCTAAAGACTTTGTAGTTCTCCCCAGAACTGAGGGAAAGCTTCTTTTATTCTAAATTTTGTAATGAAAGGATTTGACTGTCTATTTTGACCCTTGACTGAGTGCTAAAATAGTGATTCCCTTTGCAGTGAAGTGCAAACTCTAAAGCCGTGAGTGTCTGCTCCTGAGCCCTGGAGCTGCTGCTGTGCTGTTTCACAGTAGAACTGCCACAGCTCAGGGGGATTTTGGGGAAGCTTTTCTGGGTGACTGTTTTCAGCAACTTAATGGGAATTAGTGCATGCAACTTCTGTTTTTTAAAAAAGTACCTGAAAGACAAGAGAACAAGAGCTGCTTTATCTGTTGAACAGAACAGAAGCATGGAGTCTTGAAGAACAATTTGCATTTCCTTGATCACGTTTGTATTCATTTACTGGCTAAACAGGCCGAAGTGTAGGCACAACCAAGATTATTGTCCTGATCTCTTGCTGGCTGTGTGAAAGAAGTATGTCACGTGGAGGGATGTTGATAAAGAAAAATACTCTCTGTTTGGGTTGACTTCTTCTCTTCTGTGGGATTCAGCAGCCCAGGCAGTTTTCTCACAGCCCTTGTTCATTTTCCCTTGCCCACTCCAGATCACATGATCCGTGTATTCAGAGGTGCTGATCCTGAGGTGAGTGAGAAAGGAACATTTCATGTTCCTGGTGCTTAAGAATTGTAGAGCAAGCTGTGAGCTTGGCCTGTGGCAGCAGAGTGTAGAGGGCCAGCTGGGTAGGCTGAAAGAAAATCTATTTCCATGTCTGCAGCAGCAATAACAAAGGCATTGCTGGCTTTTTCCTGATTTTCCATTTCAGAACTTTCAAGGAATGAAAAGCTCATTTTGCAGAGAGAATGTTGCTTCTTGATAGTAGCCAGGGCATAATGTCTAATTCAGAACTATTAGCAATTCTGTTGAATTAGCCCATTTAAATTCAGTCACAGTGACTTAGAATCCCATTGTTCTCAAAGTTTCTGATTTGTCCTTAGTACAGCTGGTTGTAGAAATAGAGCTGAATAGAATAAAGTGCTGAATAGAAATAAGGTTATAAATTATAGGTAACTTTCTGTCCCTCACACTGCTGTCTGTCCACAGATCACAGAACCAACAGCAGTCTCTCCTCTGGCTCCCTCTGCTCATGGAGAGGAGGCCAAAGAGGAGGCAAATGAGGTGGATGAGTGCCAGCCTCCAGCTGTGGTCACACCACAGCCTGACCATTCTGAGCCAGTAAGTGCCAGTTGTGTGTGCTGCTGTCTTTGGTGCAAGGCAGAGCTGCAAGTTTCTGACCAGCCGGCACTTGCTGTTGCTGGCTGAGGATGCTGAGTGCTGGAGTCCTGCCAGGACCTGGTGATTGCCCCCAGCCTCTGACAGCTGGACAATGGGCTTTGATCTGTCATGCTTAGGCAGCAGCTTCCTGGCATTTGGACAGGGGCCAGCCTGGAGCATGAATGCTCCCTGATCCCAGAGCAGGGAGCATGTCAAAGACACTGTGCTCAGCCTTGTCAGATACACAGGGGACACTGTGGCATGGAGGGACCTGTCCCCCTGCACAGACTGGCCAAGTAGCTTCAGGCACAAAAAAATGTTGATCTGACCACACAAGCTCTTTGTGGTGCTTTGTCCCCACAAACTTCTTGGGTGTGCTTACTTGGGACTATTTCAGAGACACGCTGGGGATGTAGAGCTGCTGCTTGAAGTCAGGGATTTTGGTGCCTTTGTTGTCAGGTTGCTCTTCTGCCTCTTCAGGCAGAGCAGCCAGTAGCAGAGCAGATAGGTGCTCTGAGTCTGCCTGTTTCTTGGTCTTTGATAAGCTGCAAGGAGATGACTGTGTTGTCCATGAAGCTGGGGGGGGCCATTCTTGTCTAGTGTGGCAAAAGAAACAAAGTGAGTAGTTCTGAACCCTTCTTCTGAGGCAAAACCCAGACGCTGCATGTGTCTGTTGATACCTTCTATTGTGTAGTTTGCTTTGAAAACTGCATTGGAGCCTGGAGTGGGAGCAAAGCTGCAAGTCCTTGACTGCTGTCTTGTAATGCTAAATCCAGGATGTACACCTTGCAATGATGCCTGCTGTATCTGAAGTGAAATGGGCACCTTTGTGGCTGGGGAGCTGTGTGGGCCAAAAGGACGCAGGGCTGGCGGCCTTGAGCCGCTGAAGATGAGGCAGCGTGTGGCCAGGGGGCCAAGAAGGGCCAGGGCACGGTGGCCGTGTCAGCAGCAGGGGGGCAGCAGGAGCAGGGCAGCGAGCGTGGCCTGTGCTGGGCAGCGCTGCGGCCACCGCTGCAGTGCTGGGTGCAGCTGTGGGCCCTGGGAAGCAGAAAGTCCTTGAGGGGCTGCAGTGCGTGCACAGAAGGACAGGGGAGCTGGGCAAGGGGGTGCAGCACAAGGCCAGCGAGGAGGTGCTGAGGGAGCTTTAGCCTGGACAATGGGGGCTCATGAGGGACCTTCAGGCAGACTTCCATAGATCCCTGCCTTAGATCCATAGATCCAATGCTCAGCACAAGGGCTGTTTCCCTGCCAAACATCCCTTCACTGCATCCAAGTGCTTTAGACACTGGAGTAGGTAACACTTTCATATTTTGTTTGTTTATTTGTTTGTTTGTTTGCTAGAAGGAGAAGCCTTGTGTAATTTCTCCTTCTCCAGGGAGCAAGGGAGCTTTTGCTCAATCTTTCCTGCCCTTTTCCAGCACTGTCAGAAACACATCACTTTCAGGTTAACGGCTCCCGTGTCTTTTGGCAGCCCAGGGAATCAGTGTGTGTTGTATTTGGGAATTGAGCAGGAAATCAATGCCCTTGCATTCCAGCTGGTGCTCAGAGATTAGAGGAGCTGGGAGGGGCTGGGCTGCATTTCTGATTCCAGCCACTTTAGCACCATCAGTGTGCTCGAGTCCAAGAGAAGAACTTGCCCGAGCACAGATGCACAAAGAGTGCAGTTCCCAGTGCAACGCTCTGGGTCTGATTGCATTCCATAAGGACCCACACGCTCCAGATTCCCCAAGAGTGTGGGTTACTGAAGCAACAGGAGAGCAAGTTCAGGATGGCTGCAGATCGGGGCACTGCTACCGAGTGTTGATGTGTGTAGCGACAGAAAGGACAGTATTGATTCAGGGTGACCCCCACGTGGTGAATAATGTGCTTTGACTCTATGATTTAGAAGGTTAAACAAATGCTTTCTTAAGCTACGTTATATCACACTAGTACTATATTAAAACTATACTAAAGAGATACTATACTAAAAAGCTACTAAAGAAAAACTTGTGACTGTCTCCAGACAGTCACGACACAGCTTTTATCTAATTGGCTAATCAAGCTAAACAACTATCACTAAAATCCAATTAACAAATCACTTTCAGTAAACAATCACTAGAACACATTCTACATGTACTAAACAACAAGAACAGCAAGAAGAGATAATAATTGTTTTCTCTTCTTCTCTAAGTTTCTCACTACCTCCCCTTAAAAAAAACCTAGGAGAGAGAATTATATCTCTCTGTGTTCAAAGAATGTAAATACCACAGTACAGTAAAGAGAGAATATAAAAGTGAGATCTGTCTGTCTATCTATCTATTTGAATCTTCCTGGCTCTGCTCCAAAGCAGTGGAAGATGCAAAGCTCACCTAAAGGCATCCCTTCAGGAGAGGAGTAGAGACAAGTTCCATTGACTGATCCTGAGCAGGCAGAGATGTTTCCCCCTCCAGAGATGGTTGTTTTTTCCCCTCATGTTTTCCTACTCCAGCCTTTTCTGACCTGAAGCCTTCTTTTTATCCTTTAAATTTTTGCATGTCCTAAGGGAGTGGAACTATCCCATGCTGTAGTTGGGGTCTGGTGACTTTGCCCATACATGCATTACATGACACATGGTTTCCTTCGCTGGCATCCCCAGGGCTGTGTAAGTGCATTTGTTAATGGGGCCTTATGAGAAACTCTGTTACTGCTGGTCAGAATTCTCAGTTGACAAAAGAGGGAGAAGAAACACCTTGGTCCTCCTCCATATACTGAGATGGCCATAGAGGTTCTCTGACTTCCATCAGAGATCTTTGCATGCATCCTTATCTCCTGAATGACCCCATTTTCTAACAAGAGTGTAGATGTCAGGAAGGAGGAATGCTGGTGCAGGCCTGAAGGGAATGTGAACTCCAGAAGTGTCTCTCACAAGGAGTGAGCTCACCCAGGAAGCCACCTGCAGGGCCAGGATGGAGCTGTGGGACAGGGCGGGGTGTCAGTCACTACTGAAAGACAAAGAGGACATGGCAGAAGCAGAGGGAGGCCCTCACCAGACCCTTGAGAAATGCCACACCTTCCCTGTCAGCTGCCTGAGAGGCTGTTGGAGCTTCAGCCCCAGATGGCCCCTGATTGTAGGGCCAGGGTCACTTTGGAATCTGTGCCTCCCCACGGGCAGAGAAGGACCCAGCAGAGCAGCAGCACAGTGCTTTGGGAGCGTGTGAGCCCAGCAGTCTTTGAGTCTTGGCCCACAAAGGTCGTACGGGAAGGTGAAACCCATCTTGTCTTGCTTTCTGTGCAGGTGCTTCTAGAGAAAGAGCAGGAGCAGACTGCCTTATCTGAGATGCCATGCCAGATTCAGGGAGAGCTGTTCCCTGCCCGAGAGCAGGAAGAGCAGCTCAGGCAGCAGGTGGAAGAGCCACAGGAGAATGGCCAGGTAAGCCTGACTGGCCAGGGGACAGAGGGAAGGGCAGGAAGAGGGGCATAAACCAGAGCTCCTGGGACTGAGGAGGCCAGGAAGTCCCACAGGCACTGAAAGGACAGAGCCTTGGAATCTGCAGAGACCAGCACCGGGACAGGATGGTTACAGTGGAAGCAGAGCTGGGGAGGGAAGCAGAAAGAAGGGGCTGAATAAATGTGATTTTGAGGCTAAAAGAGGGAAAAGCTGATCTTGATGGCAGCTCTCAGTCACTTGCTCTGCTTTTGTGTGTACAGAACATCAAGGCAGAGCCACAAGCAGAGCTGCCTGAAGCTCAGAGTGACATCATGGCAGCAAAGAGGAGGAATGAAGACATCCAAGAGGAGAAGAATCTCCCTATGCAGAGGGGCAATCAACAAAAACAGGTGAATGAAGGAATGGCAGCCACTCCATTCATGAAAGAGAGTCCTTTCCGTTGTTGTTTACAGAAAATTGATGAACAGGTGCAGGCACAGCTGCAGGAAACTGAGGCTAGGATCAAGGCAAGGAAGAAGAGGCTAGACGAAAAAATTAAAATCACCAAAGAGAAAATTAATCGCCTCCTTCAGGAACAAAAGGCTCTAGAAAAGCAAGTGAGTGAACCAGCAATAGCCACTGCAGTCACCCAAGGGGTGGTTTCTGCCCTCCTTGCCTTTCCAGTGCAGAGCAGCAGGGGGTGGGTGATGCCTCTGAGGCCATCCTGATGAGGCCTCTGTCAGAGCTGCTCTGAAGGGCACTTCCTGGTCTGCTGAATCTCAGCTGATGCTCTAGACAGTGGCATTACTCCCTTGGCCATTTAGCCAGCACTCATCCGAATGAACTCCTGCTGGCTTCTTCCAGGTGACCTTGTTTCTTGAGGTGTTTTTGCAGGTGAACATGGTCACTCACATAGATCTGGAATACGAGCTACAAGCTGTCTGTATCCCTTGTGAATCTGCTCCTGTCCTTTTCTTTACTTTCTTCCCAGTCGATGACTCCTGGCTGACGGGGACAAGCTGTAGTCTCTGACTGCTTTGTTCTGTTTGACTTGAGGTGGAAGTGTTGCCATCCTACCTGGCAGCCTGCAGAGAGTTCCAGCAAATGATGGGCAACCAAGAGCCCCGAGGCTGGCATGAGGCCCAGGAACTGAACCCTCCAGAGATGCTGCAGGATGAGCACGTCCCGAGGAAGGTGCAGAAAAAGAGAATTTCATGGCAGGAGGTAGAACATTAGAATGAGGAGCTGCAAATGTATCTGCAGACCTAGGAGGGGGAAAGGAGTCTTTGGGAGGAAGTGGAGTGGTCGTTGCTGCAGTCATCCTTTAGAACAAGAAACTGGCTATGACCTCGAGTAAAACCAGCCTTTGGTTTTGACCATTTGGTTTCACAAGTGGACATCCAAAGCAATCCAGTTGAAGAGCTCTGCATGTGGCTGACAGCAGCTTCCTAAGGGCTTGCATTTCAAATGGCAATCTCTCTTGCATTTCAGGGCAATCTCTGCCACACCTTCCTGACATAAACTCATTTCTTGTCTCAGACCTACACCGACTCTGACACTGAAGCTGCTGCAGAAGCAGCAGTGCTGTCCCAAGGAGCCTTTGCTCTCCAGCTGAAGAAGTGGGGCCTGAGCACTTGGTTCACCTCCCGTGCTGACCCAGCTGCTGCTCAGCAACAGGAGATGGCGGGTGACTCCCTGGAGCAACTGAGTACGTCTGGTATCTTTCTTATCTGAGGGACAGTGTATTGTGTGCACGTGTCAGCATAGCTGTACCAAAGGGTTCTCCTCGGTTTAGTGTCACAGAAGTGCTGGCGTTGCTCCGAGGCAGCAAGAGAGAGCTCTGGGTGTTCCTGCTGCCTCTGAGGGCAGCTTAGACTGGCTGGAGTTTGCCTGGGCTTCCCTCTCTGCCGAAGGCAGAAGCAGGGATTGTTCCTGGATCAGCAGAAGGCTGTGACTGCTTGAGTCCTAGCCACTGGCAGAAGCTCTGCTGAGATCAGTCTCTAGGAGAACACATCAAGCCCTTTGTGATTCTGCAGCACAACCCAATGAATCTGCTTCTTGCCCTTAACAGCTGCCAGTGCTGTGCTCTCAGAGAAGATCTGGTAGGGTTGAGAAGAGAGCCCAGTGGATTCTGTGTCTACCATCACCTGTTGGGACAAAAAGGGCACTGATCTGCGCCTCGGTGTGGCTGATCTCAAAGCCCATCGTGTTGTGTCCTGAATGGGGGCAACAGCTTGTACAGGGCTCAGGCTCCCTCTGGCTTCTTCCAGTCAGTGCCTGTCAGTGCTCATGCTTGGGCTTTGCCAGCCTTGTTGTGGTCGCTGCCCTGCCCCTGAGGGCTGGTGGGAGTGCAGAGGCTGGAGCCTTCCTTAGCTGGGAGGGTCCCACTGCTGCCCGGCTGCTGCAGCGCGGAGCTGCCTGAGGCAGCAGCCCCTTCTCTGGGCCGGCTGCTGCGTCGCACGGCCTGGACTCACAAGAGGGTCAGCATCTCCTCTGGGCAGCTCTCTGTGTCACAGGGCGCCTGAGGAGCACTGCTGTCCTCTGTGCCCATGCCCGCCGTGCCGAGTTGGGAGGATGGGGACGTGTGCGGTGCCGAGAGGGCGAGTGCAATGGGAGCGACTGATCCGCGCTGTCGGGGTGGAGAGAAGCGGCGTGGTTCTTCACGCGGGGCACGGGCAAGGGCGTCTTTGAGCTCAGCCTGCTCATAAAGGGTGAGGGCCCTGATGCTGAAAGCCCCGTCGGGATTGCTTCTAGCATGAGCTGCTCTGGTTTACAAATGCAGAGGCATTCTTCTGGCAAACTGCTGCAAGCTGGAAAAGATGGGAACACTTGGCAATAATTCCTCCTGTTCTGAACTTGACATCTGTTCAGAGGAATTGATTCTAGATGTCCAGGTGCATTTAATCTTAGCAAGTAGGAAACCTTTTCTAAATCTCACAGTGTTTATTCCCAAGAAAACAAAGGCACTGTTAGTTCCAGCTCTCCTTAATGTTTCTAGATGACAAACTTACTTGCCTTGGTAGGTGTTCTCTTCTGATCTCAGTCTCTGAATGTATCTCCCTGTGCTTCCCTGTGTGTCTGCTGTCAAGAGGTCTCTCACTTCAAAGGATGCTAGAAATCAGTCTCTGTGCCAGCCACTTGTGCTGTGGACCTGCTGTTCTTTTCTTGTTGTTCCAGTTCCTGTTCCTGTTGTTGTTAGCCAGCTGTCCACAAAGGGAGGGCTCAGAGCCCCAGACAGTGGGGCTGCCTTTTGTATCTCCTAGAAGCTGGGATCTCTGCTTTAAAGTGAACATCTTGCATTTTGTTTCCCTCAGGGAGAATGGCGAAGATGGAAAATCCTATTATAAAATACATTGAACTGGAAAATATTGGCAGTGGGTGAGTCCAAGCAATGTTAATTTTACCAAACTATGCATCAGGTGTTTTGCTGGTGGAATAGGTATCAAGTGTGAAGTCAGACAAGCTGCAAATGTGTTCAGGCACTGGGCTTAGATTGTCAGTGCTGATCAGAATTTCTAAGTGTGCTCAGAAGGCATTGTCAAAGACATCTCCATGCTTCCAGTGTCCTGCAGGTCTTAGGCATTTACAGCACAGATCTCCTGCGTGGGCTGGCTTTCACTGCAAGATCTAAATGGCTTCTCCTTTCTCTGCTTCTCTTTTGTTTCTAGAACTTTTGGAGATGTTTGTAAAGCACTCGACACTGCCACAGGAGGAGAGGTAAATGTCAACAGCACCTGCAGACTCTGCTGCACTCGAGGGCTTTCCCTTCTGGTGTGAGCTGTGGCTGGAGCTTTGGGCAGAGCTGTGCTGAAAAGGCACAAGAAGCACAGACTGGTGCCAGCCCGCAAAATGCATTTGGGACTTTGTCCTCCTCAGCTGCCGGAAGGAAGGCACGGAGGGCAGCGGTTCCTTTCAGAGAAGGACGTGCTCACTCGCTCTCCATTGCTGAAACAAAGGTGGTGCCTTCGAGCACCTCACTGCTCTTTGGGGCTACAGCTTCAGAGTCCTGAATTCTCATTTCTGGCTGCCAGCAAATACATCTGAAAGTTACTGGTGGTTCCTTAGCCACCTGCTGCACTTGGGAACTGCACACAGGGAGAGATCTGCAAGGCGTCCCTGAAAGCCCTAAGCCCTGCCCATAGCCCAAGATGTATCCACAGAGTTTTAAGGCATGGATTGCTTCTTCTGAGTCGCAAACAAAGCAGCAGAGAGTGTGGTCAGAGCTTTGTGGGTGATAACTGAGACACTGCTGTTACCAAGTGGTCAAGGCAAAATGTCAGTGGCCCCACGTGTCCTGTAAGTGGCTCCCAAGGGAGCAGAGAAATGGGCTGTTGGAACGTCAGTTCCTAATTACTGCAGTGCCTAATCACAAGGCAGTTTGGCACAGCTCAGCTGTGTCATTGCAAAATCACTCGCTCCATGTGTCTTGTGGTCTCGTGCCACCAACCTCTCAAGTTACTGATTTTCAATGTCATTTTAGGTGGCCATAAAGAAAATACATCTTCAAGGACTGAGGAAGAAGGAACTAAAAGTCAATGAACTCATGGTCATGAAGGTGAATAGGAATCCCAACCTGGTCAATTGTTTAGACAGGTGAGTTGTGCTTTTGTCCCATGAATGTTTGTTCACATATTGCAAACATGCAAGGTAAAATCCCACTTTGGTCACTGGCAGAAAATAGAGCTGTAATTATTGGCTAATTATAACTGCTCTTTTCATCTCCAGTGGATGGGAAGAGATTGCATTTTGTCTGCATGAGTCTTCGCTGGCACATGGTATTGGAAAATTGTTCAAAAACCCGGATGAGTCGTGTCTTACTAAATCAATGATCTCTATATTCACAGCCACCACTTTGTTTTGGAGCTTGATTTTTTTCAAGTGTCTTCTTAGGTCCAGGTAAACTAACAAGGATTTCCCTTGGATTGTTGCCACTGTTTTCCTTTGCTATGCATGCCAGGAAGACTAGGTGCTTTTTTCCAGAAACACCATGCGCGACAGGTTTTTTATCTGGGCTGTTACTAAACTGCACATTTTGCTTGCTGCCCATCTAAGACATCTCCTTTTTCACAGCTGTGCCTTTCTCCTTGAGACTGCACAGATGGCAAACAAAGCACAGCCAAGAGGGAATGTCTATTCCTTTATTTTGTCTTTGTCTCAAAGGGACCTGAAAAGAAGAATCAACCTGTCTTTTCCACACAGCAACCTAGCCATGTACATTCATCTCCACGCCCTTGTTTCCTTCTTTCAGCTACCTTGTGGGTGAGGAGCTCTGGCTGGTTATGGAGTACATGGATGGAGGCACTCTGAGCAATGTCATCAGCAAGACCTACCTGTCTGAAGATGAGATGGCAGCCATCAGTCGGGAGGTCAGCAATCCCATCCGTGTTTCCAAGGGCTTGGGCAGGATTGTCTGGGAAACAGGGGCTCAGAGCTGGAGTGATTTCCTGTGCCAAGCTTTGTTTCTGTGTTGCTGCTATTCTATGGGCAAGTAAAAGCATCTCAAGTGAAAGGCCTGCCAGTGCCCCTGCACTCCCTGTACTCAGTGCCAGTACTCTTATCTCCTGCTGTTGTATTCTCGCTCTGTCTCTTGTATTTGTATTTGCTGTTCTCCACCTTGCCTCTCTAAATGTTTGCCTGGAGTCTGTCTTCACTGCATTCCTTGCCTGTAAAAGCAAAGGTGCTGGTGGCAGGATTTGAAATGATCAGCAAAGAAAAAAGACTCATGTCTCACAGTCCTCCGCTGAAAAGGATAGTAGTGCAGCCAAAATGCTCTTTGCTCCCGGAAAGTGACTGGTGGGATACTTCCAAGCCTGTGCTGAGGCCAGCAAGAAAATCTTTGTCATGCAGCCTCCCACCCAAAAGTGATCCGCTTCACACCAAAGGGAGGGACTTTTCCTTTCAAAACCCCTCCTTTGTCCTCTGCATGGAAAAAGCACGTTCACTGCAGCAGGAGTCATCCTGGCTGGTTTGCAGGGCACAGCCTACAACAGCAGGTGCTGTTGCTCTTTCAAAAGCTGACGTGCCTTTCCTTAGAAAGGTCCTGCTCTGCAAGTGTTGGAGCAGCAAGCTCTTCCTCTCAGTGGCCATTACTGTTCTGCCATTACTCCCCATTCCCCTGGAGAGGGAATCTTTTAGATTCTTTGTTTCCTTTCTTGTGTGATGAAATCACATCACTCATTTTTGCCCTCCTGTTTCTGTTTTCTCGCTCAGTGCCTGCAAGGACTGCATTTTCTGCACTCAAACCGCGTCATCCACCAAGATGTGAAGAGCTGCAACATCCTTCTCAAAACCGACGGCTCTGTCAAGCTGGGTCAGTATATTCTTGGTCAGGTGCAGCGTTCCAGGGACGTGGGTGTGGGGCTGCTTGGAGTGACTGCCAGCTCCCCAGAAATGGTGCTGGTGGCAGTGCAGGGACCCCTGCTGCGAGCTGAAGGCACCGTTGCAACGTGCACAGAGGTATAAGGAACCACAAGCAGTCAAGAGTGGCGTTGCTCTGTGTGTGTCCCTTCCAGACAGAGGGAGCTACAATCTAAAGCTTCAGGGGCATAAAGTCCACTGCTGTGAGCAGCATTAAGAAACCTGGGTTTTTTTGGAAACGGCCAATTTCATACTCCCTTGGCTAAAGCCCCAAGGAAATCAAGCGTGCACAGTTCTCCAGGAGATTCAACAGCACATTCTTAGCCTGAGAGTGGGGAATTCTTTTGCTTGGTTTCCTAATTGGAGCTGGCTTTCATGGTTTGTTGTTTTCTCCACAGCTGACTTTGGCCTCTTTGCTCAGCTCACCCCTGAGCAGGGCAGACGGAGCTGCGTGGCCGGCACTCCTGGGTGGCTGGCGCCTGAAGTGGTGACAGGTCAACCATATGGCCCCAAAGTGGACATATGGTCTTTGGGAATCGTGGGCATCGAAATGGTGGAACGAGAAGTTCCTTACTGGAATGCAACTCCTGTCTTGGTAAGGTGCAAATACTCACTGATCCCACTGTCTTTCTCACCTGTCCCATGTTCTGTGTGCCATTGGACAAAATCCCATTGCCATCTGCTGGCACCACTTCCACCAAGGTCTCCTTCTAAAAATGCCCCTGCAACACATCAGCATCTGCTGTAGCTTTGGTTGTATCAGAAAGGGAAGTGGCAGTTCAGAAACCTAACCAGTTCAGAAACCTGCCATTTTGGCCTCCAGCCATGCCTGACATTTCTCACTTGTTTTTTGAACAATGTTGGAACTCTGTTTCTGAAGGACAAGAATTTTTCAGTGGAGAGGGTAGACATGTGATAAATATCCTGAGAAATGGAGGTTAGACCTTCCCAGTTTCAATTTTATAGAAAACATAAGAAAAAAAGGAAAAAGAAAAGTAAACAAAAAAGAAAAAGAGAAAAAACCTACTACCAAAGCAATGCCCAAGCAGTTCTGCTTGCTTTCTCATTTTTGAAACACAGCTCTTCTCTTCCATTCTGTAGCATCTTTTCCAAATGCTGTGGGTCTTCGAAACTTTCAGGCTTTCAAGTCATCTGTACATGGTTCAGTCATGTGTGTGGGTGGCCTGGATAAGTTTAGGATGTGTTTTTCTCCGACTGCAGTTAGAATTGTTTGCCAAACCCTTGGCTGTTTCTTGGTACTTTAACAAGTTGATGAGCTTGCAGGCAGGTGCCTGGGCTGGGATCCAACGTGGGCAGTTGACACCGGTGCTGTGTTTCTTTACCACAGGAGCAGGGCCATCCCTGGCCTGCACAGTTCTAATGACAGGGAGGACTCCAGCTCCCCACCATGGCCAGTGGCTGAGCTCAGCTGAGAGTCAGGATAAAACCCTCTTTGTCACCTCTGGTGATGTGGGAAAAGGAAAGAAAGCCGCATAAATTATTTGTACACAAGGGGAGTGCATTGCCATTTCTGGATTTGAAATTCTCCTTTGGGTTAAAGAGGATAATAGCAAAGTCTCTTTGGTCACCATCTATTTCAGTGCCACAAGCACAGAGTTATCGTTACAGTGGTGGGCATTTTTATGGAGACTCCAAGGCCTCTTGCCATTCATATTTTTGTCTATTTGAGATGGATTCTGCAAGTTGAGGTTTGGAACTTGGAACTTGGAACTTGATAGTTCCAAGTTGGTGTCCTATGTTTCTAAATACCATCTTGCAAAAGCAGAATGAGCTCTGTCCCTCTGACTTGTCAGCATGTTAGAGCTTGGTTCCACACGAACCACACTGGATAACGATCAGCCAATGTCTTGCCAATCTACACTGTAATTCCTTGGCCTGAGGAGTATCAGAAAGACCTGCTGAGCTCCATGGACACTGTCAGCTGCATGGAAGTGAGCATCCTTGGCCTTGCTGAAGAAACTGGAGCTCAGCTTAGGTTAGATGCTCTTGAGCAGGAGAAAGGCTGGGATCGTCAGGTGTTTCCAGAGGCCTGCGTGCCCAGAGGGACTGAGCTCTGGGGAGCAGCTGGATGTTTCTGCACATCATGGAAAGGGATTGCCAGACAGCTCAAGCCTCACCACAGGCAAACACTCCCCAGCTCTTCTCAGGCAACATTTGCTTTGGGTTTCAAGTTGTTCCCACTTGTCTGTCTGTGAAGATGCCCCTAAAACCACAAGGCAAGCCTCTCAGAACTGGTGTTACATTTCCAGAAATGAAGAAAAGAAGCCCAAACACAAGAAAGTTGCTAAGGCACCGGTTTTTAGAGAGGAACTTACCCCACTGTGCAGTTTCTTCTCACTGGGAAACATGCTTCAAACTGGGGCATGAGGGTGTAAAGGCCACAGAGTCTCTTCTGCTTCTTGTGCAGTGCTGCTGAAACACTCAGTGATCGTGTTTCTCTCCTAGCCCAAGCCATATTCTGCACGTCACCAAGCCAGAGCCTGGTGATGTGGAGAGCCTGCCAAAACCTCCCATTTGTTTCCTGGCACTTTCTGGGATGGGCCTACCATTAATGCATTGACTTGAGTAGCCAAATGAGTAGAGGGTGACCGTAGGGATGGAACCTCTCCTTCTGATTTGACCATGAAAAGTTTTTCTTTTCCATGTAAGGAAAGCAGAAATTTTCAGGCTGCTGAGAGACAGAGCTGCAGGTGGCTCCTGTGTGTCCAAGCAGGTGTTTTCATCCCAGTACATTTGTGCATGCATCTTAATGTGTCTGTGTTGAAGATGAGATTCCAAATGTTTGTTTCCTTACCTGAGGAGCACCTGGTGGATTTCCTTTCTTTCCTTCCAATTCCCATTGTTTTCAAGAACAAAGCAAAAAGCTTGATTAGTTTTGTTTTATGGCAGCTGCTCTTAAGGGACCAAGAAGCACTGCAGAGATACTTTTCCATGTACTAACCCTTGGATATAGTAGAGTTAGTATAGCAAAGTCCTTCTTCCAAAAAGCCTCTCAAGCTGGTATGAATCTTCAGGGAAGGAAATGTGCTTGTGGTGACGTAGTTCCCACTAACTAGGTCAGTCAATGAAATCAGCTGCCAAGGCAAGATCTGTGGGATGTTGGAAAAGCTGTGGCTGCATCGGAGTTTGGGTTTTTGGTTGGTAAAGGAAAGTCATCTCTGGGTCTCTGCCAGGGCAGAAACTGCCACTGCAGAGTGGAGCTTAATCAATGGGACCCAAGAGAGCAGTTACAGATAGGAAAGAAGCAGGTGTAGCCTAGTGTCTCCTTTTTCCCCAGCCTCAACTCCTGATAGCCACAGGAGGAAGACAAAAGCTGCAGCAGCCCAACCTATTCTCATCTTGCCTGCGTGACTTCCTGAGCTGCTGCCTGCAGAGAGACGAGGCGCGGCGCTGGTCTGCCAAGGAGCTCCTGCAGGTAAAATGTGAAGGGGCTGCAGGTGAAACAGGGTCTGAGGGCCGGGCTCCTCCTCCACTCAAGTCCAAGGCATCAGATGAGCCCCCTTCCTCCTCACCTCCACTCTTGGTGCTCTTCAAATGAAAACAGTGAGGAATCCTAGACTGGGCTGGGCTGGCAGGGCCCTGTAAAGGTCCTGTGGTGCAAGTGTCCTGCAATGAGCAGGGACATCTTTAAAGAGATCAGGTTGCTCAGAGCCCTTTGCCACTGGAGCCGGAATGGTTGCAGGGATGGGGCACCTACAAGCTCTTGGGGCAAGCTGTGCCAGGGTGGCACCATGCTCTGAGTAAACAAGTTCTTCCTTAGACCTACTCTGATTTGATGCCCTTTGTGTTTAAAAATATTTGTCCATATCCTATTGTAACCGACCCTGTTAAAGATGTCCCCCACTTTCTTCAAAGCTACTCTGAAGTCTTGGAAAGTGGCAATAAAGTCTCCCTGGGGCCTATTCTTCACAAAACTGAATAACTCCACCTCTTCTCTGCATTTCCTGAGCAGAGAGGTGCTCTGTCCTCTGACTGTTTCTGTTGCCCTCTTTTCTAATTTGGTGGAGTGTTCAGTTTTATCTAATGGCAAAAGAATTGAAGCAGAGCAATGCAGGGTACAGAGACATGAAATGGTGGTGGAGGAACCCAAGGAAGCCAGTCCCAGCTGAGCAGTCAGAGATTTGGCTGTGGCAGGAGGGGCTGTGGGGGCTCACTGTGAGCCTCTGAGGGGCCCTGGTTTGTGCCCCCCAGCCCACCCTTGGAGGTTTCTGGCACGCAAACAGGGACAGCTGGGAGGGACTTGTCCCAGCCCCATCTGCTGCCTGGCACACTCAAGCAGACGGGAACTGCGCCAGGGTTACTGCCAGGTTGTGTGGCAGAGAGGGAACTGCAGGACCCAGTGCCACTGGGCTGGCCCTGCTGGGAAGGAAGGTGCCATCCAGCACACGAGGGGCAGGGCATGGAAAGGTAGACATTGCTTTCTGTCCCTGTGGGAATTAGCACAGTGCCTGTCTTTCAAAGACAGGGACCTATGTGAGTTATTGGAGTTTCCTGAAAGGAAGATAACCCAGGGACAGAAAGCACCATTTCTAGAGCACTGGCAGGGCAAAGATCCCAACAAGATAAACAAACCTGAATAAATGGATGAGTGGGATTCTGGGCCAGGTTTGCCTGTGATGGCAGGGTCCTGCACATGACTGCTGGTAGCAGATGGTGCCATTGCTCCTCTTTCTGGGTCTTTTTAGGACCCAGAGCAATCCCAATTGAGCCTGTGAAGTACTGAGCTTGGAAAGTAATGGTTCACTCTTCACTGTTCTTTGTCTTTTTGTTGTTTGTTGTTTGTTTGTTTGTTTTGGTTTGTTTTTTAATTTGTTCGTTTTCTTTTTTTTGTTTTTGTATTTGTTTTTGGGTTTTGGGGTTTTTTTGTGAACAGCATCCATTTGTAACATCAGCTGAGGCTACATCCACCCTGAGACCACTCATCATCTCAATGAAGAGGAGGATGGAGAAGCAAACAGTGCTATAATCATATCAGGACCATGTTCTCCATAGCCATCTTAGAGTAGGATTTAGAGTAGGACTGTAGAGTAGGATTTAGAGTAGGAGTATGTGGAGAAAAGACAAAAGACTGCACAATTCAATGTGAATCAAGGACAAGCCATTTATTGTGCTTCTAAACATAGTTTATAATTAGTTCCTATCCTATAGGTTTCTATAGACATGCATTGTTTGGTTGGTTGCTGCACTTTGTCCAGCATCTCTTGACTGGTAGCTCTATTTTGTCCTGAGGCAAGCACGCATCTTTTCCTTAATCTAATTGGTAGATGCTGTAAGGGTCATTTTATTTGGGTTGCTACCCCTTTGTCTGTCAGCAACTCTTCTGCTTCACCTTTTTATCCACAAAGTTGAATGCAGCTTTATTAAAAACCTGAGCTAGTTCTAGAAGGTTAGTTAGTTTAGTTAGCTCCAGAGGTTAGGCTGGTTCATTTAGTGCCTGTCCATTTTTCTGCAAATACCACCCTACAGGATTATAGAGTAGGATTGTAAAGAAATAAAGTTTCTGAAACTTTAACTCATCTGGAAGAATCCTTTCTTTCTCACCCTGTGAACAAGTGAGCATTTCCTTCTGAGTTGTCAGCTGTCTATTAAAGGTGCAAATGGCTTCTTTGGTGTTGTGAAAAGTACATATTACAGGATAGGCTCTTCACAGATATTGAAATGAACATATATATATATAAAAATTAATATACTATATGTGTTATGTTATCTTAGTCAGTAGTACTGTATTTTTTTCAGTAGTGTGGTATGTTGCGGTGTGATGTCATGGTTTGCCTCAGATACCCCAGGTTCCTCCCTGATAATTCCCTGCCAGGTGTGTCAATCATCCCTCCTTTCCACACCCTGACCCCTGCTGAGCACTGTCTGTCAATCCTGGCATTCCAGAAGGGCGGCGAGTGATTGGCAGAATTCAAAAGATGCCCTCCCCTCCTGGAAGGACATTGGGCCATCCAGGTGTCCTCTGTCCCTTGAGACTTCCCCGCCCCGTACCTGGCTGGTGGTCCCCCGTGTTCCTTCCCTCGCCCTCTCCCCCGGCTAAAAGGGCGAGCAAACCATGCGGTTGGGAGTTCTCCTGGAGCTGTTGATGGATTCAGAGGCCTGTGGGCCAGGAATAAAGCTCTGGATCGAAACCCTCCATCAGAACCAACTCCTTTCCTTCACCTCGCCTTAAAGCTTCTCCACCAAAGGTAAACCTGAACTCCTGCATGCCTGGACTTGCCTCCAAGCGCCCAGCTGCAGCATCCAGCCAGCCAAAAGTGTCTCTGGGGTAAAATTCCACAGTTGCTGCTATTTGGTCAAGCAGCAAAGGCCAGACAAGCTCATGTACATCCCGTCCGGCTATATTCACAGAATCACAGAATTTCTAGGTTGGAAGAGACCTTCAAGATCATCGAGTCCAACCCATGTTCTAACACCTCAACTAGATCATGGCACCAAGTCCACATCCAGTCTTTTTTTAAACACATCGAGGGATGGTGACTCCACCACCTCCCTCTGTGGATGATTCCAGTATTTGATCACTCTTTCTGTGAAAAACTTCCTCCTTAATTCTAGCCTGTATCTCCCTTGGTGCAGCTTGAGACTGTGTCCTCTTGTTCTGTCTGTTGTTGCCCGGAGAAAGAGACCGACCCCCAGCTCACCACAGTCACCCTTCAGGACGCTGAAGAGAGTGATGAGGTCACCTCTGAGTCTCCTTTTCTCCAGGCTGAACAACCCCAGCTGCCTCAGTCGTTCTTCATATGGCTTGTGTTCCAAGCCCCTCAGCAGCCTCGTTGCTCTCCTTTGGACACGCTCAAGCATCTCAACGTCCCTCCTAAACTGAGGGGCCCAGAACTGGACGCAATACTCAAGGTGTGGCCTCACCAGTGCCGAGTACAGGGGAAGAATGACCTCCCTGCTCCTGCTGGCCACACTATTCCTGATACTAGCCAGGATGCCATTGGCCTTCTTGGCCACCTGGGCACACTGCTGGCTCATGTTCAGCCGACTGTCAACCAGCACTCCCAGGTCCCTTTCCTCCTGAGCACTGTCCAGCCACACCATCCCCAGCCTATAATGTTGCAGGGGGTTATTGTGGCCAAAGTGCAGGACTCGGACTTTTTGAACTTCATCCCATTGGATTCTGTCCATCCATCCAACCATTCCAAGTCCCTCTGCAAAGCCCTCCGTCCCTCTGACAGATCGACACATGCTCCCAGCTTAGTGTCATCTGCAAATTTGCTAATGAAAGACTCTAAGCCCTCATCCATGGTGTCAATAGAAATATTAAACAGAACTGGCCCCAGCACAGAGCCCTGAGGGACACCACTGGTGACTGGCCGCCAGCTGGATGCAGCACCATTCACCACCACTCTCTGGGCCCGGCCATCCAGCCAGTTCCTAACCCAGCAAAGAGTGCTCCTGTCCAAGCCACGGGCTGCCAGCTTGTCTAGGAGTGTGCTGTGGGAGACAGTGCCAAAGGCCTTGCTGAAATCCAAATAAACAACATCTACTGCCTTCCCTGCATCCACTAGGCGGGTTACCTGGTCATAAAAGGTGACCAGGTTGGTCAAACATCACCTACCCCTCCTAAAGCCATGCTGACTGGGTCTGATACCCTGGCCATGCTGTAAATTCTGTGTGATGGCACTTAATAGAAACTGTTCCATTATCTTGCCAGGTACTGAGGTCAGGCTGACTGGTCTATAATTACCAGGATCCTCCTCTGCACCCTTGTTGTGAATGGGTGTCACATTGGGCAGCTTCCAGTCATCCGGAACCTCACCAGTGAGCCAGGACTGTTGGTAAATGATGGAGACTGGCTTGGCAAGCTCATTTGCCAGCTCTCTCATTACCCTGGGCTGGATCCCGTCTGGTCCCATAGATTTATGACCATCCAAGCATTTCAGTGGTTCTTTGACTGCCTCTTCTTGGATAATGGGGGGACCATTCTGCTCCCTGACACCATCAACCATTCCAGGCGGGCCGGTGTCTTGAGGGCAAGTCATCTTCCCACTAAAAACTGAGGCAAAGTAGGCATTAAGCACTTCTGCCTTCTCCTCATCTGCAGATGCTAAGTTCCCTCCCTTGTCCAATAAAGAACAAAGGCTGGTCTTACCCTTCCTTCTAGCATTAAGGTATTTGTAAAAACAGTTTTTATTATCCTTTACAGAAGTTGCCATTCTAAGTTCAAAATGAGCTTTGGCCTCCCTATTTTTTTTTCTGCATGCTCCAACAGCCTTCTTGAATACTTCCTTAGAGACCTGACCCTCCTTCCAATGCTGATACATCCTCTTTTTATTCCTAAGTACCTCCAAATAAAAAAATATTGGTAATTATTTCAGTGGTAAATATAGTTTTAGGTTATAACATTATGTAAAATAGAAGCTATGTGATGTAAGATACTTTTTTAACTAGCTCAAGAAAGGGATGGAATAATCAAGAAATTCTTTGCCCAGAGATAACAGCAACAGGAGACCTAAAGCCCCAAGAGAAGAATTCTTGCGTCCTTATTGGAAAAGACCAACTTTCTTCCACCTCCTTCCCGACTTTGAGGAGCCAACTGGATTAAGGGGGAGAACTTGACAATAACCAGAGAACACCCTTTGTTTGAAAAGAATTCATGCATCATGTATGAGATATATGAATATGCAACAGGCTATTGCTTTTAAGGGCTAATCCTTTGTTAGCCTGCGTGCTTTCCGGGCATAATTGCCCAGGAGGCACCAGGACTGTCTGTATGTCTTTGTTTTTATTGTCCTTTACTGTTCTAACTCTGATTGTCCGAATTCTTATTACTCTAACTTTTATTACTATCTTAATAACCATTTTATTGCTATTAAACTTTTAAAATTTTAAAACAAGTGATTGGTGTTTTTTGCAGTGTGCTTTGAAAGTTGGGAAGACTCTTCATTCATCATCTCCAGAGCACACTGCCCTTGGCCAGCACACTGGCCCATTTTGGTTCATGTGTGACCCTTCTAGTTGAGGCAGAAAGGACAATGGCATTTGAAGACAAAACCAAAGGAAGAATGAGGCAGCCCAAACATCTTGTGCAGATGCAGGCCTTCAGCTGTGACTGGAGAGCGTTGGGGTTCCTGCCACTTGGATTTGTATCCCTAGGTGCAATGTCTTTGGCGGGAGGAGAGCCTTGCTCAAGTGAGAAAGCAGAAAGATCAGAGAGGGTGCTCGGGAAGGTCTCCTGTGGTGCGGAGCTGTCAGCGCCTGTGAGGTGAGAGCGGGCCCGGCCTTGCCCGGGGTGGAGCCCCAGCAGAGCCCCGGCAGAGGCCGGAGCAGCCTGAGCCCTGGCAGAGGCCGGCTGGAAGGAGGCCCTTGGAGCTGCAAGAGGCAGCAGCCGGGCCCTGGGTGCCTGTTCCTGGGAGCGGGCGAATCCTCCGCTCTCAGAGCCCAGGTGGCAGCTGGCTGCTCCCGAGGGGAAGCGCAGCCGTGCTGGGCACAGCCCAGCCTGGAGGCATTGGCCGTCCGGAGTGTGCCCAGGAGCAGGGAAAGGCCAAGGGCAGCCGAGGGCCGCTGGGCTGGCTGAGGATTCCTCCTCTCCTGCCGGCTGCCCTGCAACTCCTGGCAAAGGTCAGCAGTGTGTGCAGCACTCTGGGCACCGGGGCAGGGAGCCGGGCTGCTCGGCAGGCTGGAGCACAGGGCAGCCTCCTTCAGACCCGGCACTTGTGCCAGGGGAAGCGAGGCCAGCGTGAGGCAGGGACAGCTTGGCAGGGCACATCTGCAGGAGCCAGCGCCTCACGCAGCTCTGGCAGGAAGCGCCTGCAATCCTGCAGTTCTGCACTGAGCCAGAGCAAAGGGCTGAGATGCACAGTGTTTGGCAGAAATATTCAGGCCCCCCAGGCCAGCCTGCTTTGTGCTCTCTGGTGCACAGCAAGCGCTGTGCAATGCAGCTCTGAGCTGCTGGGAGAGAGGCAGTCAGGGATGTGCCTGAGGTGAGTCAAGGGCTTAGCTGAAAATGTAATTAGGGTAATTGAAAAGTGCAGATGAGTCAAGGGGCCAGCTGGGAATAGAATTGGGATAGTAGAAAATTGCATATTTTAGTTAAGATTTTAAAATGAGGTAAGAAGCTAAGTTAGTAATACAGCTAGCAGAAATCACGCACCTTAGTTGAAGAGTACCAAATATATTAGGAACATAAAGCTAGGAGTGACAGGGATAGAGGAAGCAATTGTGAAGGAGCAGAGACCATAGAAATACCTTGCCTTGAGAATAATTGAACAGTTAGAAGAGGCTTGGACCATGACCAGCAGGTCAAAAGGTCTTGCCAACTGGCCATGGGAGAAGAGTTCACCATGAGGAAGACAGCTTTCTTCCTCCCATACAACCACTCCCTCATTTCAAACTCCCACCAACCCAGTTAAGGGAGTACAATTGCGCAGCTGTAATAGATATTCAGCTGATAAAAATATGAAGCAGGCAGGTAATAATTATGTATTATGGGTCCTTAGAAACCTAATGTAAAACCTTTTCTGTAGAAATAGAGAGCAGGAGTCTGCAACTCCTTGCACGTGTCTTTGGAAACATGTTCACATGTATCCAGCACTGCAATAAATACCCTTCTTTTCTACTATAATTAGTTGAAGAGTCATCTGTCCGTGCTTCAAGGGTTATGCTGGAGTAGTGAACTGATTTGGAAGGGAGCAGAAGAGTTTCAGCAGGCAATTTTTGGAAGAGATGGAAGGCTCTTGTGACTGAAGGGAAAGCTATTTGGAATGGAGTAATAATCCCAAAGTCCATACAATTGTATCTTTGTGTCTGAATTTAAATCAGAATTATTAGAGATAGCTTCATGCAATTTGTCTAAAAATTTATCAAAGTCTTCATTCTTCTTTGGTGAATTTGTGTAAAAGACATGTTGTGTAACCCATCTGGAAGTGCAAGGATAGCATTATATGTTAGTTGTTGGCTCATCTGCAGGACTTGATCAATGCTCCTAGCCTGGGCAGTCCAGTAGCCCAGGGCCCCTTGCCAAGTAACTGCTGTGCTGTTAAACCATACAGAGGATCACCCTGCACTCTAGGTGCTTCCTGAGCACACTTTTCCTCCCAGCTTTTAGGACACATCACCTGCTGATGGGGTGGCATTATAAGTCTTATTAGGGTATGCACATCAGCTGGAATTAATGTGTTAGATGTAAAAATATACTGCAGAAGTGACTGTGCAAGTTGGGATTTTCAACCAAATTGTGAAATTGCAACTCTCAACTTTTCTAAAATCTTCCAAGTGAAAGGTTCTCAAACTCTACCTGCAGCATTAGTTACTACAGGAAAAGCCTGTCCATCATTTGAGAGAAAAGGCCCTTCTACAATAGTTTCTGGAATTACTTTTTTCTACCTTAGTTTCTGAGCTGCTTCTATTTCAGGGTCACATTCCAACTCTAATTCCACATTCTTTACAGCGTGAGATGCAGGATTTTGTTTAACCGGCTCGAATGCTGGCTCAGAGACAGAATGGAGGAGTTTTTGCAAGACAAGGGCCATATTCAGCCGATGCACAATCCAGCCTGCTTGTAATAATGGACAATGGACACGTTCACAAAGAATGAATTATGGACATACTCAGAAATAGGGTCGGTATATTCTTGAAAAAGATACAAGAAGAAGAGTCATCAGGACTCAGCAAGTTTGTCAGCGAGCTTGGGAAAGTGAGCCATGGGTGGGCCAGACAACCAAAGCAAGACGCGTGAA
The DNA here is from genome assembly GCF_023055355.1 of Agelaius tricolor. NCBI lineage: Eukaryota > Metazoa > Chordata > Aves > Passeriformes > Icteridae > Agelaius > Agelaius tricolor. The sequence goes on from NW_027269341.1 coordinate 702,524, forward strand.
AAATTAGATGATCCAATCAGCATTCTGTTTTAGACGTGTGAACAGCTAGGATAAACCAATCATGTATTAGCTAGAGACACGTGGACAGTAGACATTTATTATAAAAAGTCTTTTTAGGAATAATAACTTTAGCTTCACTGGATCATATTGGTTATGTTGTGATGTCCGTGAACCTCTGCACCATGCACTTAAGGGTGTGATGGTGTTCCCCAGGAAATGTACACATTTGGGGAGGTGCCCTTGGAAGAGAGGGGCTTGATTCCCAAGGAAACTGCTTCCCCGGGAGCCCCCAGTGAGATCGGTGCAAGTGTCTCCATTTGACTCCCTGTGTCTCCTTCAGTCCTTGGGGCCCCTTGCACTTTGCAGAGGGGCATGCAAAGGGAGAAGGCTGTGAAGAAATACGAATGATGTTCTCTTGATGCAGAGTGTGATTTTATACCCTCTCTCCTATGGTGCAGATGCTCTTCATTTCTACTGTGTTGATTATTCTTATCAATACATATTTTAACTTGCTCTGGCATTCTTCCCATAGAAAAGCTTTCCTTGGGTATTTGATTTACGTCTGCAAATGTTGATACGTAACTTCAGGTATCTGAATTTAGCCCATTTCTCCTCTCGCTTTCATTTCAGAAAATGTCAGAATTACAGATGTACACACTAAAGTATCCAAGATTTCTGTGCAACAGAAAGATGAGAAACAGTAGTACAGCCCAATCTACATTACCTTGAGCAGTTACCAAAGCCAGTAGGTATTTAGAAAAGTGTGCCTTCTTTCAGCAATATTACAAATACATTGTTATATACAAATTATAATATTATAATCTTGGCTCTACACAAATATTAAAATGGATTCTATATGTGTGATGTTAAAGTTGTGATCTTTATAACTTTGTTATAAAGATATAGTTTTTATTTCTGTTGTTAAATAAGCTTAGAGAGCTCCCAAGGCCTTGAACATACTTGAGACTGATTTTGCAATAAACTATCTTTTAAAACTCTGGTTGGAAAGCAGAAGGTAGGAACAGCAGTCATCTGTTGTGTTTGACTTTATTGTTATTTGAGATTGTAGTAAATACTGAGCACGAGCTGGGATGCAGATTGTAATTGCTCATCTTTCCAAAGATAGATATGGATACTATTAAACTGTGCCCTGTTTATTGTTCCTGACTGACTAATTTACTGCAGTAGTTTTATAGTGCATTTTTTTTTGTTGTAATGTCTAAATGTAGTGGGAGAATATATATTTGACTTGGGGTAGTTTGGCTTTTGTTTTTCGAATAATAAAACCACTCTCTTCAGCCTGGTGAAGAAGAAATCTGCTTCTGTCCTTGTATACAGCTATGGGTTTGTTTACACAGCTTCTCCTTCCCTTCTCTGCCTAAGCTTTCTCACCTGCAGTTTTCAGTAGAAAAGCAACAAACCTTTGAAAGGCTAAACCTCAATATAACTGTGACCCTCAATCAATACTTCCTTCTTCCAGTTCTTAAGATCTCTTTGTCCTGGGCACTCAGTATGGCCTTTTTCCTCAAAGTTCTTTGGCTGTCTTGAATGCTTACAGCATAACAGGTAATCCCTGATCTATTTTCAACTCTCTGCTCAGATGCAGACTGCTGGAAGGGAGGTAGGACTGGTACTGGAGACCTGGCAGCTTGTCCAGGAAGCAAAATTTTTGAAAGAATGGTAATGTGGAGAAGCATGCAAGTCCGGGTGGTGAACTCATAGATGCAAGCACTTGCAGTTTCCTGTCAGGATTTTACAGTTCAAGGGTATGGTCTCTTCTTATTTCTGTCCCTTAATGCTCAATCCTTGCCACACTTCTTCAACTTCTTTTGCATTGTCATCTTCCGTGTTTTCTTCCTCTCTTCTTCTTTCTGTGACTTTCTGTGCAGGATGGATAACCTGTCATACACTGTCAGCTTGCTCAGTGACCGAGCAGTGAGTGATATGATGGTGTGGAAATTGGAGGTGCACAGTAGGCAAACGTGTCATGCTTCTGTGTGCCCTCTGCAGGCAGACCTGCTTCCCAAACCTTCAGTCAGACTTGGAAAAAAGGCTTGTCACCACTGCTTTGTTGTGGTTTATGCATTGATGAAGAAACACTTCCATCTCAGCCTGCTTAAGCCACTGCAGAGCAGGAATTGTTGCTTTGGGAGCAGATGTGCTGGCAGGGTCCTTACAGCTCCACAAGATGTGCCTCTTCTGGAACAGATTTCTGCACCTTGGTGCAATAAAATCTATGCTTTAAATTGCACCAGGGCAAGTCATGCACTCATGTAGATGTGTTTTCAGACATAGATATTTCTATATATGCCTAGTGAATGGCCTCCTGGGGAGCAGGGACAAATGAGGAAGGGGGCTGATAAAACATGCTTCTGCTTCAAGAAAAACCCCTGTCTTCCCTTTCCAGAGAAAGATATAAACTTTTTCTTGATTGGCCTAAAGGGGATAAACAAGTCCCTCCATGTCCTGATCTTTTACTAGTCTCAAATTATTTAGAAAAGTCGTAATTTTTTTTTTTTTTTTTGGGGGGGGTTGGTGGTGTTCGGGTCTGCACTTCAGACCTGTTCTCCCGGCAGCCAGGGACCTACAGCTGCTGTGGGTGGGGCAGGTGCTCAGGTAATTACCAACAGGTGCTTGGTAATTGCTAACAGCAGTTGAGGTGAGAAGTTGGCTTGTGCCTGGCTGAGGGCTTGAGGACTGTGGGGAGAGAAGGGATAGGGAGTGGAGTGGAAAATATTAGTTACACAAGCAAATCTGAGGTGTAGGTGGCATTTAACTGGATTAGGTACTGCATTTCATGGACTTGATCACAATTTATGAAGAACTGAACATTGAACTATGAGATAGGACTATTTAGTTGCTATTCTAAATGCTGCATTTACTAATATGTAATGTAATTTCTTTGTATTTTGCTCAGAAGCTGTCTCAAAAACATTAAAGTCCAAATAAAGTCTTCATAAACACAAGTTAATAGCTTACTTTTTGTTAAAAACAGAAGCTGAAAGGGCCAATGGCTCTTGCATTCAGTAATTCACACATTTTAAAAGAAGTGGCTCTCTCCTGTTCCTGTGGCTAGCTTGTCTCTTCAGGCTAGGAACCATTTCTGGGAGCATTTCCTTGCTGCTCCTATATCTCTATCCCCTTGGAATCTGATGCTAATACTATATTTTTCTAAAATTAGAAAATTTGAAATTTCTGTAGGCCCTTTCATTTTGTCATTTGCACATGTCACTTGAGGGGAAAATAAGTCTGATAAGGTTTTTTCCTTGTAGGCCTCTCAAATTGCAGCCCATTGCATTTAGCTGCAAAATTCTTAGTCATGCTAACAGGATGCCTGAAATGGACACTGGTAGAGAGTAAAAGAAATTGCCTGGTACAGATGCTATCAACTATTTTTAGTTCCTGACAGTCCAGTATTTCCCTTACCCAAGGACTGTTCATATTTCTTTCTCTTTTTCTTGCAGCTCTCAGTTCTGTGATGACTGAGAAACAAAAATACAAAGTAAGGGTATCCAGAGTAGATGGACTTTATGAGAATTAGGGGGCAATTTGACCATACACTGATCTGTATGATTGCCTTCTTCTGTGAAAGATTGTAGTGGTGTTGTAATATATGTTGGGAAATAATTCATGCTCTAAAAGCATGTATTTCATCAAGATTGTGAAATCCAAACAAGTTTCTTACCACAAGCAGCCCAGAGGCAGACGTCTATTCTGATTCCGAAATTCCTGAAGGCAGCAGGAGAACAATCAGCACTTAGCTTATGAATAGAGCACCCAGCACAATGATCACCATTATCCCAGTCATGGGAAGACACCTCAGAGCGATCATTGCCCTGTTGATAACATCGATCAAGATGGCCAAAGTCGCCAGAAAGGTCCATGTGAATACCCGACTTCCCTGATCCATCAGCGCTGGCTATCAACAAGGAAATGGCGATGGTCCAGCTCTGCACAGGGAAAGAACCAACTATGAATATGCAGAGTTACAAAAGAAACTGGGACTCCTTCGCCTCGGGCATAATAAACTGTACAAAGCATCCCTGCAAGAAGTGGCTCTCATGAACAATGAACGGGGCAGGGTCCGATGCGATAGAGGTGGGATCCAGGTTCACCCAGCGCCCACCCCGGGCTCGACGCTGTCTCTTTGGCTGTGGTGGTTTTGAGGACCGTATTTTGGTCACAGAAAAAGATAAATAAATCTTTTCTCATTTTTGATAATTTGGATTTTGATTGATCGTTTAATAGAGTGTGATTGCAATCATTTCTGCTGGTCAGTATTTTTAGTGTTAACACAGCTACCCAGGGAGCCAGACAGGTTTTATGACTCTCTTTGGAACTGAAAGAAAAAGAGAAGAAAATGTGTCTGTGGTATTTTCCTACAGCAGTTCCACATGCTATTGGTGGCATGTAACAACTGGATTTCACCCCTAGTAACTACTTGTGGTGCAGTCTTAAGCGTGCTAGTTGTGAGAGCTGCTTCTGTAGAAAGGTGATTTCTACTACTGCTGTGTTAATTCTTCCTATAAAATTTAAACAACCCAACAATTTCCTAGTTGCTTCTAGTAGTTTACACAAGTGCTTGTATTTGTACCCCTGGTCTTGGATCTTTTAATTCTGCACTCAAAATACCCAAAAGGTACCAGAGCTGTATGTACCCAAGCAAGGGTGTGTTTGGATAGTGGTCTGGGACAGAGAGTATTCTCCTCTGGAGTTAAAGCTGGCCAAGTTTCAGCTTTTTATTGGCAGGCATTTTTAACTGAAAAAAATAACAGCTTCGAGTTTTGAAATCCCCATAGTAGATAATGTAAACATAGAGCATAATTTACAAGCTCACTTTGGGAACTGGTTGTAATTAAGTGTTGCCTCCTGAGGTGTCTCATGTTGCGGGTGTCTTAAAGAAGAAGAGAAATAGGAATTTACGAGACAGGAAAGAGAACTCCAGAACTTTTCACTACACCAGGTCCAGTGCCTGTTGTGAACAATGCAGCCAGGACCATGGAACCGAGCAGTCTGAAGAAACTGCTGTACAGCAACAGCTTAACTTCAATGTGCTTGAGCCAGTGCTGCTGGCAGCATTATCTCTGCATCCTGGGACACTTCCCGGTTCCTGTGCCTTGGCACTGCTTCCACATGGGCTGGGGATGGAGTTTGGGTCTATGAACTGGCTGGTGGTGAGGAACAGGTTCATTTTTGTCAGATGAGGTGATGGTGTGCACGTCTCCCTGGCTTAGTGCCCTTTGTGAGCTTCTTACTTCAGCCAGAATTTGTGGAGTGTTTAAAGCTTGCTGCTTTTTTGGGGGGGTGGGATTTTTTGGGTACTATTAAGAGAAATGAGTTGTTGATGTCCCTGAAATGTTCCATTTTCATCCTTATGCAAGAAAGTGAGGAATAGATTCTTCATCCCTTGCAGTAATAATTTGCTTTATTACTGCACTGAAGTGAGATAGGATTAATGTAGGTTACAGGTAGTAACAGAATATGAAATAAGACAACAAAAAGCACAAGAGCAAAAGATAAAAATAGTCTCAGGAATTAACCTAGTACTTTGAGAATCTATGAATTTTCAAAATGCTTGCAATGATGCCTAAATCTATTTTTCCTTTCAGATAAAGAATGTGTTTTCAAGTATTTTGCATACAGGATTCACTGGGGATGTACAAACTTGAAGAATTTCAAGTGTGCGGCTTCAGGAATGAAGTAATAAACTTTTGACTCAGGTTCTCAACCTGAATAAACTGTTGAGTACCCCACAGTAATTGCAAGTTATATATTTATATATATATATATATATATATATATATATATATATAGTTGCAAGCTAATAACAGTGCAATAAAAACACAATTGCCCTTTTCCCCCCTTAGCATTTTCTCCCTGGCCCTGTAACATTTTTTTTGTGCCTTGTTCCTTAGTTTGCTTTCCAAACCATTCCATTTCTTCAGCAGACCTTGAGAACAATCTCATGAGTAGATCTGGAAAATCAGTTTTGAATATAGGAAATTAAATGAGGAATCACACTTCATAAGCTTGGGCTTCTGGATTGAAAACTTCAGATACTTCAAGTAGACATTGCTGAATGCTCATCCTGGTCTGGCAGGCTCCAGTCTCTGAAAGGTGGGCAACTGAAACCTCTGTGTTTGCACAGAAAGGCAAGTTATGGGATAGCTAGTGAGAGGAATAGTGCATTTGTCTTTACAGACAAGCTGTGGGTCTGCTGGGAGATAAAACTAACAATGGGAAGGGTTCCACTGATTGGTGAATGGAAAAAGAGATTTGCTTTTACAAATAAACTTTAGGTTTGCTGATAAATGAAACTGGACATTGAAAGATGAAAGAAACAATGGGGAAGAAAAACCCCTCCATTCCATAAGAATTAAAAATGAAAAGGAAGGGTTATACATCAGAGGGAAATCTTCAGTATCAGGCATATTGGGGAGTCTGTCCCTCTCAAGTACCTCAGCCAGTGGGGAAAGAGAGAAGGGAAATGGGGCCGGGAAATTGGGATAAAAAGGAGGCTGTGTCCTCCAAAAATTCGAGAGATCCCAGGGGAATGCCCCATGGCCTCTCCCTTTATTCAAATAAAGTAAAAGGACTCCTCTGTCTCCTTTTTTAGACATAAACCTCTGGTGTTTGTGGATTAATTTTCCTAACATGCTGCTGCAGATTTTGGAGACAATTGTGCATAAGAACGGGCACAGGACCAGACTTGGGGCTGGCATCTCTGCATTTCCAGGATGGCCCATGGACAGGGTGAGGTGGTACCCCTGCACTCTGCATCAAGCTGTGATTCTATGGAGACTTCAGCAAGAGAGGGTTTTTTCAGGCTGATTAAACCTTCATCCTTGCTATGCTTGCTGTGACATTTGCATCTCTCTTTTGTAAAACTTCAGAAATCTTAATCATCTTTGGCCCTGTGAAATGTTACAAACATCAGCAAAAGTCATCATAGTTTCCATGCAAAAATACATACATTTTGACATTTGGGAACTGGAAGGAACTAATTTCTATTGCTGATGATTCACAAAGAGGGCAGGTTGGTGCCTTGGGGCCTATGTCTGCTACTGTTGACTGGAAAATACCTTTTGAAGTGGCACCCTATGGCCCTGGATGGCCAGAACGGAGGTCCAGGAGGCGAGACAGGTGTTTACTACTGAGTCTTTGACCTTTTAAGCCAAATAAAAGTTATAAATTCTTAGGCCTATGTATTTATAAAACAGAAGTATAAAGAAGAGATGTTGTAGTGTGTGTGTGTGTGTGACACCTTGAACATACCACATTATACTAACAGACTCTCCAAACATCCATTCTTTTTTATGACTGTTATCCATTAGGAAATGCCATGTAAACCTTATTTCTTTGTTGAGAAGTACCTCACCTACTGACAACAATTAGAATTGCTTACAGGGCCTCAGCTGCAAATGCAAAACATTCAAAACTCAAACTAATTGGTTACATTAGAAAACACACTTTGCTTTTCTCCAGAGGTTGATTGTGAGCAATTTTGTGAGCTATTCATGAAAATACTCTGGGGCTGCTTGCATCAAACACTGGGATCTTGTTAGCAGTGAAAGAGGGAAAGTGCACCATGTGTGGCAAAGTAATTCCCTCACAAAATATGTGCTTGGAGGCTACTTGGGTCAAAAGAATTTCTTTTTAATTCCATGGGCTGAAGAACTGCCCATCATCTGCTTTTTCAGAAAAAGAGGGTTGAGTCTTTGGGCCCTTTCAGAGCCTTGAATGACTAAAGCTGAAGGGATTTCCCCCAAAAAGCAAGGAGTGTTTTGAGGAGCGGGGCCGCACCTGCCTGCAGAACTGACCATGGGCCAAGGGAAGGTGCTGCTGCCCAGAGCCAGCCCGAGGGGTCCCTGAGGATTTGTCACATCCTCTGCCTCCCCTGGCAGTGCTGCCACAGAGCCCAGCAGGAGGGATTCCAGGGATTTGTCAGCACGGGGAGGCAGAGCGTGAGCTCCTACTGATATTTCCATCCAGGGCTGGCACTTTCAGGCCAGCAATGACAAATTCTGCAGCTCTGGCTGCACAGTTGCTGTTGGCACTGCTGTGGCAGCCTCTGCCACCAAGCAAGAGCATCTGCAGGGGCAGGATGGTGCAGAGATGCCTCTCAGAGAACGCAGAGAACACCTTCAAACAGCATCTGGCAGAGTTAATGAAGGGCTGGTAAATCCCTCTGAAGGGGACGGGTCATAAAAACCTCTCTCTGTGAAAAGAAGAGACAATAGGAGTGAAGAGGGAATGAGAAAGGGGAAGGGGAAGGTCAAAAAAGAGGAAAAGGAAAGAGAAAGGGAGAGAGGGAGAGGATAGAGGCCTTGGAAATTCTGATTTGATCTAAAGGACATTTTCTGACAACACAGATGTTTGCTACAATAAATAGTGCTTTCCCACAGGCTTTGGCTTTCTAGCTCTTGATATTAACTGAGCCCAGTGAGTTTTAAAAGAGAGAGGAAAAGAATTAGTCAAAAGTTTTCCTTCAAGACCAAATATCTGCCAGAGACTGAATGCTATGGTTAATGGCTTTTGAACATTGACAGGAATGATCAAAGCATTAAAGTAATTAAACAGGGCTCTCAGTATCCAGCACAAGTTGTACTGGTGAGGAGATTAAACAGAGATTCTCATTGCACTGTGTGTTTTATACTCTTGAAAACAGAGGCTTAGTAACAGTATTTCATGCACACACAATAACATAAAGAATGACAGCTCATGCCTTTTTGTCCTGGTAAGTATTTGCTGCAGCAGCCACCTTTCTTCCAAGTCATGATGTGTTCAATGCCATTTTTCCCTGTTTTCTGTTGAAAACTGTTTCATAACAAAAAAGGATTAGTACCATATGTAGTCTTTTCTTCTTGTCAAGGAACAAGCTGAAATCTCCAGGCAAATATAAAAGGCTACAAGATTTTAGAAGTATGTAAATTACAGTATTAACGAACCTGACTTGAATTCAGTTTTGACTTCTGAAGAATTAAAAATCCAAATGGGAATGACACAGCCTCACCTTTCCTTAGTGATATGTGAAAGGCCAGAACAAGAAGAGGGAATCTGGTGCCTGCTGAAATCAACATGTCCTGAGAAATTCTTGTTGTTATTGAACGAACAGTTTAAATTACAGGAGGGTCTCTTGCCTTGCTGAGCCCTCAGCCCTCTGTGATACACCTCACCTCAATGCAGACTGCAGGTGGTTTGGGGCTTTCTTTTTCTTTCTCCAAAACACCAAGAGATCAAAATTCTTGGTAAAAACAGGACTTCTACTTTCAGTCCAAGCCAAAGAGAAGCTCTGCAGGGCTTCTTCTTAGATACAGATAAAATACTCTGGTGATCTTATCACACACACCCTGTTCTCAAACTTTTGGCACCAGCTTCTACTCTGGAACACCATGACTTCCTTGTAATCTAAAGAGGGAACAAATCAAACCTCAACAGCTGGTCCTACCTTGAAAACCAGTGTTCCTCCCACTAGAAACTTCCTTTCCTGTTGTGACAGATGAGTAATGTGATGATTGACTCTCACAATTAATAGACAAATATCATGTATATAACTTAAGGAAAGTTTTATAGATTTATAGTTATGCTGCACCCCATGCCCTGGTTATCAAGGGAAAACTGGGGTTGGGACATCTGGGAGGGCTGGCTTGTCACTATGGCGACACCTGAGCCCCAATCAGAATTTGAGGAAGAGATCTCCTCCAGTGGACAGCGAAGAAGGGGTTGATGGACAGAACTTTGGGAGGGCTTAAAGGGTTCAAAAGGGAAAGCCTCCAGCGCGAGGGGGCTGAGCACATGGCGAGGAAAATCTTTTGCTGCTGGTGCTGTAACCTTTTTTCTTTATTCAGTCTTCTGTTGTATTTTTGATAAGGTTTAATAAACCTTCCTAAACTATGAAAAGTGAGTAGCTATTTCTCACACTGTGGTCTGCAACCCTCACTCTTTATTACAATAAAATGCTTCTTTTTATTAGGTTTGCATCAGTTCCATACGCTTTTATGAGCTTTTATGCCTTTTTATCTATATATGTTTAAGACCACTATCTGCTTATTGCAACATTCCAGGAATCCCTTTTGACTCTTCTCTCCATATTCCTGCAGAAGGTCAGGTCACTGTGGGTTTTCCACCAATAAAAATCCAGGTTGTTCAGATCCTAGGTGTGACGGGCAGGCACAATTTCCCTGCTGACACAGGGACTGAAGACAAACCCCTCTGTTGTCACTGAAAACAAAAGAAAGGAGGAAGTTTCTGCCCATTGCAAAGTCCCCGTTTGCCCTGAAGGACTCTGCCTCTTCTTTCTCAGCAGCAGCTCAGCAGCCGGACGCCAAGAAGGACAAGAGAGGGGGGGTGGTTGATTTGTGTGACAATTTAACAGCACTTGCACACAAGAGCTGAGTCTGTCAGCAACATCTCTGCAGAGGCAAGTCCTTGCTGAGGATGCAGAGCTGTGTCACTTGTGTTTAGTTTGCATCGAGTTAATGGCACGGTGGCTTTTCATGCTGCAGGTGTGGCCCCTGTGACAGCAGCCTGTTCATCCTTCAGGGGGTTTGCACCCACAGGGACAGTGCTGCTCCTGCCAGCACACCCCAGTTTATCCTCATGCCAAAAAGCCCAGGCAGAACTTACTTCTTAAAGGAACGTTTTCCTTTTGCTCTCAAACCAAAGATTTCGATGTAATGGTATAATAGAAACAAATCTTTTCCCCTGTTGTCTCTTGGGACAGGAGGAAAATCCTATCACATCCAGATAGCAAGGCACTGTTTTCACTTCCACTCTGGAAATGACTTGCAGGAGCAAGTGAATAAAATTCTCTGCTGGAACAGTGAAGTCCTGCCACTCTAAATCAGTGTGGTGCCTGAAGGGTTTTGTAGCAGGTTTGCACCTAAGTTGATGCTCAAGAAGTTTATGAGGTCCAACATAGACCTAAGGTTTGCACAGCAGAGTTTAGGCTGACAGCTAAGGGAGCATAAATTAAATGGTCTTTCCAAGCCAGAAGGCTGATGAGAATTGTTGGTATTTGTGCTCTCCTTCCTTGTTTAAAGGATAGCAACATATTTGATGAGATTTTGGCAGTGCAGCTAAAGATCATGGCCAGATGAAGTCACCTAAGTGGTTGTTGTGCATTTCTAATTGTGGAGGTCAATAATCAGTGTAACTGCTTCTGGTAATCTGGCTCCAGTCTCGCACAGAGCATTGCTGGTTGGTCACTCTTATCTCCACAGCCCAGCAGAGATCCTGTTTTGGATGGCTCTCACTGCTCCCAAGGCCCCAGGGACCAGCCACTGCCTCTCCTCCTTCTGCTTTCCCTTCCAGGATCAGAGATTTCCTGCTGCTTCCTCCACGTCTGAGACAACTGGAGGAGATGAGGGGCTGAGGATGTGGCTTCTGACAGAGAGTTGATAACGCTCAGCTGAGGATTTTATTCTCCTGCCACTAAGCTGTCAGGCTGCTGCTGAAATTCCTCCTGCTTGGAAAGGGCTGGTGTGAGCAGCAGGAATTGTTGCTGGCTGGAACTTTTCCAAGAGCTGGACAAAAGAAGCATTTTGTGGAAGGCCACCAGCTGCCCTTGGTCAGCAGCACAAGGTGTGAGGTGCCCTTTGAAGGCCATCCCTGCACAAGGACAGCCTGGCCTTCTCCAGTGCCCAGAGCACCTTCCAGGCTTTTGGGCTGGCCTCGTCCCTCACCCTGGAGAAGCAGGTTGCTGTTGGAACTCTCCTATCCACAGTTTCTGGCTGGATTGCCGTGTCTTACCACAGACAGCCCTGGAGACACCAGTACAGACTCCATCTGCAATAAAAGGGGACTTTGTTCCAGCTTTTCCCTTGGAGCAGCATGCAGCAAGCCCACCTGGGCCTCGTTCAGCTCTGTGTGGGCTGGTAGTCAGCTTCTGCTGGGAATTTAAAGCTTTTACCCTACTTTCCACAGCAAATAGTGGAGCAAACCCAGCCACACCAACCCCCAAATTTCACTCTAAAAACCACAATTTTCATTTTCCTCTATTCAAACCTTGAAGGAAACAAACTTTATACACATATATGTAATTTCAAAAATATATATATATACACATAGCATACATTGATAACAAAATAAATATACATAAATATAAGAATATACACATGGAAATAAACACATACAAATATCAGCCCACATATGGAAATACACATATAATAAACCATGGCTACGTTCAAGTCTGTGTATCTTTAAACAGCACTCGAAGCAGAGGGACCCCAGCTGCCCCATCTTCAAAGCCTCTCGCTCAGTCTCCTCCTCCCGTGCAGAGCAGCTCTCCTGGACAGCGACAGCAGATGGAACACCTGGCAAGCAAAGGGAACACGGAGTGAGTATGGGGACGTTTCCCTTGGCAGCAGCTGCACTTCCATCAGGGAAGAGGAAATGTCAGAGCCTCCCAGGGGGGTCAGAAAGAGAAAGCAGCCGAGCGGGCCAGGCTGTGGTGAGCGCAGCCGCGGCGGGACTGTCCCGCAGCCCCGGCAGCCCGGCAGAGCCGGCACAGCTCCCGGCCCTGCCGGCACAGCTGCCTTGCCCAAGGACAGCCCCTGTGCCGGCCGGGGCAGCTGCGCTGAGCAGCCCCAGCACGGGCAGGGCCCGCTCCTGCCCCGCCGGGCAGTGCCCACGGCCACAGCCCACGGCACCCTCAGCCCCACCTGCCTCCCCGGGCCTGTGGCCTCACCCGGGCTCTCTCCAGGCTGGCAGCAGCAGGTCCCCGTTCACTGCTCTTGCTGCTGGCCTTCAGCTCCTCCCTGCTGGCTCCCGTCAGTCTCCGGCTGTCCTCAAGGTCTTCATGGCAGCTGTGGCAAAAGTGGAGGCTCTGGAATTGCTTCCAAGGCCTGGCAGAGCTGCAGGCCCGGAGCCCTCTGTGCTCCCTGCTGGCCCCCTCCATCCCCTCAGCCCCGCCATGCTCTCGGTGAAGCCCCAGCCCCCTTCAGTTTCTTCAGCCCCTCACAGTCCTCTCACCCCCCTCAGTCCCTTCTGACCCATCCCGTCCCCTGAGACCCACCACCCTGCCAGCCTGTGCCACTTGCCTGTCACCTCAGTGCCACCAGGGCCCTCGGCTGCCCCACAGCCCTCAGCCCCAGCAGTAGCTCAGGGTCACCGTCCCTTCAGCGCCCCCTGAGCCCCCTCTGTCTCACCGTCCTTCAGCAGCTCCTCAGGGGACAGTGCCTGGGGCCAGTGGCAGCTCCCACCGCTCCAGGGACAGCCGGGGCTGGAAGTGCTGCTCCGCCCGGCCCGGCCGCCAGCTCGGACCCAGCACAGGGACAGGGGACACAGGGGGCACCGGGGCAAAAGCAAGAGGTGAAAAAGGCAGCCGAGGGGGGAAAGAGCTAAAAATGCAGCCTAGGCCTACACAAACAGCAATCTATCCATCAATCTCTCCACCTAAACATTCCTACATTCCTATTCTTCTTACTAGATAACTATACACATTCATAAATGTAACTGCATGCATATGTATATATATATATAAATATTTTACTCTGCACATATAAAAATCTAACTCTGAAAATCTATACATGTAAATATATAATAAAATATAATTATATCTATATTTATATATATATCTATATAACTTATCTATATATTTATATATATATCTATATAACTATATACATATCCACATTTAACTATACAGATCTATCAAGCTATGTCCATATAAATAGAACACTATCATCTATAAATGGAACTATACCCACTAATAAATAGAACCATAGAAATCTATAAACATATCTACAAACAGAGGAGTTCTACCTGCCCAATGGTCACAGGCTCTCCCCTGTCTCTTCCTGCCATGCAGGGCAGCCCTCCTGGAGATGTTGGTCAGATGGCATCTGGGAAGCAAAGGCAACGCTCAGTCAATATTGGCCCTTCTGCACCTTTCCCTTGGGCAGCAATTGTCCTTCGACCAGGGGCTGTCAAAGATGGCCTGAAAGGCAGACTCTCACTTGGCAATTTGAAGCAATCTGCCCTTAAAAGAACAGGGACCATTCCAAGTGTTCAAAAGTGTGTTTCAAAACACTGAAGTATCTTGATAAAGTCTCAGCCCCCGCAGTGCAAAGGGCACCCAGGAGAGCTTGAAACACAGACAGTCCCAGCTGCCACAAGGAAGCCCAGCCTTGTTCTCTCTCTGTGCTGACAGAGAGACCTCAGCCCTCACTGAAATGGCTGAAGCTGAAGGTGCTGGGAGCTGAGTCATGAACCAGCTCCATTACCTGGCATCTACAAACTGCCCTCTGCAGTCAGCAGCAGCTGCTCCAACTCGACCATCAGCTCTGGCAGGAAGGGCTGGGAGGGACAGAGCTCCCTATGAGGCCTGCAGGCTGCACCAGCTTGGCTAAGGAATGGATCCACAGTGCTCCCTCTCTCCTCTTAGGCCTCCCTAATCAGGGGTCATTCCAGCTTTTCCTTCTGATACTGGAGTTACTGTGATTTTTCTATTGGTTGGCCTCTGATGTTGTGCTCCTTGTTTTTCTTGTGGGTCAGGCCCAATACCAGCAGACTGGTATTACATTTAGTCAGTGATTTGGACTTCTACCCTGACTTTTTGCTCTTTTTTCCCCCTGTTCCTTCAAGAGTCGCTCAGCCTGGCCTCCCCTGGCACCCTGCAGCAAATTTATCCACCCACTTCAGCACAAAACTGGGACACCCGGCTTGGTGACACAACTCCCACAAGGTCAGGTTTATTCCCTGCTCTCTTGCCACAGCAGAGGACTCAGTGTCAGAGCCTCTGGAGAAGCGTGGAGGGCAGGGCTCAGGGAGGTTGTGCCAGTGCAGGATTTGAACTCAAGGCACCAGGAAGCACCAACCCTGCTCAGAGCAGCCATCTCACAGCTCTCTAAATCAGTGTGGGCTCTGTCCTCACCTGGCTCCTGGGGCTCCTGGGAACTGTTCCTGCAGCTCTCGGTGCCAGATGAAGCCTCCTCTGCTGCAGCTCTGTTCACAGGCTCCCCTCCTGAAGAATCAGGGGCAGCACCAACATTGTCCTGAGCAGAAAAACAGAAAGAAAGGAACCCAAAGATCACTCGCTATTTTGCTGGGATCATATCAGGGATACAATAACTCTCCTTCTCCACTCCCAAAGGACATGGAGCACAGAGGAGGGAACACTGCCCCCACGGTTCACATGACAAGCCTTTTAAACTCAGGATTCAGGGGGCCAAGGTGAAACTGAAGCTCCTACAAAATGACCTTTGAGACAAAACACGAACACAGCAAACCAGAAGACACCAAGTGAGGGGACGTGCCCCCACGCTCTGAGCCTGCCTTATCCCAGAGCTGTGAGAAATCAGCCAGCACAAAGCCAGGGGCTCTCCTTGCTGCCAGCACGGCTGCCAGCAAGGGCAGAGCTCGCTCCAGCCCTGCCCAGGGCTGTGTGCTGCAAACCCACAGGCAAAGCACACATTTCTGCCTGGGAGTCTCAGCACCCGCAGCCAAGCGCTCACACAACCCATCACAAGGTGCTGCTTCTCAGAGCCCTCTGCTGCTGCCCCACGGGTGTCATCCAGGCAAACATTTATGCACCCTGGGTATTGCCAGGATCTTATTGGTGATCAGTGGCACAAATCTGTACATCGTTAGGGTAGGGAAAAAAAACAACCCAAAAGACAGGAAAAGCCAGACAACCAAGTAGTGTTTCTATTCCACTGAGGAAGTAAATGTCCACCATGAAGCAAATTACCTTTGGACACAAAGATACTCTCACTATGACCAGTTTCAGGATATTCATCTCTTCTGCCATAGCTCATCCATCAGAACCCTAAAGATTCTAAAGATGGTTCAGAGCCTGCAATGTTTCCTTTTCTTATGGAATAAAATGCTTCTCTAAACTGCTATGTGTGACTTTACAGAAGACAAAAGTCATGCCGCTTGAGAATAAGGTATTGGTAAATGCAAAATATCCCACTCCCCCCTTGAGTCATAATCACAAATGTACTGCAGGCAATGGGTCAGCACATCAACAGAAAGAGAGACATTCTTTGGCCAACACGTGTCATAATCTGCAAAAGGACAGAGAGCTGCAGCTGCAGCCCAGCCCCAGCCACGGCTCTGGGAGCGCCTACACGCACGGCAGGGCTCACACAGTGATAGTGGAGCCCTGGAAAATGTTAAAGATAGACTTTGAAAATGTTGGGCTTTGTGTTTTCTCAGATCACTGCATCTGCGTAAGCAGTAGGATAAATGATATAATTGTTGGATGTGATGATTGTTTAGGAAGTAAATATAATTATTGTATAATCATAAGAAGAATCATGAGAAACTATGTTAGAAATTTAAGGGGGAACCATGAGAAGCTATGTTTAGCTGAAATCTGTGCCTACAATAGAACAATATAAGTTTAATAATTAACATTAAAGTTATATAATGATAGAGTATAAAACACATTCGCCTCGAATGTATGGTCGGAATCAGATTTGGGTGGAAACTACCCCGATTCCCAGAGCTCTTAAATAAAAAGCACCGCATATAATCGCTTATGTGATTGTGTGTTTTTGAACGCTAACAACAGCAGCAGCAGCTGCAGCCCAGCCCTTGCTTTGCCTTGGCCTTCCCACCCAAAAGAGGCACAGCCCACATCTGCTGCAGCTGGGACAGAGGCACCTCTGGCATGCCCCTCCCTGCACGGGACACTTGGCCTTCAGTGCCAATTCCCCAAACACTCTTCTCCTCTTTCCCAGCAAGTAAAACCTCTTCTTCATTTCTTCTTCATCCCCTCTTTTAGAAATCTTTCTTAACCAAGAATAATTCAATAACTAAATAATAATGAAATAAGTTCAATTAAAGAAGCCTTTGCTTCTCAACCGTGTCACAAGGTTCAAAAGCTCTCAGTCCAGCCCCTTTGATCCCCATCCAATGGAATTACCCGAGCAGAGGGAGATCTTTCAGACAGGGACCTCCTGATCTCCCGAATCATTTTCTCTACGGCAAGGCCTAGATCTGCTGGTGGCCATTCCTCCTCCCCAGGCGCGTTCTGTGCTGAGCTGGAGGCCGTCCATGCTGCACAAGCTGCACTGCCAGCGGGAGCGCTGGGCCCTGAAGTGCCCGGGCTGGCTGCAAGAATCCAAACACATTGGTCAGGCTCCACAACGTGGCTGTGGGACACAGAGCTCTGGTGCTGCTGTGGATCAAACATCACGGGAAGCACACAGGCAAAGCAGGCAGAGAATCTTTCGGCCTCCTAGGTGCCCCTTGCTAGTAGGCTTGACAGCCTCTGGCCGAGAATGACAGAGCCTTGTGGAAAACGGCTTGAAACGGTCACTTTTCACGACCTTTCAGAAAAACAAGGCTACAGCTCTTTTCCTACCTCGTGCGTCGTAGGCTGGGGGCTGCTGCTCCCTGTGGAGCTGCTGGAAGCTGCAGGGCTGGAGCCCGAGCACCTCCCGCTCGGCCGGAGGCAGCTGCTCCCCGTAGAGCTCCTGCGAGCGGCTGCGGGGCCCCTCCCGCCCGAGCGGCAGAGGCCGCTCCCCGTGGAGCCCGAGGAAGTGGCAGGGCGGGATGCCGAGCACCTCCCGCTCGGCGGGCGGCGGCCGCTCCCCGTAGAGCTCCTGGAAGCGGCTCGGCCCCTCCCGCCGGGCCGGCAGCGGCCGCTCCCTGTGCAGCAGGTGGAAGCCGCAGGGCGGGCGCCGGGCGAGCAGCGGCCGCTCGCCGGGGGGCTGCTGGAGGCGGCCGGGCCGGGGGCTGCGCAGCTCCCGCCCGTCCGGCAGCGTCCGCTCCCTGTGCAGCAGGAGGAAGCCGCTGGGCGGGCGCCCGGCCGGCAGCGGCGGCCGCTCCCTGGGCAGCGGCTGGAAGCGACCGCGCCCGCGCCGCCCGGCCGGCAGCGGCCGCGGCCCGGGGAGCTGCTGGGAGTCGCAGGGCGGGCGCCTGCGGCCCTCCCGGCCCGCCCCCGGCCGCTGCCTGTTGGCCGCGCTCCGGCGCTTGATGCGGAGCAGGAGGTCGGGGCGGTCGCGGCGAAAGCAGGGGTTGCCGTAGTGGAGCCAGGCCCCGGCATCGCCCGGCGCAGCCGAGCCCACCCAGCCCGGCACCTTGCGGAAGCCGTAGCGGTAGAGCTGCCGCACGAAGCTGCGGAACTGCGTGGCCCTGAAGGTGTACGGCACCGGGGCCGGCCCATGGCCACGGCCCCTGTGGGCGTGGCCCGAGCTGAGCAGCTCTCGCTCCAAGAGGCAGCGGTCGATGAGCAGCCCCTGGGCGCGGCTGTCCCAGCGCACGGAGCGGACGCGGGGGCTGTTCACCAGGCGCCAGAGCTTGGCGGGGAAGGTGCCGGCGCTGAGCCCGGCGGGCAGCGGCAGCTCCGCTATGGCGTCCATCGCCGACTGTGGCCACAACGCCCGCAGCGCAACGGCCGCGGCTGCGCCGGCGGCGCGCGGCCTGAGGGGGGCGCTGCGCTCGGGCCCGCGCGCGCCCAGCGCGGCCCCGGCGCGGGCCGGACTTGGCGGGGACGAGCGCGGCAGAGCCGGGGCTGCGGGCACAGCGCGGGCGGGGCGGCTCCGGGGCTGGCCGCGCTCGGCTCGGCAGGGCCAGCTGCCAACCCCCTCTTTCTCTGCCTGCAGGCATCCTTCTGCCTTGGCCTTGCGCTACAACCCCCAACCAGCAAGACAAGGAAGAGAAAACAGCCGCTTCTCTCGCAGTCAGCCTCCTGCAGCTCTTGATGCCTGCGCTTATTCCTGCCCAGGTCCCAGACTTCTCATTTCCCATCCTTGAACTCCATCAGATTCCCCTCAGGCCGGTTCTTTAGCCTGCCGAGGTCCCTCTGAATGGCGCAATCATTTGGGCTCTCAGCTGCTCCTGCCAGCTTTGTTTTGTCTGCAGACTTGCTGAGGGTGAGCTGCTCCTCCAGCCCGGCCATGAATGAAGACATTAAAGAGCATCTGCCCCAGCATCAGCCCCTGGGGCTCAGAGCACCCGTGACTTGCCTCCAGCTCTACTTTGTGCCACTGATGACAGTCCTCATCCATTTTTCAGCCTTCCTCGCTGGGCATTTTGGCAGTTTGTGTTTAAGGATGCTGTAGGAGACTGTCTCAAAGGCTTGGGGAAAGCTGGGGTAGACATCATCCATTGCTCCACCCATATCCATCCGTTTGCCTGTCCTATCACGGGCATCAGGTAGCTTAACCATCACTCCCAATCAACTTCTTCTCCGTTTGTTTGGATCGGTTTCCAGGATTAGTTACTCCATCACCTGTCAGGGGATGGAGGCAAGGCTGACTGACCTGTATTTTCCTCTCCTTCTTACTCTCTTGGAAGAAACCAGTCTATTAGAGCAATTCTGGCAGGTTTTAGCTAGGCAATTCCAGAAAAAATAACCAGTAGGAAAAATGAAACTCTAAATGGAGTCTCTTAAATTCTTCTTTATGTTACCATTCTAGGCCTCCAGAAAGATCTTGTTTTCTTCCTTGTTTTCTTCCCAGTACTGGACAGCTGATTAAAAAAAAACCAACAAGGCAAATGTCTCCTTAATAGAATATAATATACCTATTATTCAGAAGACAATAACTTAGATTTTTCTTTCAGGATTAGACTGAGATGAAAGGACTTGAGAGGTTCCAGAACTTTGATATTTGCTTGTCTCCAACTGTTTGGAAAACTGCTAGAACATGGTGAAGGCACAGTGCTTTTGAAAATGCCATTCTGAAGTCTTGTATGCTTGTATTACATATAAAAGGACCTGCAAGGATTGTAGAAACCTGTAGCTCAGATTCCTTACTTTCCAAATGAGGAAATGCCAGAATTAGTTTGATCTTTGGTTTTTTATGTTGTGTTTCTGATTCCTACATTTTTATATGCATATGTATCTTTTTTTAATAGCAGGGTCACATACTCCATTTTCCTTCCGATCCCAAAATCATCAGTGCTCAGAATAGCCAATAAGCAACTAATCAATATTCTTTTTAATCTCTTTTATTTCATAATAAACTCAGACACCAGTGATCTTTTGGGAATCCAGACTTGTATGCAAAGTTTGCAGGGAAGATTGAGCTCTCAAGCCCTGTGAATTTTCTCTTCTCTCCTTTGCCATTTCCCTTTTCCTTCATCTCTGGCCTGACCTCAGGGCCCTTTCCCCTCGTGTCAGGCCCTCTGTTTGCTGCACTCCAGGGAAGCTCTCAGCTGTGGCTTCCCCAGCGTGGCAGCTCCAGGCTTGGAGCAGCAGAACCCAACTGTGGCTGAGAGCCCAGACCCCCCTGGGCCAGCCGGGCTTTCAGCTGCCAGGGCAGCACGGAGGGAAAGGGGCAAGAGAGAGCTGAGGACGCTGCCAGAGCAGCCCTTGGGCAGTGCAGGGTGAGAGTGGCTTAAAGTGCTGCTGAGCCCCACTGCGGGGGCACAGGAGGCTGCTCTGCCATGGCCGCGGCTGTGCCGCCCATCCCGACAGAAAGGCAGAGCCAGCAGGCTCTGATGGGGGAGAGCAGCTCCATCCCTCCAAAACTTGGTCAGTCCTGCTAAAACCTCTCTTTGTCCTTCTGTCTGAACACTGACACTGCTTTGGAAAACAGAATGGAGGTGACACGAGACAATCGATTATAACTTGGAAACAAATTTCCATGGGTTTTTTGGTTTTGTGAAAAATGCATGTATTTTATGATTGGCTTTTCGCAAATATTAAAATGAATATTATATGTCTTGTGTTAGAAAGTAATGCTGTATTAAGTCTCTTAAGTACTGTGTTAAATATAGTTTTAGGTTATTAAAATTGTTAAAATAGAAACGATGCTATGTAGGATACTTTTTTTAAAGGAAGGGCTCGCAGCGAGATAGCAGCAACAGGACACCTGAATCTTCCAGAGAAAAAGAATTTATGGCCCTCTTATCAGAAGAAACGAACTTCTTCCCGCCTCGAAGGCGCTGTTAGGATTCGGAGGAAGAAGTTGACAATGACCAGACAGAATCCTGTGTTTGAATGGAATTTATGCATCATGTATGAAGCGTATGAATATGCAACAGGCTGTTGCTTTTAAGGGTTAATCCTGTGTTAACGGGTGTCCTTTTTCGGGCTTTTGCTGCCCAGAAAAAGGTACCCAGACATCCGTAACTCTTTGTATTTGTTGTCTCATATTGTCCTAATTCAAATTTCCAAATTATTACTTCTCTAATTGTATGACTATTTTTATAACCATTTTATTACTATTAAACTTTTAAAATTTTAAAAACAAGTGATTGGTGTTTTTCAGAGTTTGTTGTGGTGTTTCCATTTGGTTTGGGTTTTTTGCATGTGTGTGAGGCTTAAATGTGTCCTAAAGTTCTTGTGCATGCATGAGGCTGTAGAGTGGCCTCCACGGGGATCTCCTTGGCTCTGCACAAGCCCAGAGAGCAGCACGGGCACCTCAGGCCGAGCACAAAGGAGCACAGGATGATCTGCAGGGTGCTCTGTGACAACAGGCACTTGGAGCTGTTGTCCAGAGTGTAAGAACTACATCCCCTCTTCTTCAGATTCTCCTAAAAATGCCCACTGATGTTGTTTTGTGTGATGCAGCTCTCTTAAGCCCCTATTACACTGTATCTGCACGAGCATTCACACAGGTGTTTGCTAAAACAATTCTGCTCCAGCTGAAAAGCACTGGGTACCCTGAGCAATAGCAGCAGATAAATGGACATAGAGAGACTTCAGGAGCAGAAGCAGCATTAAATCCATGACAATTGTGGAGATGTGAAAATACAGAAATCCACCAATGGTAGCAAAGCCCACACATCTCCACTGGGTTCTGCAGAATGGCAGCAAATAATGCACAGGTGTGGAGACCATGAACTGGTTGGTGCTGCACTTATTTGTCAGTGAGCAGAGCTGTGGGAGGCAGGGATTAAGGGTGATTTTGGAACAGGAAGAAGAAAGGGACAGACAAATTCCAGGTGGAGGCAGAGTGGCTCTGCTCTGCTGACCCAAGGAGAGCAGGGAACAAGTTGGAAAGGAGTAGGAAAAAAGAGTTTTGTAAAAGGAAACCTTGCTATATAGGCATTAGTGTTCTTGCCACAGCCCACAGAGCTTAGAGCATGAATATTCATCCCATTTAAATATTCCTGCAAGATGTAAGAAAAATTCTTTTCCTTGTGGTTCTTTACACAAACATACCCATGAACAAATAAAAAAACTGCACAACTACATGTATCATTAAGCAGGATACTCTGTAGATTCTCACATGAACACTTGCAGAATTATATATGATACTTCCAAACATATAGAGACTCTTGTTCTCCATTTGCTTCTTTAAAACTCACAAAATGTAATGAAATTCTCTTTCAAAAGTGCAGAGCCTGCTGTGTGGCTAAGCAAGCCATTATTTGCTTGCTCACAATCATCTCTTCCTTGTGTGTTAGTCACTGATGCATTAATTGCTTATCCAAACTTGAAACGGTTCATGAGTCATTCTGAAGAGAAAGTAAATATGAAGGAGCCCATTTGAATGGAATTCATGTCCTCTGCCTCTTAAAGCTGAAGGTCTGTATTTATTACCTGTCAGAATGAAGTCTTGTTGCCTAATAAATGGGAAAATAGGAAAGATGCTGACGAGAGCACCATGTTTCAAGGGATCATTGCATTTTAGTTTTATTTGACCAAATGAGTAGTCAAAGAGAGAAAGGACTGGTCAATTACAAGAGAGAAAGCAGGTGAAAGATGTCTAGGTCTGCTGCAGCTGGAGTCAAAAATGAAGTGTGTGGGTTTTGAAGTGGGGAAGGGATTCCAGATCAGATGATTTTGACTAACTTGAATTACATAATGCACGATCTTCAAACAAACACATTGGCAACAAATATCATGGCATAAGAAATGTTGGTATTCCTTGTCTTGAGGTAAGGAAGGGTATTGAGGAAGATGAAACAGGAAAGCCTTATAAATATGATTGTCTGGCAAAAGATTTTGAGAATATAGAAACTATAAGCAAGATTGAAATGAAAGCAAGCTTTGAGATACCTTAGTTAGTGAACAACTGGAAAACAATGGTGTGGCCCAACTGAAGGTAATCCCCTTTTGAGGAAACAATTCCCTCTGCTTGCAGGAGGTCCAAGGTTCAGAGCAGACCCTACTAGCTCAGCAGAAGGGGTCCAAAGAGGAGTTTTTAGGGTTTAAAATGTAACACAGTATGGTAATGTAATGATTCTTACAGGCTGGATGTAAATGCTATAGGATTTGTATCTTGGACTAGATTGGTTAGTGAGAATTAGACTATTCAACAGAGAAGAAGATTTATTGTATTGTAGCGGGAACCTCGCTCTCTTACGCTCTTCCCCTCTTACTCTCTCCCCCTCTCAGCCTCTCTGCCCCTCCCTTCTCTCGGGCCTGCTCCGAGCTGTGCCTGGCAGCTCCAAGCAGGGCCCTGCACCCAGGCCCTTTGCAATGAGCCGCAGGTTCCACGGCCTGGCTGCAGAGATCTCTCGTCTCCGTCCGTCCCGACCGTCCCACCCGCCAGTGCTCCTACAGAAGGGGAGAAAGAAGGCATGGAGTTTCCAGGAGTATCCAGATAAATCCACTTTATTCTGGATCAATATGGAATTTTCATGAAGCAAAAGCATTAAGTGGAGGGCTCTTCACCCATTTCTTTTTTTACTAAAATTCTGTGAAAGATACTATTTTGGAGTGTAAAAACTTTCATGTTGAAAACATGAATGTGCTGAGAGAATTTGAAGTCTGGGCCAATGACAATTCACTGTGGAAAATCCAAGTCTAAAACTTTTCAAATTAAATGACCCAGGATGAAGTAGGAAACACAAGTCCTTCCCTTGAACCTTGATTTGCCTCTTCTAGCTCATTCCTGAAAGTGGTAGGCAAAGAGGATCCCACAGAAATCAGAGGAGCATCAGGATCTATCCCTAAAAGGCAACTGTAGATGGGAAACAACTTGGGAATTAGAGGGACATCAATGAGCCACTTGTGAGTCCAGCTGTTAGTGAAGAGCCCTTTTCCAAAGAAATGCCAGCTTCTCTCAAGGAAGCTGAGCAGCAGGACATTATGGCTGATGTAGCTGGCAGGTACAAAGCAGAGAGAGCGGGAAATTTCTGGAAATGAACCCTGTCTTCACTGATCACAGCAGGATGAAGAACCCATTTTATCAGACTCTGGCTCTTAGTAAGAAAGGAAGAAAGCTCTATTTATGATATCAGGCCCAGCTGTTCATGGTCCAAGGTGGTATCAGCTGCTCAGCAGAAGGCACAGCTTTAACTCCAGCTCATCATGCCTGGAGGCAGCCCTGGAAGTGCTCCTGCACTTCAGCTGGTGCCAGGGCACAGGGACACCCGCACACCCTCCCTAGACCCCTGTATGCCATAAAACTAAAGGCATCTCCCCAGCCAACCCTCCAATCCAGCACTTAGCACAGAGCATGTCACTGCCAGTGACATCTGCATGAAAAAATACAGAGAAAAGTGCAATTACAAAACATACTGGGGGCTCAATATAATACAGGTAAAATTCAGATTTTGGTGCTTACCTTCATAAATGAGCATACCTACTAGCTCTTTTCCCTAAATTAATTCATGGTTAAACGTCTGCACTTTCCATAGCAGTGTCCTAAAATTCTTCCATTCATGCATTCCCAGCTAGCAGAGCTCTCACACACCCTGTTTTTTCTCTGAAGTGTAAGGAAGGACTTAGTTCAGATGAACTGTGCTGCTTCCTCTGAAAGATATAAAATGATGGAAATAATATCTGCAAAGCCATAGGTTCTTTAAGGCAGGCCTCTGGTATGTAAAATAGGGAGTGTTTACATTTAGCATCATGTGTACATAAGATAACGATCAAACCAGGTTCTTACCTTCATGAAAAATAGTTTTTGTGCTCCCAGATATGGCACAGCCAAATAAGGCCGAGCTCAGACACAAATGCGTTCCTCACCACACAAATGGCCAAACAAATGACAGCTGCCGGTGACACTTTTCCTGCGGTCCCGAGTGCCCCAAGCGCGGATCCAAGCGGCGTCTCACCTGCTCAGCTCTTTCCGGCCCGCGGATCTGAGCCCGTCCCGGAGCGTCAGGAGCAGGGATGGGAGCTCAGCAGCTCGGGCTCGATGCCGTGTGCTCCGCTCGGGGCTCCGAGAGCTCCTGCGGGGCCGGAGCAGCCCCGGGCAGCGGGAGCAGCTCCTGCTGCGGCAGCCGGGCAGCCTCTCCCCAGACACACAGGTGACTGCACACCCGTGCATTCAGGGCCAGCTCCATTCTGCTGCCCTGGGGCTGGCGCTCTCCACTGTGTTGCTGTTAGTGCACATTGGTGTGTTGGTCCTGGAAACATCCAGGAACAGGCAACTCTCAGGCACACATTCTGCTCCCCGGGATGTGCTGCACAGTCCCTGCCTGTTCCAAACACCAATTTGGTTTTGTTCTGAGAGCTGTGTTTTCCATCTCAGGGTTTGACCAGCTGATTGCCCCCGTTGATTATTTTCATTCAGCATTTGTGGATTTCACACAGTTGCAGTTGTGCTGACTGCTCCTTCCAGCTGCACAAGGACAGCCAGTGTGGACCTTTTCCTATGTAAAATGCATTGTGTGAGGACTGTTGGGCTGGAGGGCCCTTCTGTAATGTAATTGCCCCAATTCCTTCTGCTGAGAAAGATACTTGGATTCAGGCAGTTAATCCATTTTGTAGATGCTGCAAAATCTAATCTGTAACAAACACACGATCAAGTATATGGGAATTGGTGTCAGTTCCTTTCTTTTTTCCCAAACTAGGAAAGCCATTTTTTCTAAAATCCTCTAGCAAATGGCTGTTCCATACTGGAACTTCTCAGCATTAAAAAATTGCATTGACATCTCTCTAAAATATTTCTCTGGATTTTCTTTCTCTCTTTTAAACTCTCATTGCAATCTAGATGGAAACCAATGTTCAAATGGCAGAATTTCTCTGCCAGTCCAAATACAGCAATTTGCCTAAATGTAATTAAACTGCAGTTTGGTGCAAACCTACACAGGCCTATGTAGATGAGAAAAAGATGAATACTGGTTATTCCTATGCAGTATAGAGAAAAAAATAACCTATGGTTAAATCACATAATGTGATATATCATATTTATTTATTTATTAAATCATGAAATCAGTTTATTATTTTTATATATCATGTAGTGCTAAATCCTGGTTTATTGTTTTCCTATTAAAATGTCATTGGTGGATGACATATAGCAATGAGTCAAATTAAGAAAAAAATTTTTGTATATTTTTCTGATAAGATTTTTTTAAGATTCAGAGGTAAATAACAATCATCTGATACAAGAAGTTGGTGAAACTGCATTTTGCCCTTTAGTCAGAATCTTTGATTAGCTCTATCCAGTGGTTTCTAGATCTGGCTGAAATGAAGTAGCTTTTTACAGACAGTGTATGGAAACTTTGAGGGAGAGATTAAAAAAAGGCATTGACAGATCCTGATATCTGATTTATTGGAGTATTTAGCCATGTGCATAAGCACATGAACTGCAGTGATCTGTGACAGCATTCATTTGCCTAAAGGATCTGGCTTAACTTGGAATGCACAATTTGGAAAGAAGATTCTGTGGACATAGACAATGAAGTAAGCTTTAAAAACTTGACAACAGCAGAGGAGAACTAGTGAAAGCCTTACTCAGAAATTAATAGAGAATTTTCTTTTTTCTAAAATTATAGGAGCATATTTGTTTGTGCCTCACCACTGCCTAATGCTTTCTGTGGTTCAGCACGGGGAGCCATCCTAGACCAAATCCAGACCCAGACGAATCTCTCAGATAATCACAGCTCACCCCCTCTGCTCCTCTGACTCGGTGAGCTGCGGGAAGGTGTTGCTCCAACCCAACTTGTTTTCCTTTGGAGGCCATTCCAGATTGTGAATCCAATGGCTATGTTTGGCAAAGGACATGTGCTCTGTTTCATGCCATGGTTTCTGTGACGTGGGTCAGCCACAGGATCCATCTCCTTTTGCCTCTCTGTTTTGATTTACTCAGTGAAAAAGTAGCCATGTACATATGTTTGGATGTACAGGCATGTGAGCAAATGGTTCATCTTGCTCACTGTGAAGGCAGGTGGGAAAAATTGGAAGAACAAGACTGCTTTTATACAAAATTCAATACTAATTTCCTAGAAAATCACTAAGGAGCTGATTAATGAAGAAGATCACTTAATGCCTCCTAATTAGATTGATGGCATTTACCCAGCGCCCTTAATTCATCGTGCATTAAGGAGAAATGGCTAAGGTTTTCAATTGAAGGCTTTGTTTACTCCCAGTCCTTAATTTCAAGGTTGTCATCCACGCAGTGGAATTTCCTTTTGTTTTTTTGCATTAAGAGTTCAGTGTAAATAACTTGGCTGGTTAAAACCAAAGTACAAGGAAGGCTCCAATGGTATTATGGTAAAGATCTATGGGCAGAAACATCATTAAGGAAAAGAGGAAAACACCATTATATAAGGGTTGTAGTGTTGATCCAAAAACAAGGGAACGAGGATGATGGCATCCAAAAATGACCAGTATGATTTGATGATTATGTAATTGCTGGAACCAGATATTACAAGAGGTGAAAAAAATCTGAAAAACCCAGAGGAAATGCTCCTGGATCTGAATCCTGATTTCCCCACTGTACAGCTGCTTATGGCCTCTGTTCTAATTTCCATCCATCTACAAAAAAAGATGAAATTACCACAGAAGCTTTCTTTCCAGACTGATTAAAGGGAGCAGGATAATAGACAACAGAACTGGTAATACATTAGAAGTAGAGACTTGTTGCAATGTAATAGTCTAAGGCATAATTTGTGGCATAAATCCTATTTCAGGAAAGAATTTAAGCATATATTTAAGTCTATCTTTATTGACACAATGCCTTTAAAATATGTTTCAGATGAAATGTGGGCTTAAAGTCAAATTAAATATAATATTGAAATATATGTGCAAACTTACAATGATTTCTTTTAGGATTCCCAAGTGAGGATAACTTCAAAACCATTTTTTTTGGTCTTAAATTAACATTGATTTTGTGCACAAGAAAGTTATCCAAGATATTGCTGGCCGGGGGTCTATGTACAAGTCATGAACGGGACGGGACTGCTGAGGAACGTGCCTCGAGCTGTTTGTTTTCCAGCATCAGTCTGTTATAAATGATAATCGAAAGCCAAATTATCAAAAATGCGAAAAGATTTATCTTTTTGCACAGCCAAAATATGGTCCTCAAAACCACCACAGCCAAAGAGACAGCGCCGAGCCCGGGATCGGCGCTGGGTGAACCTGGATCCAGCCTCTATCGCATCGAATCCTCCCCCGTTCATGAGAGCCGCTTCTAGCGACGAGGTTTTGTACAGTTTATTGTGCCCGAGGCAGAGGAGTCCCAATTTCTTTTGTAACTCCTCACATTCATAGTTGGTTCTTTCACTGTGCAGAGCTGGACAAAGGCCGTCTCCTGGTTGATGGCCAGCGTTGATTGAGGCCGGGGAAGCCATGTATTCACATGTATGTTCCTGGCGTCCCTGGCTATTTGATCGATGTTATCTGCAGGACGATGATCGCTCTTAGGCGGTTTCTGATGACTCGAGATACCAGTGATCATCCTGCTGGGAGCGTCCATTCTTACGCTAAAGTGTCGAACTTTATCTAGCCGTCTCTGGGAATCTTAGAGTTTGAATGGACATCCGTCCCTCAGGCCGTGTGTGGTCAGAGACACGTTTGGATTTCACAATCTTTATAAAATACATTCTTTGGTAGCATTAATTATTTCTAACATATATTACAAGTCTCATTACATGGTTATGACAATGGGAAGATGCCAGCAGCTCACATCCCCAGCAGCAGACAAGGAATGTCTGTTATCAGCAGATGTCCTCTCCCGAGGGAGGTGTGAATGTGGTCACTCAAAGAGAGAGATAAAGCAAACTGCCCACTTGACAAAAGATAATCTGCCATACAGATGGTAATTGAAAACATCTTGCATTGCAATCTTCAACGTTATCCACCCCTTTTTCTATTTCCATTTGCATCACAAAGAAACCTTAAACACAGTTCTCACTTAAGACTAGGTTTCCCTGTGGTATACAATGGCTTTCTCCATCTTTCTGCTTTACCCACCAAGTGCAACCACGTCCTTGAGCAAAAACAATTCCACAGATGGGTTTGTATTTGCCTGAGGTGGGAGTAACCCAAACAGTCTTTCCTAAAATACCTTTGACGTGTACAACAGGGACTTTATCTCCATCCACTGTGTGCAGGGGTTGAGACTGGGCAGGACCAGCTTGATTTATGGACCCTCTGGTGTTGACCATTCAGGTGGCTTTTGCTAAGTTCATTTCCCAATTTCTGAAAGTCCCCCCGCCGAGTGCTTAAGGGTAGTTTTAAGTAGTCCATTGCACCGTTCAACTTTCCCAGCAGCTGGTGCATGGTAGGGGATATGATAATCCATTCAATACCATGTTCCCTGGCCCAGGTGCTGATAAGGCCATTCTTAAAATGGGTCCCGTTGTCTGACTCAATTCTCTCAGGGGTGCCATGTCTCCATGGAATTTACTTTTCCAGGCCCAGGATGGTGTTCCGGGCAGTGGCATGAGGCGCAGGGTTGGTCTCCAACCATCCAGTGGTGGCTTCCACCATGGTCAGCACGTAGCGCTTGTCCTGGCGTGTCTGGGGCAGTGGGATGGAGTCAATCTGCCAGGCCTCCCCATACTTGTACTTGGATCACCACCCACCATACCACAGGGGCTTCACTCGCTTGGCCTGCTTGATGGCAGCACACGTCTCACAGTCATGGATAACCTGAGAAATACTGTCCATGGTTAGATCCACCCCTCGGTCTCGTGCCCACTTATAGGTGGCATCTCTACCCTGATGACCTGAGGCATCATGGGCACATCGAGCTAGGAACAACTCCCCCTTATGTTGCCAATCTATCTTTGACACCTCTATTTTTGCTGCCTGATCTACCTGCTCGTTGTTTTGGTGTTCCTCATTAGCCCGACTCTTGGGGACATGGGCATCTACATGGCAGACTTTCACAGGTAGCTTCTCTAACCGAGCAGCAATATCTTTCCATTCATCAGCAGCCCAGATCGGTTTTCCCCTATGCTGCCAGTTGGCCTTTTTCCACCTTTCCAGCCAGCCCCAAAGAGCATTGGCTACCATCCATGAATCAGTGTAGAGGTAGAGCTTTGGCCATTTCTCTCTCTCAGCAATGTCCAGGGCCAGCTGAACAGCTTTGAGTTCAGCAAGTTGACTTGATCCACCTTCTCCTTTGGTAGCTTGTGCAACCTGTGGGGCTCCATACGGCTGCTTTCCACTTCTGGTTCATCCCTACAATGCAGCAAGCACCATCAGTAAAAAGAGTGTATCGTGTATCTTCTGCTGGCAGTTTGTTGTATGGTGGAGCTTATTCAGCACGTGTCACTGGTTCTTGTTCCTCTTCATCAGTCAGACCAAAGTTCTCACCTTCCAGCCAGTTTGTAATTATCTCCAGAATCCCAGGGCAATTCAGGTTTCCAATACGGGCGCGCTGTGTGATAAGAGCAATCCAGTTACTCCATGTAGTGTCGGTGGTGTGGTGGGTGGTGGGAACCTTTCCTTTAAACATCCACCCCAGCACTGGTAGTTGGGGTGCCAGGGGGAGTTGTGCTTCCGTGCCAGTCACCTCTGAGGCAGCCTGGACTCCTTCATAGGCAGCCAAGATTTCCTTCTCTGTGGGAGTGGAGTTGGCTTCGGACCCTCTGTAGCTTTGACTCCAAAATCCCAGTGGTCGGCCTTGAGTCTCCCCAGGCACCTTCTGCCAAAGGCTCCAGGACAAGCCATGGTTCCTGGCTGCAGAGTAGAGCATGTTCTTCACATCTGGTCCCGTCCTGACCGGGCCAAGGGCTACTGCATGAGCCATCTCCTGCTGGATCTGGGCAAAGGCTTGTTGCTGCTCAGGGCCCCAGTGGAACTCGTTCTTCTTGCGGGTTACCAGGCAGAGAGGATGCACGATCTGACTGTATTTGGGAATGTGCATCCTCCAAAAACCTATGGCACCCAGGAAAGCTTGCGTTTCCTTCTTGCTGGATGGTGGAGACATTGTAGTGATTTTGTTGATGACCTCAGTGGGAATCTGACCACTTCACTCCCAGGAACTGGATCTCTTGGGCAGGTCCCTTGACTTTACTCTTCTTGATAGCGAAGCCGGCTTCGAGCAAAATCCTGATGATCCTCTCTCCTTTCTCAAATACTTCCATTGTCGTGTTCCCCCACACAGTGATGTCATCGATGTACTGCAAGTGCTCTGGAGCCTCACCCTTTTCCAGTGCAGTCTGCATCAGTCCATGGCAGATGGTGGGGCTGTGCTTCCACCCCTGGGACAGTCGGTTCCAGGTGTACTGCACGCCCCTCCAGGTGAAAGCAAACTGAAACCTGCATTCTGCTGCCAAAGGAATGGAGAAAAATGCATTAGCAATGTCTATAGTGGCATACCACTTTGCTGCCTTGGACTCCAGCTCATACCGGAGTTCCAACATGTCTGGCACAGCAGCGCTCAGCGGTGGAGTCACTTCATTCAAGCCACGATAGTCCACAGTCAATCTCCATTCTCTGTCAGACTTGTGCACAGGCCAGATAGGGCTGTTGAAGGGTGAGTGAGTCTTGCTGACCACCCCTTGGCTCTCCAGCTCACGGATCATTTTATGGATGGGGATCACGGCGTCTCGATTCGTCCGATACTGCCGGCGGTGCACTGTCGAGGTGGCAATTGGCACTCGTTGCTCTTCCACCTTCAGGAGACCTGCTGCAGATGGGCTTTCTGATAGTCCAGGCAAAGTGTTCAACTGCTTGATGTTTTCTGCCTCCACAGCAGCTATGCCAAAAGCCCATCTCAGTCCCTTTGGGTCCTTGTAATGGCCGCTCCAGAGGAAATCTATGCCTGGAATACACGGGGCCTCTGGGCCAGTCACAATAGGATGCTTTTTCCACTCTTTCCCAGTCAGGCTCACCTCAGCTTCCAACAGGGTCAATTGCTGGGATCCCCCTGTCACCCCAGCAATGGAAATAGGTTCCGCCCCTACATGTCCCGATGGTATCAGGGTACACTGCGCACCAGCATCAACTAAGGCATCGTACTTTTGTGGTTCTGATGTGCCAGGCCATCGGATCCACACCGTCCAGAAAATCCAGTTTTCCCGTGCCTCTCCCTGGCTAGAGGCAGGGCCCCTCTAACCCTGGGTATACATGGTAGAGGTACCTTCCAGGGGATCTGACGGATCATACTCAGCAGCTCGGTCATGGGAGGCTGAGGCTACCTTCACTTTACTGGAGTTCCCTTGATTAGTGTTTCCCTCCTTGAGTTGATGCCCCCGTGCTGCCAGGACAGAAGTGGGTTTTCCATCCCACCTTCCTATGTCTTCCCCATGGTCAAGCAGAAAAAACCACAGGTCAGCCTGTGGGCTGTACCCTCTCTCTGTAGCTGGGGAACGCTGGGCTCTGACTCTGGGGCCTGTGACTCGCACTGGTGCCATATGGGAACTGTTCCTCCTCATCATCTCCCTCATCTCCTCTCTGAGTCCTTGGACCACGGCAGAGACAGGAGCCTGCATCGGGCCATTGATCATACTTTCATAATTCTTAAGCTTGTTGGCCACAGAACCCACAGTCTCTCAGTTGGTATCAGCATTAATTGTTGGAATAAAGGTGGTGTATTGGGATGGCCCTAGATTTGCCAGGCTCCACAACATTTTCCCTGTGCACCTGACTTGCCCGGGGTCATTATCATGCTGTCCATCCTTCCCAAAGGGTACCTCCAATACTGCCACTTCTCTCAGCTGTTGAATCCCTTCCTCAAGAGTCTTCCAGTGCATTCTGTGGTGCTGGTCCTGCATTCTTTGCCTGTGAACAAACCTCTCTCTGACACTTATTAAAAGCCGCTCCCAGAGGGAAAGGGACCCTGGCTCCCTTACAAAAATCTGATTGATACCTGAATCCTGGGTCAAGGGTCCCAAATTCCTTGCCTCACCACCCATAAGATCCCAGACCCGGAGTAGCCAGGTTGTATAAGCCTCACGTCCCCATCGTACAAAGTCTTTGTGCAGATTACGGAGACTTTCGTACGTCAGGGACTCGGTGATGATTGCAACCTCTGGCTCCCCTGTGGATTGTGAGGGCCCTCCCCTATCTGGGTGCTCTGCTTTCATCTTAGATCTCCTTGTTTCTACAGGGGCAACTGCTGCTGGCTGTGATTGCCTTTGCAGTTCAGCTGGAACCTGGACAGTTGTAACATCTGTGGGTTCTGCTGCTGCACTATTAGACTCTCCCTCTTTAAGGCGGGGGGAGGGCTTCTCACAAGCTGGGGAAGTGTATTCCTTCAGCACCTGGCCCATCTCACGTATCTCCTTCACCAGACCCCCCATCCAATCTGGGTAGTTCACATCTGGGCTGGGCTGTGGGGCAGGGTCAGGCTCTGGGGCAGCAGCATCCCTAGACTCTGGTGGCGTATTAGGTGCTGGGGTAGGTGTCATGGTAGTTATCCAGGTTAGTCTCCCCTTCTCTCTAAATCCTAAATAGAGCAGGCCTACCAGCAACACCAGACACTGTATGATATCATTAGGATTTAGAATGGATCTGAACCCTTCAAAAACTGGTGGGGCGGACCCAAATAAATGGCTAAAGGGTTGGGAGAAGATTTTGCCTGGTGTCATTTCTTTACAGCAGGTGCCATTATTAAAGTAACCCCAAAAACATACAGTTAGTGTGTGATAGCTGTGAATCCATTTGCCTGCTTTCCAGAGGAAGTTAAAAATCCATTAATTCCTCACCTTATTCACCCATAAAACAAAGCAGATAACAGACACAGTAGCCTTGGTTATAGGACCCACGTTTAGATAAGGGCCTATAAATGGGAGAAATACAGCCACGATCACGTGCCACCCAAACCAGGGCAAGTTGGACCACATGGTGTTGCTTAATGAGGTTTCTATAGCCACACACAAAAATTAGATTACTCAAGAACTGTTATTCCCTTTTTGTTTCTGTGCCCTTGAGCCCTACGTTGGGCGCTAGAATCTGTCATGGCTTTGGAAAGACGGGAGTCTGCTAAGGAAGGCAGGACCTCCCCTGAAATGGAGAATATAAACCCTCCCCACCCCTCTGAATTGCTATAAATTTTACATTAAGGGGCTCTCAGGTAAAAATATGGGAGCAGGAAATAACAGTTCTATATTGGGGAAAAGAAAAAAAAAAGGATAAAATAAACAATGCAGTACACTAGAACAACACTGACAAAGTCAGAAGCGACCTGAAACCCTGTGGGCCAGG
Source organism: Agelaius tricolor (assembly GCF_023055355.1). Classification (NCBI taxonomy): domain Eukaryota; kingdom Metazoa; phylum Chordata; class Aves; order Passeriformes; family Icteridae; genus Agelaius; species Agelaius tricolor. The sequence continues at coordinate 736,707 of NW_027269341.1, forward strand.
GTGCTGGTGGCAGTCCAATTGGAAATGTGGCTGCTGTCCTCCTAAAGTATCAGGTGTGGTGCTGTTGGAGCGAGGGGGATCTGTAGAGGTGGATGTATTCTTCCTCTGAAGATCCAGTGGAAGAAGAGGGAGCTGCTGTTTCTCCAGGGAAACCAGTGGAGAAAGCCATGTGGTGTCTCAAGAACTTCTGGATTATATCTGGGTAGCAATGCTTGGCTCCTCCCTCTAGGCAGAGCATCTCACAATGGGATGTTTTAGTCCTTATCAGCCATGCAGTGAAATTCAATGGTCTGTTATCAGCAGATGTCCCCTCACGAGGGAGGTGTGAATGTGGTCACTCAAAAGAGAGAGATAAGGCAAACTGCCCACTTGAAAAATGTAATCTGCCATAGAGATGGCAATGGAAAACAACTTGCATTGCAATCTTCAGGAGGGGGGAAAAGAGAAGCAGGGAGGAAGGGCCAGATGCCGCTATGAGAATGCCATTCCATCCCATAGGCGACATAGTGAGAGGAGGCTGGGAACAAAATGGTCATTCCTGCTGATCACCCTGACATCTTCACGACAAGAGGCCCAGAAAGGAGTGCACATCTGCCTCCTGGTGTTGTCCTGAATGGGAGCTCATTACCTGGCGTTCATTACCCGCAAGTCTGGCAGCTTCCCGTGGGCATTCCACGCTTCAGGCAAGCAAAGCTGCTTGCCTCACTATGTTCTTTGGGCCTCTGAAGGGGACCGTCCACTTAGCTACAGCCTGGCAAGGAAGGGAGTCTTACAACACTCTGGATATTTTAGATTTTTATTCTCACTCGGCCTGAAACAAAGGATCCCCTTGCTACTTCTCCATCTTCATCCTTCTGTCCTGCAGGTGGCCTGTTCAGGCTGACAGCTTGGAGCGCCTGCAGGTTCCAGTTCGGCTGCAGCCCAGCTTTTCCTCCCACAGCTTAATTCTTCTTATGACAATTCTTTCATTTCTACTTCAAAGATACCTCAGAGCTTGCCTAAATTAACAACACTCTATTCTAAGCTAAACAATCCTCTATTATCTAAGCTATCTATGTTCCATAGCCCGTAAATGTTGATCCCTATATCTCCTAATTCTTTTAAACTTTCATCTCTTTGAGAAAGAAAGAACAACAGAGCTTTAAATTGAACCTAGCACACACCTAACCAAACCTAACCTAACCTAACCTAACCTAACCTAACCTAACCTAACCTAACCTAGGCTAACCTTACCTTACCTTACCTTACCTAACCTAACCTGTAACCTAAACTGGGCAAATAAGAAAAACATCATATTTCCTATCTATGGCACAGCTCCTCTTAATACCCGGGGGATGGCTGGAGCTCTGCCCAAAGATGACACATCCCCTTTTCCCTCCTCTCGGCTGGCGGGGCATAAGAGCCTCCTCAGGCGCAGGTGTCTCCTCTCCAGTCTTCCTGCACTTGCTTGGCTGAGGTGATCAGAGCAGCCAGGCTGGAGGCAGGATCGCCGGAGGTAACAAAGGGATGCTGCCCAGAGGAAAAAGAACAAAGAAAGGAACTCTTACTTTCCAGGGTCCCATCCTCACAGGCTCAAGCAGGATTCCCTGGCTACCAGGAAGACACACAAAGAGCACCGAGGGCAGCATGTCCCCCTGCGCCTTCCTGTGCTGGGAGCTGCCTGCGCCACGTGGCCCACACTCCTCCTCATGCCTTCATGCAGGTGTCCTCAGCTGACAGGGCTTTTTGCCCCTTTGCTTTTCTTACCTGGGCAGACCAGCGCCTGTCCTCGTCTGCCTGCAGGCAGCAGCGGAGGAAGTCGCGCAGGAGAGCCGAGTGGTGCCTGGGGTTCTGCAGTTTTGGGGGCCCGTTCCTTTCTATCAGTTCAAAAACCTACAGCACATGGATGCAAGAGGACACTGCACCTGCTCCTTTGCTAGCCACATCAGCTCTCTCCACACAGAGCCCTCTTGCTAAGCTGCACCTTACCCTGAGACGGGCTTCCCGCTCGTAAGGAGCTTCCCCTTCCACCATTTCCAGCCCCATGATGCCCAGGGACCAGATGTCCACTTTGGGGTCGTAGGCTTCTCCTCTCACCACCTCCGGTGCCATCCAGCTGGGAGTGCCAACGCTGGAGCTGCGCTTGCTGCGCTCAGGGCTGAGCTGAGCACAGAGGCCAAAGTCACCTGAGGCCAAAAACAAAGCCTGTCAAAGCCAGCTCCCACTGGCAAAGCGGCCAAAACCATTGCCCTCTCCAAGCCTGACCAGGCCATGCTGAATCGAGCTGAAAAAGCAGCTGAGCTCTCCTTCCACGTGCCTGGAGCCAGGCAAAGAAGGCATCGGCCACTTCCACAACACCCTCACCATTCACGCACTGGCCAAGCGGCGCTTCTGCCCAAGTGGCAGTCACCGAAATGCAAGCGCATGGCAGGTGCTGGAAATGCTGCAGCCCAGCAGGGATACCCACCCAACTTGACAGATCCATCCATGCCCACAAGGACGTTGCCGCTTTTGATGTCTCTGTGGATGACTTGGCGGGAATGAAGGAAATGCAGTCCTTGCAGGCACTGAGAGAGAAAAAGGAGGGAGGGAAAGTTAACGTACAGGATGGGATTTCATCCCACCAGAAAGGAAAGAGCTCAACGGGATTGACGGCTTTCTCAGGGAATTGTGAGCGAGGGCACAGCATCATGGTGCTGTCACGAAGAAGAGCTTGCTGCTTCAACACTCTTGGAAGTTTTTTCTTGATTTCCAAGCGAAGGCATCCAAGCTCCCAAAAGTTCCGCCAGCCTTGGGTAGGAAGCGCGTCACCTTTGGCTGGGAGGCGGCATGGCAAAGATTTTTGGGGAAGCCTAGTGGCAGCAGCGGAGGAAGCAGCACCTTAGAGCTGTTCCAGAATCCATCGCCATGCGGGCTGCAATGCTATCCTTTGCAGCTGAGGACGGCTCTTTGCCCTTAGCTTGAAATTCTGCCACCTGCATGCTGCCTTCCCGTGGCAAGGAATGTAGGACAGACAGACAGGCTCCAGGCTAACATTCCCAGGCAAAGCTAAGAAGAGGAAGCAAGTGAAACCAAGCGAGTGAGCCAGCACCAGTGCCAGAGGACACACAGGATGGAAGAGTGCAAAAACAGAGCCTGAGGAGTGTGGGGACAGCAGCAGGCAGTTCACTTCCCATGCTCGCTCTTCTCCTGTGTGTGGTGACAGCAGCAGCAGCAGCAACAAAAGAAAGGTGAGAGCAAGAAATCCCAGTTGTCCTTAACCTCCAGCTGGCAAGCAGCATCCTGGGCAGGCTTGGGGAAGCACAAGCGGGATCCCTCACCTCCCGACAGACAGCGCCTATCTGTCCTTCCTCCGGGTACACTGCGCTGAGCACATCAAACAAGGTGCCGCCGTCCATGAACTCCATGGCCAGCCAGAGCTCCGCATCCACCAGGTAGCTGAAAGAAGAAAACCATGGCATGGAGAGACAGCAATGGGCACAGCCTCAGTCAGCCGAGGGCCCGAGCCAGGTTTTAGCAACTGCTCTCCAAGCTACGTGTGCCACAAGAGATTCATGATCACCAGCTCCACCTCCTGCCACGCTCTGGAGACCAGCAGAGAAATCACCAGCAGCTCCCTTCTCTGCCAGTGACCAAAGGGCATTGTCTCTTCGGGCTTGCACTAGCTAAAGCTCCATTGACAGGAGAATACGCCAACCTGTCTAAGTAGGTAACGATATTGGGACTCCTGTTGTCCCTCATGGCCAGGATTTCATTGGCAGCCAGCTCCTCGGACATCTCCTCCTCAAGCGACATGATCTTGATTGCCACCTGAAATGACATTGGCCACCGTTTACCTTGAGAAGACGCCCCCTGCTCGAGATCACAAGCAGCACGGAGCGAGTGCTGCTGCAATGAGGCAGCGGGCTGGGCCAAAGGGCCTTGTCACTAGACAGCAGAGCTTAGCAGAAGCACCAAAGGCCATCCCAAATGCATTCTGCCCCCTGAGCCTAGAGTGTACTTCAGAGGAAAAGCCTCTGCTGCAGACATGGAGCTGCCACCCAAACCTCCAGGCAGGGCTCACAGCAGTGGGGAAAGCGCTCCAGAGCTGCAAACTGGCATGGGGCTGTTGGCACTTTACCTGTTGTCCGCTGCTGGTGTCAAGGGCTTTATAAACAGCTCCAAAGCCCCTGGAAAGACAAAAGCAGCAGAAAGAGCCCTTTATCCCTTGGCACTGAAATCAAGCCTAGGCAGCAGATCTCCCCAGGCTGCCTGCACGCCTTCCTTAGAAAACGCCTGGCTGCGGCATCTCTTCGGCCAACAGCACGTCGGCCCGTGAGCCCTCTGCCGTGCGGGGCAGCCTGTCCAAGGGAACACTAAGGTGCAGCATGAAGACCGAGGGCCGCTGGAAATCTCCAAGGCGCACGCCCAGCCAGGTCATTTCCAAACCTAAGGGGAACAGTCCTCCTTGTGCGGGTGTGCATGCATGTGTGTGTCAAAAGAGTGAGAACAATGAGAGTCAGAAGACTGTCCTTGAGAATCTGACATTTCTTGAATGGCAAGGTGCTCTTTCAGGCCAGAAAGATGCAGGGGCAGAGGGCTTCCCAGCTCCTGCTCCTCCTTGCTGCAAGCAAGACAATGCCAGCATCAACTTGTCTTTGATGAGGCCTTCGGATTGCTCTGACCCAGCAGTCCAGGCAGGCGACAGGAGGTAAAGCCAGAGCCTGACCGTGATTGGAGCTTGCCTGACTTCATGCTTGATCTTGCACCAGCCAAAGACCTGGCCCACACTTTTGTAAAAGGAGCCAACGCCACGCTTACCCTCGTCCCAGTTCTTTAAATGCCGTGTATTTGCTCATTGGCTGGCCCGGACTCACAATGCTCCCTGAAAGACAAAAGCAGCGCAGGGCGCTGACTCGCACACAGAGACGCCGCTCCCCACACCCTCCCAAAGGCAGCCCCGCTGCCGGCAGCTCTGGGCCCTTTGCGGTCCCCTGGCTTCCAGCTGCTGAGACCAGCAAGTGGGAGGGCCATCTTCTCCACCTTTCATCAGGTGGCCTTTCCCAGAAGGCCTTGATTTCTTTCAAGCGCAGCATCCCATACCATAAGCCAAAATGATGAGCCCTTAAGAAGAGGCCCCTCCGAACTCCCTGGCCCAGGAGCACAGGACTTTGTTGCCCAAGTGCTCCTCTTCTGACACTCAGCCCTGTGTTCTGTTTCCACAGACTGAGAGCTACTAGGTGACCGCTCCCACACAGGAAGAGAAGCAGCTGCTGGCCAAGGCTGCCCCCTCTACAAACAGCCTGGGCTCAGTGGGGCTCAGCCACCTCTGCTCTGCTGCTGTCTGGGCACTGGGAGCTGATCCAGGCTCATGGAGCCCATTTCCAACACAGCTCCTCCCACCTGATGATGGATCCATGGCAAATGGACCCATCCTGAATCCAAGGTCCACTGTGGATCTCTCTCTCCCTCTTCTCCTGATTTTGTCTTCTCAAAACCCACACCGTCTCTGGGCAAACTGTTCCAGGAGAGTCTTTTTTCTGAATCCCTTACCTAAACTGACTCTCTCTCCATTTGGATCCATTCTCCCTGGTCCTGTCCCTACCTGCCCTTGTACAAAGTCCCTGTCCAGCTTTCTTGTAGGTTGCCCTCGGGTACTGGAAGGCCGCAGCTGGATCAAGGCTTGGTCTCTTTCCCAGGCTGAAGAAGCCGAGCTGTGTCAGCCTTTCCTTGCAGGAGAGGAGCTGCAGCCCCGGCACCATCTGGGTGTCCCTGCTGGGCCCCTGCTGCAGCGTGTCCACGGCCTTGCCGTCCGTGCCGGGGAGCCCGGCAGAGGCGGAGGCAGCGCTGCAGGTGCAGGGTCAGCGGCGGGGAGGAGACCCAGCCCTGGCAGCGGCTCCGGGAGCAGCGATTGGCGCTGGGCCGCCCGCACTGCAGAGAGCCGGGGCCCTTGTGCCGGCCCTTGTGGCCAGGGCGCCTTTCCCCGCCGCTCGCCCGCTCGCCCGCTCGGGGGAAATGCCCCCTGTGCCGCCCCTCAGGGCCGCCCCTCACCGCTGCCCCGGGGGCTCCTGGCGCCGCCTGGAGGGGCCCAGGCCTCGGCCTCACCGTGCTCAGCCCAAGGCCTGGAAAAGCAGATTCAAACACCCACCCAGAAAGTGCCCCAGGATGCCAAGGTCAATCTCTACAGCACGGGTTTGATATCAGAGTCTGCACGGTTTTATAAAATGGGTGGCTGGCACTGGCACTGGCAGTGTTATTTTCCCAGGCAGGCTCCTGGTACAGCTGTGGGGGAGGGCACCAGCAGCTGTATCAGCCCAGCGAGCAGCAGCACATGGAGGAGACCCTCATCTGCAAAGAGCCCCTCACCCCCTTTGCTCCCCCATGGCAGCACAAGATGATTCCGCCGCAGGGGAAGGGCTGCTGCAGGCTGGAGACTCCTGCAGCCAGGCCTTGTTGCAATCTCCTTGCTGCAGCTGTGCCTGGAGGATGTTGGCCTGCAGCAGCACTGCTGATTCCCGGGAATGCTGCTGGGCTCAGAGAGGCAGAGTGTGTACAAAAGCTGCATTCAAAGCGCTGATGGCGAGAGCCCGGAGCCGCTGGCAAGGGCAGCAGCTCTTCTTCATTCCGTGCAGGTGAGAGCCCAGCCTTGGAGCCTGTCCCTGGGGACAGGGAAACGCTCTGAGGGTAGGTTTGAATTCTCAGGGACAGTCCAAATGAGAATTGCTTTGAGGCATGTTGTAATGTTTGGTTTGGGTGTGTCTGCAGGAAAGAAAACGGGAATAAACCCCTTGAACAACAAAGGAGAACTCTGCATGGCCAATTTACACCCTGCAGATAGACTGATCATATCAGCCCACTGAATACTGGGGGCATCTAATGCAGAGTGCAAAGCTTCTTTGAATAGACAGGAGAGATGAGACCTGAAGATGAGAAAAAGGGATCAGCCCCAGGGGTCCCATAGATTTGGCTTAGTTCTGCCAAATCAAGCATGATTCGTTTTATCTTTTCTGTTGGAGTGTATTTCAGAATGACTGCCCCTTGCCATTTCCATTAAGAAAATTTGGAATTGTCAGGAAGTGCCAGGATCAGAAATGTTTTGAGGTAGATCATGTTTATGTTTGGTTTGGGTGTCTGTGCAATAAAGAAAGCAGGAAATAAACCCCTGGAACAATGAAGTAGAGCAAAAGTGGAATGTTTGGATGTTCAGTTTGCTCCCTACACCTCTCAGCCAACTGAATTCTGGGGTCATCTACAGGGGAGTGCAAAGCTGCTTTTACTTCCACCGCCCGGTGTCAGAACCCAGGAAATTCCTCTGGCTGCCCTGGAGGACTTGAGCCCCTGCCCAGGGGGCTCAGAGACCCTGGCCCAGAGCCCAAGACCCCAGTGCCTTTGATTTAGCCCTTGGAGAAAACAATTACCAACCTTATATGAAGAATTACAAGCCACGCAAGTTTAAGTGGTATGATAGTGAATTTATCACAGAATGAAATAGATTTTTGAGGTTTTTAGAATGGGGGCTCGGGGTCCCAAGATGGAGGAATTTGGGTGTGCCTTGTCCTTTTTCCTTCTTCTTCCTAGCCTCCATCTTCAGCTGTGATGTTGGCACTTTTAGATTGGTTTAGAGTAGAAGCTCACTGTCTAACATAGGTGATAGGTATTGGAAAGTAATTGTAAATATTGTACACGTAGTTTTTAGTAAAAAAGGTAACACCACCCCGGAGGCAGGCAGAGTGCCTCTGACATTCTTGCTGAGTGGATCTCGGCAGGCAGGAGAAAGAAGTTTATAGATAAGAGCCAAGAAACAACCTTGAGACCAAGAAATGAAAGTTCTGACTCCTTCTTCGACCGCCTGGCTGGGAAAAGAGACTTTCTAACGTATCTCAGGGTCACTCTGACCAGCTAGAGTCCTGAGAGCCCGGGGCCATTGTTTGTGTCCCAGCACTTGGTTTGATGTGAAGAGAAATAAACAAAATCCCACACCAACAAGCTGCAACCCAGAACCCAGTGGGAATTACAGAAATAAAGGCCTTGAAAAGTAGCTTTGGAAAGGGTCTCCTTCCTAGACAGTGAGAAACGCTCAGGCCTGGCCTGGCTGGGCTAAGGGCTGGCTGCCCTTGGGAGGGGAATGGAAGGGGATGGAGTTGGGCTGGGGTTTTGCAGCCATGGAAACGAGAGAACCATGGTGAGCGTGTCACAAAGGGGCAGCCCCACGCTGGGGTGGTGCAGGTTGTGCTTGGCACGGCCCCAGTGGCAGCAGACGCGTCTGGCTCTGCCTCTCTGTGCCGAGCGCTGGCGATTGGAGTCACCCGGCCTTGTTCAAAGGCTGGCACCGAGCTCCCGGCGCTGACTGCTCTGAGAGCGTTCCCAAATTCCAACCCAGGCACTTCTGCCAGGCAGAAGCACGGGTTCAAACATGGATTTTACCAGAAAAGGAAAGACCCCTGAAGGAAAAGGTGAGGACAGAAAGGAGCTGAAAGGCCAGAACAAAATGGAAAAATAATCCCCCCAGATTTCAGGGAAAACAGCTCCATGGTGGTCAGTGCTGGCTCTGTGTCAGAGTAGGTGGCTGACAGCTACAGATGATCCTGCAAGGACACCCATGGCATCACAACATTCTGTCATTAGTTTACTCTGCATTCTCCTTTTTGACAGTAGCCAAATCACTCATACTGTCAGCCAGGACAGGGACTGTGGCCACAGCTGACCACAGATAAGACATGGGCATGAGATGCAAGTCCTGTTGCTTTCTTTGCCATCAATGTTGGGTCTCACTACAGATAAATTTCCCATTCTTCCTCTGCTTGCTGATCAGGTCAACACATTGAGCATGGTATTACGGTGCTACAGACACACCAATAAGGCCTGCCTGGTGGCTGAGAGGTCTTTGTGGTTTTTAGAAATAACAGTCACAGCTAGTATGGGTTTTTCCTGTGGATTCACAGAAGGCCACGCTCAAGAAGGAATCTTTTTCCCCTCATACCATTGGAGCTTTCTATCTTTCCCTTCAGACGTGCTAACTTAATATTGTTCAGAAGAATTAAACACAAGCTAGTTCCAGGAAAAAAAAAAAAAACCCAAAGAAATTGTGTCAAAAATTAAAAAAAAAACCTTGAGTGCCACACCCAATAGATGTGTTGATGATAAAGGTGGGAGTTCCCAAAACCCACTTCCTTTCTTGTGAGCATGGCTCAGCCTCACCCAGAGGTGAGATTGGATGTGAGCTATTCTCTGTTGGGAGGAAGGGTCTTGTGGCAGCGCAGAGAGGCTGTGCACATTGCCAGGGAACAGCTGTGCCCTGCATGTGCCCCTGCAAGGAGCTGTGCTGCTGCCAGTGCCCCTGGAGCTGCAGGGCTGCTGAGCTGTGGGGCAGGCAGAGGAGCAGGAGGGTGCATGTGCAGCTGAGCCATTCCTGGAGAGCACAGGGCTCTGGGCTCCCTGCTGTCCCAGGGCAGCCCAGAGGCCAGGCTGTGCCTGTGCTAGCTCTGGGCAAGTGGCTCAGGGTTTTGCCCTGGCCTGCCTCAAGTGTCTGCCAGCAGGAGCATGTTTCCCTGTGCAGCTGTTTAGACATTTCCAGGAAATGAGTCCCATGAAATATGGAGCTTCAGCTGCTTTAGGTTTGCATGGTGGCCTCTGTTACATTTTGTATCTCCACTTTGCAGGCCTGACTGGTTACCCTCTTGCCAAGAGGTTTTCCCTGGCAAATCCCTCCATGCTCCTTCCCTCCAAGCCATTGCCTCCCATCCAGAAGAGCTCTCCTTCTACCAAGCCAAGCCCAACATGCGGCGGAGAGCAGGAGAATGGGAAAAATGGCACTGGCTGGGATGAGGAGAGTAGAAAAAAACAGGAGCTGAATTCAGAGGGAAAAGGACCTAAGGTAAGGAGACCAAGCAAAGTCCTGTGTGGTAAATGTTCAGTTGATGTGCTGTCAGCAGAGCTCTGAGACCTTTTCCCTGACAGGAATTTGCCCTTTCAGTGAAGTTTGAACAGGTCCTGGTTTGGCTCTTTAGCTGGGCCAGAAATGATGGGATATGAAGGAAGGGTGTGCACCTGCCTCTGCTGCCTCCAGCCCCATTCCTGGCGATGGCATGGGGGCCCTGGAGCAACTGGGGCTGGCAGAGACCTTGCAGAGAGCAGCAGGGCAGGGAGCTCTGCTGAACTTCCTCAGTGCCAGGGAGGCTGAGATGATGGATGTGTGGGAGCTGGAGAGCAGCCAGCATCCCGAGAGCTCAGCAGCATCTGGGCTCAAAGGCTGCTGGGGAAGTGTAGGAGGGAAGGGCAGCAGCAGAAGAAATGAGGGGCTTGAGAAAAGCAGGTTTGGACATCCTGCAGAATGGCTTTGTGGGGACATGGCTGGAGATCAGCACTGGCTGTTTGGTGCCTCAGGGACAGCAAGAGAATATTGATCTAAAGCCATTCCCATGCCTTCCACAAGGCCAGTGGAGGCAGTGGCACACCAGAGCATCTTGATGTCAAACACGTGGAAGCCAGCTGGGAATGCAGCCACACTTGGAGAAAACTGAGCACAAGGGGAGTGGTGGCAAATGTGGGACATGGTCTCTCCCTCACCACTTCCCTTTCCTAGGTCACCTTTCCCTGTCCTGGGCCAAGCTGGATGATCAGTTTGGCTTTTCCTGGCAGGTCCCAGTTAAATGCATGGCTAAATGTCTTGAGGCATGAATGGGGGCAAGGCTGGATGCTTGATCTGAGCACTGTGTTCTTCTCTTTCCAGGCTTCCTTGCTCTATTCCAGTGGTGGGGATTTGAAGAAGGGGTCACTGGGACTGCCTTTGATCCCCCCCATCCGCAGGGCAGTGAGTCCCCCTGTGGGCAGTGCTGCAGGGTCCCTGCCAAGCTCTGCCCAGCTGGAATTCCAGGAGCCCCAGGAGATGAGGTAAGCCAAGGTGTCTGTTACTCCAGTGTGCTGTTCACCTCACTCTTCCCTTCTTGTGTGGTTATTTTGCACAGCCATCTGTCTCCTGTATTTTGGAAAACCTCTGTGTATTCTCCATTTTGGCCATCTATGATCATCCAGCACAATGGCAAAGGCAACAGCAATGTCCCAAGTGCAGAGGTGGTGGTGGGGAAGAGGAGGCAGGGCTTTAAAGCACCTCAGGATGGGTCCTCTGCTGGACTTGGCACTTGATTCCCTCTGTAATGGTTGTGGTGTCATTTGGGAACTGAATTGCATGGGTCTGGATCCTGCAGGTGTTTGAATGCTGTGATCCTTGACTGTCAAATTCTGCACCCAGGAGATTATGTATGGACAAATATTGGCTACTGGAGAGGTGTCTGCAAATTCAGGTGCTGCTTCTGTCAACATCAGGTGTAACTTCACTGTGTCTGGGCCTCCACTGTGAAATGAGATCCCAGATATGTTTTGGGGTATAGATGTATAATTTGATCAATGTTTAATATTTTGATCTGGGCTTAAGATCAAAGAGGGCAAGGTGGTGGAGAAAAGTTACAGGACTGTACCTGATGGAAAAATATTGGCTTGGATATGCAAGAGAAAATGTAGCTGTCAAGCTTATTTGAGTGATAACAATAAGGAGGGAGACAGAGAAGTATCATGCCAATTGAGAATCTTTGGTGGAGCTTTTAAGGTGTGAACTGAACATCCTTCCCTAGCAGCTGAGTTGGAAACAGCCTTTTTGTTGTTGAAAGAGCCAGCAGGTGTAATAGCATTCTCAGGAGACAGCAGTGCTCTGACCACATGTAGCACGAGGCTGTCACCAGGGTAAGGCACGGGCAGGCCAAGTCAAGCTTTGGCAGCTGTACAAAAGTAGCTGCCCTCCTTACAGACTCGTGTCTCAGCTCAGCAGCCCTTGCTGCTTCAGAGAGGCTGTGGGAGCCACTTGGCCCCAAAAGGAGAGGCAGCAGAACTGGGGAGTTCTGATGCAAGTTGAAGAATGACTGCTGGTGGTGGGGAAGAGGAGGCAGGGCTTCAAAGCACCTCAAGATTGGTCCTCTGCTGCACTTGGCCATTATTTCATCCAGAGCCTGGCAGCTCTGTGTGATTCCAGCAACTGAAAGCTTAAGGACAATGAATCAGCTTTGCATCCTGTTGGGTTTATGGGTTGCATTTCCCCCTTCATCACAGTGACCATGCTAAGTAGGTTTTCCTCCTTTCATGGTACACCCATTCCCCCCCTTCTCTTTCTATCTCCTCACATGTTCTTTTGTCCTCCATTTTCTCCAGGCCAGGACCCAGCAGCCTAAACAAAGAGAAGAACTCTGAACATGCAGGTAGGTACCGGGCATGTCTGTCCTAGAATGACCACTGTAGTCTTGACTCAGAGGAGACATTTGGAAAGCTTGGTGAAAACCCATTCTTTTCAAAATTTCTTTAAATTCGCTTCAATTCCTTGATGGGCTCGGTGGACTCTCTGAGAGCCCAGTCACTGGGAGTGTTCTCTGGTGGCACAGTGAGAATTCCTCCACTTTGCAGGCTGGGATAGGTTCATTTCTCCCAAGTCTTTCCGGCCGTGTCCCTCTTCGCTGCTTCCCTCCAAGCCATTGCCTCCCATCCGGGCGAGCTCTCCTTCCGCTAACACAAATGAAATGGACAGCATGGAGAAGGAGAACAAGAAAAATGGCACTGCCTATGATGAGGAGAGAGGAAGAAACCAGGAGCAGAGTTCAGAAGGAAAAAGTTCTAAGGTAAGGAGACCAAGCTATGTCCTGTGTGGTAGATTTTCAGTTTATTTGCTGTAGGCAGATTTTGGAGACCTTTTCCTGTGCTGTGAGCCCAGGGAAGCAGCTGAGCCAAAGAAGAGCTCAGCTGGACACTGTGCTTCAGGCTGTCTCTGCAATGGGTGTGTAGTGGAGAGTTCACATCCTCAGCATGGATCAATAGCAGGGCAGGGCTTTGAATGGCTTCTGGGCTCTGCCGTGGTTCCTTGTGTGTCTTATGGCTGAGAAAACAGCAACAAGCAGTCAGAGCAGGTAAAGTTGTCCAATCTGGAGAAGCTGTCCTTCTAGACTGAGTAAACTATGGGTATCTGTGAACCATCTCTGTGTCTTGGTGGTGTTTTCTGTCAGCTGTGTCTGGTTAGGATGGAAAAAGGTGTTTGCTGGAACAGGCAGTCCTGCAAAGTCAGTTCCAGGTTGTCTCAGCTTTTGAGTTGCACAGCCACACCCTCTGTACAGTTGTGTCTGCTGCTATTTCTAGAGTTCATCAGCTTCTGGGCAGCTGTGTGCTCTGGCATGGCTTTGTGCAGAGGGAAGGGATGGGAGGTGGCCATGGGGAGAGCAGCCCAGAGCCCAGCCCCACAACTGCCTTGGCAGCAGGGCCAGGACCTGCAGTTGTTTTGGGTTTGCCATGGGGTGCAGGAGGAGGCAGATGAGCAACAGCTTTGGTAGACAGAATGTGCAATCAAGGACTCTGGTAGTTGATTTCAGCCTTGCTGAGAAAGGGCCCAGTGTATCCCTGACAGGAACTGACCCTTTCACTGCAGTTTGAACAGGTCCTGGTTTGGCTCTTTAGCTGGGCCAGAAATGGTGGAATATGAAGGAAGGGTGTGCACCTGCCCCTGCTGCCTCCAGCCCCATTCCTGGCCATGGCATGGGGGCCCTGGAGCAACTGGGGCTGGCAGAGACCTTGCAGAGAGCAGCAGGGCAGGGAGCTCTGCTGAACTTCCTCAGTGCCAGGGAGGCTGAGATGATGGATGTGTGGGAGCTGGAGAGCAGCCAGCATCCCGAGAGCTCAGCAGCATCTGGGCTCAAAGGCTGCTGGGGAAGTGTAGGAGGGAAGGGCAGCAGCAGAAGAAATGAGGGGCTTGAGAAAAGCAGGTTTGGACATCCTGCAGAATGGCTTTGTGGGGACATGGCTGGAGATCAGCACTGGCTGTTTGGTGCCTCAGGGACAGCAAGAGAATATTGATCTAAAGCCATTCCCATGCCTTCCACAAGGCCAGTGGAGGCAGTGGCACACCAGAGCATCTTGATGTCAAACACGTGGAAGCCAGCTGGGAATGCAGCCACACTTGGAGAAAACTGAGCACAAGGGGAGTGGTGGCAAATGTGGGACATGGTCTCTCCCTCACCACTTCCCTTTCCTAGGTCACCTTTCCCTGTCCTGGGCCAAGCTGGATGATCAGTTTGGCTTTTCCTGGCAGGTCCCAGTTAAATGCATGGCTAAATGTCTTGAGGCATGAATGGGGGCAAGGCTGGATGCTTGATCTGAGCACTGTGTTCTTCTCTTTCCAGGCTTCCTTGCTCTGTTCCATTGGTGGGGATATGAAGAAGGGGTCACTGGGACTGCCTTTGATCCCCCCCATCCGCAGGGCAGTGAGTCCCCCTGTGGGCAGTGCTGCAGGGTCCCTGCCAAGCTCTGCCCAGCTGGAATTCCAGGAGCCCCAGGAGATGAGGTAAGCCAAGGTGTCTGTTACTCCAGTGTGCTGTTCACCTCACTCTTCCCTTCTTGTGTGGTTATTTTGCACAGCCATCTGTCTCCTGTATTTTGGAAAACCTCTGTGTATTCAACATTTACCCATCCATGATGATCATCCAGCACAATGGCAAACCCAACACCATATATACCCCAAGTGCAGAGGTGGTGGTGGGGAAGAGGAGGCAGGGCTTTAAAGCACCTCAGGATGGGTCCTCTGCTGGACTTGGCTATTGAATCCCTCTGTAATGGTTGTGGTGACATTTGGGAACTGTACTGCATGGGATGGGGTCCTGCAGGTCTTTGAATGCTGTGATCCTTGACTGTCAAATTCTGCAAACAGGAGAATATGCTTGGACAAATATTGGCTACTGGAGAGGTGTCTGCAAATTCAGGTGCTGCTTCTGTCAACATCAGGTGTAACTTCACTGTGCCTGGGCCTCCACTGTGAAATGAGATCCCAGCTGAATTTTGCAGTATAGATGTAAAATCTGACGTATAGTCCGATTGATGTCTAATATTTTGAGCTGGGTTTAAGATCAAAGAGGGAAAGGTGCTAGAGAAGAGGCATAGGACTGTACCTGATGGAAAAATATTGGCTTGGATCTGCAAGAGAAAATATAGCTATTACCCTTATCCAAGTGGTAACAATAAAGAGGGAGTCACAGAAGTATCATGCCAATTGAGAATCTTCGGTGGAGCTTTAAAGGTGTGAACTGAACATCCTTCCCTAGCAGCTGAGTTGGGAACAGCCTTTGTTTTCCTGAAAGAGCCAGCAGGTGTAATAGCATTCTCAGGAGACAGCAGTGCTCTGACCACATTTAGCACGAGGCTGTCACCAGGGTAAGGCACGAGCAGGCCAAGTCAAGCTTTGGCAGCTGTACAAAAGTAGCTGCCCTCCTTACAGACTCGTGTCTCAGCTCAGCAGCTCTTGCTGCTTCAGAGAGGCTGTGGGAGCCACTTGGCTCCAAAAGGAGAGGCAGCAGAACTGGGGAGTTCTGATGCAAGTTGAAGAATGACTGCTGTGTTTTAGCCAGAGCTTGGCCAGCTCTGTGTGACTCCAGCAATGGCAAACTTAAGGACAATGAATCAGCTTTGCATCCTGTTGGGTTTCTGTGTTGCATTTCCCTCTTCATCACAGTGACCGTGTTTCAAATTTTGCCTCCTCTTATGGTAAGCCCTTTCCCTCCCTTCTCTTTCTACCTCCTCACATGTTCTTTTGTCCTTCATTTTCTCAAGGCCAAGACCCAGCAGCAGAAGCAAAGAGAATTCTGAAGATGCAGGTAGGTACAGGGCATGTCTGTCCTAGAATGACCATTGTATTCTTGACTCAGAGGTGACATTTGGAAAGCTTGGTTTAAACCCATTCTTTTCAAAATTTCTTTAAATTCATTTCAATTCTTTTGTGGGCTCAGTGGACTCTCCCAGAGCCCAGTCAGTGGGAGTGTTCTCTGGTGGCACAGTGAAAATTCCTCCAGTGTGAAGTGTTGAGTGGTATCTGGGGGCCCCTGAAATGCAGTGCTGGAAGAGGATACCTTCCTCTCCATCCTGCACATTCTTTTTATCTCCCTGCAGCCTTTTTAGTGTCACAACTAGTAGGGAAAAAGAAGGCATTTAACATGAAATGAGAGATGTTCCCACTCCTTCCTCCTGCTTTTGAAGCAGAAAACCTTTCCTTGGGGCAGTTTCTGAGCTGAACCCTTTGACATCTGAAGGGGATTCATGGACATTGCCTGGTTTTGCACTGGCAGAAATAGGGAAACCTCCTATGATAGAAAGTCCTTTAGAATTTTCCAGTGAAGGAGAAGGCTTCCAAATGGATGCAGCCTAGGCAGGGTGTGAGTTTGTCATGCTGTGACAGCACAAGCCCAAAGCCACCTATGGCAGGTTCACAGTGACAAATCTCTTCCCTGGCTGTCTCTGCCTGTGTCAGTGTTGCAGGCTGAGGCTGGGGCAGGAGATGCCTTCTGCCTTGTCCCTGTCCCTGCCTTGCCTGATCCCTGACAAGTGGAATTGTGCCAGACAAAATGCAGTCTCTGCTGCATCTGGGTCAGGCAGTGCTTTCAAGCTGAAAGCCTCAATGACACTGTTGTTGTTCCTTAGGCATCTCTGGGTGTGTAATGATAGGAGAGGTGAGGCTTGGAGAAATAATTCTGCTGATGCAGAACAAGGGATCAGATCCCCTGGTCCCTTTGGGGCTCAGGGTTAGTTCTGCCAAATCCTGGCTATGGCCCCTTTGGAATGACTCCTTACTTGCTGATGTGCCTCTGGAATGCTTAATGCAGCCAGAGAATAGTCCTGCTCAGTAAGTAAGGTGACATTTTTGCTGGATCAATTCTGGACTAGAAATTTCCTATCTCATTAAACCTTACCTGTCTCACTATTACTGACCCCAGCATTCTACAGGGTGAAGGAATCCAGGTTTAAGACATTCATCCTGCTTGGCTGCCATAGGATTTTATTCTCTGTGCAGCCATGTAAAGAACTTGTTCTCTTAATTCTGACTGCTCTGTTGGAGAGTATTTCAAAATGACCTACCCTCTGCTATTTCCATTAGGAATATTTTGAATTGACAGTATTAGCCAAGATCAGAAATGTTTGGAGGCAGGTCATGTTTATGTTGGGTTTGGGTGTCTCTGCTGAAAAGACAGCAGGGAATAAACCCCTGGAACAAGTAAGTAGAGCAAAAGTGGAACTTTGAGATGAGCACTTTGTTCCCTACAAAGACAGGCTTACAGAATACTGGGCACATCTAATGGAGAAAGCAAAGCTTCTTTTGCTTTCTAAAACATGGTGCCATTGTTTGTGTCCCAGCACCTTTTTTGTTGTAAAGAGTAATATAAAAATCCCAAAAATGCAAAACCCGACCTGGAATTGAGTGGGACCTACAGAAACAAAGGCCTTGAAAATTACTTTTGAAAACAATTACTTCCTTGCCAGGGTCAGATTCTAGAGGGCACTGTGAATTCCCAACTGTTTGGAAGGAAAGGGATCCTGTAGTAGTGGGGAGGCAATGGGCACCACATGAACT
Source organism: Agelaius tricolor (assembly GCF_023055355.1). NCBI lineage: Eukaryota > Metazoa > Chordata > Aves > Passeriformes > Icteridae > Agelaius > Agelaius tricolor. Next base: position 754,084 of record NW_027269341.1, read on the forward strand.
AGTAGAGCCCTTCTCTCTTGGCTTGCCAGCTCCATATTGTTCAGAGAAATTAAACTGATGCTAGTTTCATGAAAAATAAAAAACCAAGCAATCTTTTCAGTAACTAGAATATGCTTTGAATTCCTCACCCATTGGATGGGTTGATTGTAAAGGCATGAGTTCAATTAACTCACTTCTTCTCTTGCACCTGAATGTCAGCTTCTTCTGAGCCTACAGCAAAGACCCAGAGGAAGAAAGGAAAGAGCTCTTGGTGCAAGATAGGAGCTGGGATGGCTCTGTTCCCAAGGGAACTGGCTGACCTGTTGGGCTTGGAGCGTCCTGTGCCGCAGCCCGGCCTTGGGAATGGAGGTCTGGGCTCCCGGGCGGCTCAGGGGCCTTGGCCCAGGAGCCCCGGCAGAGGCCGCGGAGCCGCGCTGGCCCCAGGGGCACTGCCAGGGAGGACAAGGGCAGAGGGGAGGGGGGAGCTGGGCTGCTTGCTGGCAGCAGGAAGGGTCCTGTGGCAGCGCAGAGAGGCTGTGCACATTGCCAGGGAACAGCTGTGCCCTGCATGTGCCCTGCAAGGAGCTGTGCTGCTGCCAGTGCCCCTGGAGCTGCAGGGCTGCTGAGCTGTGGGGCAGGCAGAGGAGCAGGAGGGTGCATGGGCAGCTGAGCCATTCCTGGAGAGCACAGGGCTCTGGGCTCCCTGCTGTCCCAGGGCAGCCCAGAGGCCAGGCTGTGCCTGTGCTAGCTCTGGGCAAGCGGCTCAGGGTTTTGCCCTGGCCTGCCTGAAGTGTCTGCCAGCAGGAGCATGTTTCCCTGTGCAGCTGTTTAGAAGTTTCCAGGAAATGTGTCCCATGAAATATGGAGCTTCAGATGCTTTAGATTGCATCTCCACCTCTGTTACATTTTGTGTGTCCCTTTTGCTGGCCTGACTGACAGCAGTGGTCCCAAGGAGGTTACCTTGGGATCTGTAGTTTCCCTGCCCACATCCCAAATGCATTTCCCTTCCAAGGCCCTCCTTTCACATAGCTGCTATCTGTCTCCTTTTTTATTATTATGCTGACCATTCTGCAGGGGCAAAATATCCTGATTTAAGACATTGCTTTTTTTCTACTGTGTTGCCACTTAATTTATCCTCTGTGAAGCTGTTGTATAGAATTTCAACTAGAAAATCAGCCTTTAGTCAGCCTAGCCCAAAAGTGGCCCAATCTCATACAGTTTAGAATGAAAATCCTTGGGGAAAATGAAATATCTAGTGTCAAGAACACAGTTCACATTTGGGTAACACTCCTGCAATGCTCAGATTTTCTTTCAATGTCCTCTAAAATTTTCCAACAAAGAGAAGACAATGTTGATCTAAATGCATCCAGGTATTAGAACCTGGGGCTCCTTTCAGGAACAGGAAAGATGATGTTTACTACAATCAGCATGAATAAGGCCAGATAAGAATCTCTGTCCAGAGCAATCTCCATCTCTGCCCTTCTCTATCAGACACAGAGGCTCTCCAGCATGCAGGGGCTGAGGCCTTCACCATGCAGCAGGTTTCAGTCTGCTGGCCAACAGAGCCATGGCATGTCTGCTGCCAGTAGCCCCTCCCTTGGGAGAGGGTCTAGGCATTGTACCTTGCTGCTCTCCATCCCAATCTCTGTGTCTTGAGAGCTCTGCACTCTGGAACCTGTCCTGCCTGTTGCCCAGCATTGCGTTTTTGGGGGCTTGACGTCTGCCAGAGGTTTCCAGGAACCTTTGCTTCCATTCCCAGGCCTCCCACTGAGCCAGGCCAAGGAGACAGATCATCCCACCAGTCCTGGTCTAACGAGGGACAAAGAGCTGAGGGACGGCTTTGGAAAGGTAAGGGATAAGGACAGGGATGAGCAGACTTCCTTTCCTGTGGCTGTTTAGTGCTTGGCCCAAAATGTCACTGAAAATCATCATCTGCCACTCTTGGGGGATGGGGATTCCCTTGGGAATATATTGGACAGCTACAGAACCATTGCTTGGCTATTTCCAGTGGTGCCAAGGTCCCTGGTTTGGAGATGGTGCTAAGGTCATGCCAGAAGCATTCTTTATGTGCAAAGGCTGTTTTAGAGAAGTTCTGAATGGCAGAGCAAGCTACACATCAGTGAACGTGGGCAAAGTGCAGCCTCGGAAGCAGAGAAGCAAAGATTCTAATGTTGGGTGTAAGCAAGGCTGCAAAAGAAAATGGGAGAGGTTGATTTTTCCTGGTCACCTTTGTGGCTGTATCTCACAGCCCTCTCATTCTCAAGTTTTCTGCTCATTGCCATCAGTGTTTCTGCAATTTGTTTTCACATGACTCCTCCTTTTGGTCTCCTGGTCTCAGAGACCAAGTCCTTCAGAGCCCTTCAGAGCTGAGTTGTTCAGAAGCCAGGAAGTGAGAAACAGCTGCAATTCCTGGCCATGAGTGTTAAGCAACAGCTCATTAGCCCTCCTTGCTGGGTATTGCACATGGTTTTTATTCTCCTGCCATGGCCTGTAGGAACTGAACTGCCTGCTCACTGGCCATGTCAGCTCTTCCTCTGTCTTGGAGCACTCCTATGACTTTGATGCTTCAAGCAGGGCTTCCTGACATAGGTTGCAGTTGCAGCAGTGGAAGGTTGTGGCACTGAAGTGTTCCCCCTCACTGTGTGTAATTGCCAAGGTGAGGACAGGAGACGTTCCTCTGAAACTATTGGAATGTGGCTGGAGCTGCATTGAAGCCTATGGCACTGTGTGGACTCTGTGCTCCTGATGAGATGTTGTGTGTGGTTTGTGTGTCTCTGCTTACAGTCTATGATGTATTTCCATTGCACCCAGATCCGTGCTGCTTTGTGTATGTTGGCTCAGAAGAACTTGGGGCGGAAGGACGCAGAGCTTTTGGAGAGAGAGATGAAGAATATGAGACAAAGGAAAACATCATTGCCACCTATTCCTGAGACAGTCGAGCCAGGGGATGCAGCTGAAGCAAGTAAGTGGTGGCTACACTTGTGGTGGTCCTTTTTGACCACTTGCTTGCCCTTTGCACAGTGTTGCAATCAGACTGGGGAGCTGTTCTGCTTGCATCTGAGTGCAAGCTTGCATTAGGATTGAATTCTGTTTCCCAAAGAAAAATAGAGAGGCATGAAGTGTCTTGCCCATGGCCTCACGGAGTCAGTAAGAGAATATCAGCTTGCCCCCTTGACCTCTAAAGTCTTTCAGAGTAGAAAATTCTGTCTTGCAAAGTACACTGGGGCTTCAGACTCTCTCCTGGAGAGCAGCCTCCAGGGAAGGGGAGTCCAAAAGAATGCTTTTCAACCAGGCTGCAACCTGGAAGAAACAAAATTCAGCTCCTTGTGATGAAAACACCAGAGATCCTTCTCCTGCCACTCTCTGCTGAGGAGCTGGCGCTGTAGAGCTGTGCTGAAGCCCCAGCCAGGGCTTCTGCTGTAGCCCCAGGAGGCAGCAGCGTTCCCGACTGAATCCCGGCTGAGGGGCTCTGCCTGCAGGGCTGTGAGCGCTGCCCGAGGGCGGCAGCGGGGCCCTGAGGAGGCAGCACTCAGCCCCAGGCCAGCACCCAAGGTTATCTGCACTTTGCTTTGGCAGCTGCCCCGCCAGCCTCTGCAACAGGAGAACAAAGGCAAAGCAATGCTGGGTTTCCTTGTTTCTTAGGGGAAGCATCACTGCAGTTTGGCTTTAAGCTAGAATAGGGTCGATTTAGATTAGACATAAGGGAGAATTTTTTTTTTAATAATGAAGGGAATGAAAAGCTGGAAGGGTTTTCCCAGAGAAGCTGTTGTTGGTTCATCCTTGAAGGTGTTCAAGGCCAGCTTACATGGAGATCTGAGGAACCTGATCAGGATGAAGATGTCCCTGCTCACAGGGGTTGGACTAGATGGTGCTTAATGGTGCTTTCCAATCCAAACTCTTTTAGGATTCTGTGATCATTGTCCCATGTTAGTGTTATACTTGGTATAAAGTGGTATTTCATTGTTATACTTGAAGTTCTTTGGGATAACAAGCAGATGTTACCCAGCTCCAGCAAGTTTTCTGGCCCTTTCCATTGTCACCCTGTCCAGCACTCTCCCCTTACAAGCTCCTCTTTGGTCCCTGCAGCCTTTAGCCTACCACCTGTTGATGGCACAGCTTCTAGAGTGCAGAGAACACACCCTGGTGGTGCCTTGAAGAAGGAGGTTGTGAGGAAGCAGGACAATGTTCCTTTACTGCCCAATACACCCATCATCCATGGGGATGGCAGCTTCCCACACAGCTCCTCAGGTAAGCCTGCTCCATGGCAGCTTTTCCCACTCGGGTTTGTCCTTGCACAAGGAGCACAAACTGCCTCCTGCCTCAGCCAGCACTGCTGGGATCTTGGCTCCATAGTCTGTCCTGAGAGGGAACAGCAAATGTACTTTTGAGTTACTCCAGCTTGGAAGTACTGGAGCAGTTGGTTCTTAGAGATCCATTGGAAAGCTGAGCTGAATAAAGTCGTGGTAAAGGCCTGAGCTCTGGCTTTTGCCCATGCTGAGAGTCCAAACTACAGCACTGGTGCCAGGAGGCAGCTGGGACTGCAGGGATGAGCTGCAGGGCACTCTGCCAGGCTGTGCTCACTGTGCTCCTACGAGAACCACCACGATCAGTTGTTCACTCAGCATCTGGGCCCTGTGCCTGTGCTGCTGTCCAGTTCTGCAGCCAGCTGTCCTGCTATCCAGCAAGGGCTGTCTCTGCAGGGCACTCAGTGGCTCGGTGCAGTCGTGCTGCTGCTGCTGCCAGAGGTGCCCGATGGCTCCTCGCTGCCGCCATCCCACAGCCTGCAGTGCCAGGAGGGAACAAGCAGGGCCTCCTGTGTCACCCAGCAAATACAGCACCCCTGTGCAGCAGATGGCAGCCAGCAGGGGCTGCCTGCTGCTCCCAGGCTGTTTGCTGCCTGCAGCAAATACCCAGCAGATAGTCCCTATGGCTCTGGTCTCTCCTTTGTGGGCAGCCTGCCTGTGCTGTGATCCCAAGTAGGGTGAGATAAGAAGAAGGGAGCTAGGAGTGATACTTGAATGCTCTTTTCTAGTGATGCTACTTCCATGTTCAGAATTGACCAGAACTAGCCTGGCGTGGCTCTCCATTCACAGGGAATCCAGATGTGTGTGTCTACATCACTGGTGTCAGTGGCTGGGGTACCTCAGTGACATCCAGATTAGCTCCCTTCTGAATATTTTTGATGTTATGTTTCCTCCATACTTTGTGAGAACATGCAAGGTAGCACAAAAACCCTACAGAGTCCAGAGCAGTTCATCTAGATTCTGTGCAATATTTATTCTCCATCATTTTAGACATCTCAAATGTTTTCATCTATGCATTAGAAAATGAGCTTCTGAGTGCATGACATGAAATTTTTGATTGACGGTGCTTTTGATGACAAACGGGTTTCATAAGGAATGCATTTCTCATCAGATTTTTTTCATACCTTGTAAATTGTTTTCCTTACCAAAAAATTCAATTAAGGCAAACCCAGATCAACTGATTAACAAGAGAGTGCATCTGTCAACAGTGTGGGTCTATATTTGCATATTTTTATCCTCCGAGTGCGTTTGGAAGGCTTTTTTATCAACTGTCTAGTCTGGAAATTGCGTTTTTCCATAAGAGAAAGCTTAGAAACTGCTGCGTTTGCAAAGACGTCCATTAGATGGGAAATCAATTTCACCTCAGCAACCTTGAAATACAGGCAGTGTGTACCTCTGAAAGAGGAAAGGTTCATGATGCTAGGAAAGAAGAAAATCCATAAAGTACTCCCTTCCCAATAGCAGGCTAAAATGTATGTGCACTCAGCTGCCTCCATCTGGAATATTTGCAGTCAATGGGAACAGAGGCGCTGTCAGGTGGGAAGGGTCAGGTGTGGCTGTTCCCTGGCAGCTGCTCCGTGGGGATTGAGCCGGGCCCAGCAGGGCTGGGTTGTTCAGGCTGGGCTTGGTGCTGTCTCCAGGCAGCTGCAGGTCTCTCCTCAGGGAGTTGCAGAGGGCCCCTGTCCTCAGGGCTGGGGGCAATCAGGGCGCTGAGACAAGAGGGGCCCCTGAGGGGTTCCCTCCTGGGCAGCCAGTGCTGCTGGTCAGCGCTGCCTCGCAGGGAGCGGGAGCTCTGCGGCCGCAGGAACTGCCGCTGGCTGTGGCACCTGTGGCACTTGGGAGCTGGCGCTGCGGGGGCAATTGTCAGCTTCAGCCCGGAGCTGGGCCCAGCTGGGGGAGGCTGGGAGCAAGCAAGGAGCCCCAGGAGCCAGACAGCAGGGAAGCCTCTGAGCCAGCGCCAGTTTGTAGCACACGGAGCCCTGGCTGGGAGATGGGGCTGAGGCCGCTCCATGGCGGGGCCTTGCCCAGGGCTGCAGCGCCCATGGCCGACCCTCTCCTCACAGTGACCTCGCAGACGGGCTGGGCCCAGCTGGGGGAGGCTGGGAGCAAGCAAGGAGCCCCAGGAGCCAGACAGCAGGGAAGCCTCTGAGCCAGCGCCAGTTTGTAGCACACGGAGCCCTGGCTGGGAGATGGGGCTGAGGCCGCTCCATGGCGGGGCCTTGCCCAGGGCTGCAGCGCCCATGGCCGACCCTCTCCTCACAGTGACCTCGCAGACGGGCCCTGGTGCCAAGCGCCGAGAGGAGCCGCTCCATGGGCATGGGCAGAAGGACAGAGCCTCTTCAGACCCACAGCAGTCCTTGCAGGAGGCAGTCTCCTTGCTGGGCAGCGATGACTGGTAAGAAAGGCCCCGTTCCCTCTGTGTCCCTCTCGGCGTTACGGTCGGTCAGAAGCGTGTCTTGCTCGTGCCTCGGAGCCCCGAGAGCCCAGAGGGCCAAAGGGCACTGGTGAAACCACTGCAGAGCAGGGAGAGGATGAAGATTGGGGAGCAGCCTTTTCTTGGCCTTGCTCTGCAGCAGTGCTGCAGCTGCAGCAGGTCCGTGCTGTTTCCTCGCTTTGCCTGCTGCTCCATGGAGCTGCAAAGGAAACCGTGAGGGAAGAGAGAAAGCTCTGGAAGGAGATGATTTGCTGGCTGAAGACAGAAGCAGGATGGCAGAAGTTTTGAGTGTAGAGATTTGGGTGCCTCGGGCCACTGGCCCAGTGGGACTGAGTAAGATTCCTCTCTGCTCCCACTGCTGACAGCAATGGCAGGTGACAGGGTCTCCCTGTGACCTCCTGCATGGGAGTCCCAGAAGCAGTTGATCACTCCCTGGTGGATGCTTCATTCACACGGGGGTAAGGACTCCATTCCCACTGGGATAAGCATGAAAAATCTGCCACGATGCATCTCCTCGTGCAGTCACCTTTGCTTTGCCCTTTCTCTTCTGCTTTCTCTTCCCCATTTCTCTTTGGTGCCCTCTGAGGTGCAGAGAGCTTCTGCAGGTGTGGGGGTCCGGATGACTCTCAGGGGTGCCTGTGGGATCGGTCACCAGCCCTGGGCTGCAGCCCTGATGCCTCACAGACCTTCCTGTGGCTGAGGGCCTGCACAAAGCAAGTGCTCAGAGACAGAGTTGTTTGCACCTTTTAAATAACCTGTTGCTGTTGTGGGGGTTGTTTTAGGTAGGGGGTTTTGGGAAAAGCCAGAGTTTCAACAGTTCTTGCCCAGGGGTGGAATCTCCTGGGACATCCTGCTGCTTTTTTGGGGAATGTGTGAGGTGGAGTGGAGGGGGTGACAGAGAGGCCGAGATTGTAGAGTGGAAACTCAGCTCCAGAGTGGCAGTGCAGACTCTCCCTGCTGAATGCCTGCTGGGGCTGACAAAGAAGGAAAATGCCCCAATAACAGCCCGGTGGCACTGTGTCTCAGGGACAGGTACAGGGAGGTGACAAGAAACAGCAGCATGGCCCGGTCTCAGAGCTTCTAGGAAGCAGTGACAGAGGGGCCTCATGGGCCAGAGATTTCAGAAAGGCTGTCTTCTTAAATGGCCACTCTGAAACCCCTCTCTTTGCCTCTTGGGTTTGTGAATGCTTTTGACAGCCACAGCATCCTGGGGTGGAAAGAGCCTCAATCCTGCTGCAGCTCTGTGTACTGGGTGCCCTCTGATAGTCAGCATCAATTGTCCTTAATCTCTAAATTATTCATATGTCATCTATTTCTTGAATCTTTCTCCGAGTAAATACTGTGAAAGAAATTGAGTATCAGACAGTGCAGGGAGACTGAATTCCTCCCTCTTCCGTGCAGGCAGGCCTTGTGTGCAATGCTAACTTTGTGTTTACCTGAGGACAGAACCTTCTGCAGGTGTCTGAAGGTGCAGGGAGAGCCCAGGCTCCTTCCCCCAGCACGGGCAGGGAGCAGGCTCTGGCCAAGGCCTGTGCTGCTGCTGCTCCTGGTCCCTGTGGCCCAGGGTTTGCTCTCTCCTCCCCAGCAGCCGCCCCGCCCCGGTGCGGCAGTGTGCGGCCCAACTCCTCCTGTCCCTGATGCAGACAATTGGAGTCACCAAGCTCGCAGGCACAGCCTGGGCTGAGAGGCTGGCACACGTGGCAGGGAAGCTTGCTCAGGACTATCACAAGGACACAAGGTAATGATCTTCATTTCACCTCCTAAAACAGGAAAACCCTTTTGTGTCTGGCTATAAAGGTGAAACCACATAAGAATGGAAACTAAAGGGAATATGAAGTTACCTCACGGTGTGAATAAGGGTCACAGAATCATGGAATATGCTGAGTTGGAAGGGACCCATCAGGGTCATGGAGTCCATCCCCTGGCCATGTGCAGTGACCCCAAGAGTCACTCCATGTGCTTGAGAGCATTGTCCAAACACTTCCTGAGCTCTGTCAGCCTTGGTGCTGTGACCACTGCTCTGGGCTGCCTGGGCAAATGGCTGTACTGGGAAACCTGAGATTGGCCAGCAAAAAGGAGCATTGCCAACTTTTTCCAGTGGCTTGAAGGATTCTTTACTGAGATCAAAAGAGCTCAGATCAGCCAGTCCAACAGTCTTGTTTGGCCTTAGGTGCACAACACAAAGCCAAAGAGTTGGCTAATGTTCATCACTGAAGGATCCCAAACATCCATTTCTCATTAACTTCAGACTTTCCTAGAAATATTTCAGGGGTCTTTAGCCAACATATTCAGTCTTTCTAAACTTGTTCTGCAGATTTCTAGAATGCTGTTATCTGTGGCTCAGTGAGCTCCACATTTCTTCTTGAAGAAAACTGTGGGTTCCTAGTGGCAAAATCAACCCAAACCACCTAAATCTCCTTCCTTTGGGGATTAAATTCCCATGAATAGCTGCCAAGAACACCAGAGCAACTAGCTGTCCCTGTGCATACACATAGTATAGAATAATCAAGAGGATGCATGAGGTGTTTTGTCCTGGCTTCCCTGCCAGTTAAAGAAAGGCAAATTATTGTGCAATGGCAGCAAGACACTGCTAATAGGCTCTGACAACAAAGCAGATGTGTTTTGCTTGTTCCCTGGGATCCTTTGATGCCACAGAAGCACACCCCCAGTTTCAGAGTGAAATGGTATTTTTCTGTTGCCCCACATTCTCCTCCTGCCTCTTGTGTTCAGCTGACAGCACTGTGCAGTGTCAAGTGAGGTAAATCTCCCTCTTTGCTGAGTAGGTAATGCCTTCTCATGCAGGGATTGCACCTGATGAGTTTAAGGTATCAGCCTCTTCTGTTAACACTCTTCCTGTGTTTGTTCCCTTTTTTTTCACTTCCTGCCTTCCTTCCTTCCTTAGGCATTATGGACAGGAGATGGTGAAGATGTTGCTCACTCATCAACAATTTAAAATGCTTCTGGAACAATCTCTTTCCCCCCGTGACCTGGAAGATATTCTGACAAGAATTAAGAAGGAAGTAAGTGCTTGGCAGGAGAAATGTCTCCTTTGTGCAAGTATTGCCACTGCTAATATGAGATCAAACATACCCAATCTGTCTTTAGCTCATTCATCTTCTGCTGAATGATTTTGCTCCTGGGAATGAGTTGTTGATCCTCAGCCTGTTCATCAGCAGGCCACAAAGGAACTGATATTATTAGGGAAAAAGTGGGGTTCTGAATATTGTCAATATTGGTCACAAAGAGGGAAGGGAAAGAGGAGAAAATGGGTTTACATTTAAGAGTAACCCCCACCATGCTCTCCCTACTCTGCCCCCTGTAAAGCAATTAAGTGAGAATTGTGCTTCTGAACATAACAGAGTCTTTGCAAAGCACACTGGAAGTAGTAGCACCAAGAAAATTTCCAAATTTCCAAAAGATGTCCAAGTCAATCCTAGTTACTACAATGACTGTCTGTCTTTTGGGAATGCTGCCCTGCTGTCAAGCCCTGTAGAGCTGGAAGAAGCTTGGTGAATTCAGCAGCATCCAGTGGAAAATCCTTTGTTTGTTTGATGGGGGGATTTTATTTTTTTTATCAACATTACAGAAGGGAGCCTGCCTTTGTGCAGGCACAGGGAGAGTGAGTGTTGAACCAAATCAACTTCCAACACACTGGGCCAACCCCCAAAGAGTCCAGTTTGTTCTGCTGCTTCCTTCACAAACACTCGTTGCCTGCCACTTTGCATTATTCCCATTTATGCTCAAGACAAAGGAATTTGGGATTTTAGACTGCTGCTCAGTCTGGTAGCACCCATAACCTGCCTTGGGCTGTTGAAAACAAAGAGTTGGCATCACTCAATCTCTGCTCTGTTTCCATCTGTAAGTTAGGAAATGTTTCCCTAAGCCTTGGTAGCAGTGATCCTGGTTCTAACTTGTGTTTTCAACAGGGAATTTCCTGTTTTATATTCTAAAGATGGATGGGGTTTCTCTATATCTTTGTAGGGCATGGCAAACCAGAAGGCTGAAGGCCCATCTGTCAAGGAGCCGGTGAAGGAGAGGAACGGTGGCTCAAAGAAGCCCCAGGCCACATTGTCTTCTAGCAAACGGTACTGAGCACTTTTGTCAGATGAGACAAAGCACATGACAAGCTTTACATGTCTCTTCCTCAGGAAAATCTTCCTGGAAGACATGACCAGTGCCACAGATTGTTTCCTTTCCCTACAAATGCTCTAGGATAAAAAATGTCGACTTCTGCATTGTGCTGAACACAACTTCTCTGGAGGGGTTTCCACAAAAATGGAGAGACAAAAAGACACCCATTGGTTGCAGCTCAGACGATGCAGTGCAGTGGCAAGGGCAGTGTTGTGGAGGCTGGGAGAGGGCCAAGTTTCTGCTGCCTGACTTGGGACAAGTAAATTCAACCAGGGCTTTTTTTCCATCTGAATGGAGTCTTTTTCAGATGGGTGTTTTGATGAGAAATCTCAGTCTGGATGCAAGATGCCATTCCACAAAGATGCAGTTCTCATCCATGGGGTTTGGCCTGGCTGAATCATGGTTTTCTTCCCCTCAAACAGTACCAAGTTTGAGTAGTAAGGAGCAAGGCAATTTCTGAACAACTTCAGTCAACAGGTGTCTGAATGTGGACTTTTTGTCTTGATATTCCTGTCCTTCATGTAACTTGCTTGATGGACAGCATGTTTGGTTTATTTTCCCCCTGTGCTGCAATCAGCATTTAAGACAGGAATTTGCTCCTTGCTGTCTCTTCATGCCACTGGCAGAGCTACTTGTACCTGTTCTCCTCTGATAGCAGAGGGGATTTCTTTAGCTCTGTCCTGCTCAGCAGTGGCAGGAAAGTGACCACATGCCTCAGTAGCACAGCTAGCATCTTCCTGTGCTCGTGGAAGAGACAGGTTGATCAGGAGAATTGTTCCCAGTGGGAACAAGTTAAGCTGTGCATCTAGTCTCTAGGGAAGCAAATGAAATGTGAGTGTAGTTCTGGCATGTCAGGCTTCTGTTTTTATCTCTGTTACTGATTTTCTGAATCCTTCAAATATGGCCCTGTTTATCTGTTCAGATGCATCTGAGCTGCTTTTCCAGATTGTCATGCCTGGTTGTAGAGACACTTCTCCAGAGTGATGCGTTTCCTTATTGTAAGACACACACGTCCCAGATGAGGAGGCATTTAAACTTGGAAGTAGTGTCTCTCTTTCTCCACAAAGCAATGTGACCTGTGTGCCCTGGCAGCCATCTGAAGATAGATCAGATGCATCTCATCCTTGGTTTTCCTGAGTGAGCAGTGCTGAGAATGTCACTTGCAGATTGTCTGCCATAATGATTGTCATGAGGTCCACGTTGTTCTTCAGAGCCTGATGATTTTCCAGCTTGAAATCACATAATTGGGAAAGCTGCTCAAGATGTTTTGCTCACAATTAACTGAAGGTATTGTCTGTGGCTGCAGCTCTCTCCACAGAGAGCAGCAGGCACAACTTTCCCAGGCATTGTCCTGGGGAAGGCTGTGAGAAGATCAGAGAAAAGAATGAGAAACAATTCTTAGCTGCACTTGCTGCGCCTCTTGTTCTGAACATGTGGAATGTGTTATGGAGATTTGTTTACCAAAGGGTAGTTTCTTAATTGGCCACTTAATTAGTCAATTGGATTCAATTGACTAATCTGGTCTGTCTGTATCTGACTGTCTGTAAGGGTGATGAATTTCAGTACAGTATAGTATAGTATAGTATAGTATAGTATAGTATAGTATAGTATAGTACAGTATAGTACAGTATAATAAAGTGATTGATCAGCCTCAGCCTTTGGAATCATGGAGGCAATCTAATTATTTCCTTGATGGGGATGCCCTGCTATGATAATGATCACCACCAGGTCCTCATTTGGTTTTATTTTCCAGGGTGAAATCTCTCTCTGATGGGCACCTCCTACCCCGTGCAAAAGCCCAGGTCACGTCACCTCCAGCTGTGGAAGAAACGGAGCTGCTCCAGAAGCTTTACCATCTCCTGGAAGCCAAGGGGTTTCAGACAAGGATGGAAGGAGTGGAACTCCTCCAAGACCTGTGCAGAACAAACCCCCAGCTCATCTCCACTAACATTGTCCAAGTATGTAGGGTATCTTCACTGCTCCTTTCCTTTAGCTCCTTTCCTAAGCCTGTAGCAGCAAAGTTAATTCAGTGTGTCTTGGCACTCTGTCCTGGCTGTTTGGGACATGCTGGTCCCTCTTACCCAGACAAATGTAATTCAGGTCCAGGCTTCAGGACAAGTTATTTCAGTCCAGCTGTATTTGTCTGGCAGGTGCCTATTGATGCTGTTCATCAGATGATGGCAGAATTTTCTGCTGGTGTAACTGCTGCTCTCTCCTGCTCCCAGTTGGGTGAAGTGAAGGGAATCCAGCCCCTGAAAGCAAGGCAATTGTTCTCTAGACCAAAAATGGGTTTGCATAGGGAAGAGAGGTATCAGGCTTGGTTGATTTAAACCCAGTTGTTTTTTTTTAAAGAATACTTCTGTAAACTCCATCTTGTCTTACACAGGCACAGCTCTGGCTACTCATTTCCACCCTTGTTCCTATTCCTCTTGGTAAAGACAGTGCTCACCCTTCTTGGGGGTCTTTTTTACTCTTTGGAAAAGGAGGAAAACAGCAAAGGACTCATATCTGCCTTCTCCTCCCAGTAGCTGCTTTTTCCCTTTTTCCAGGAAAAGGTGCCTGACAATGAGGCTGTCAAGGGACTGAGCCTGCTCTAATGAGAGCTGTACAGCACATGACATTTCAGAAGTCCACCTGTTACTTAGAGAAATGGTCTGGATGCTGGAAGAGTTGACCAGAGCCCTGCTCTTCTCCAGACACAGGCTCTGAGACAAACAAAAGAAAACACAGATCTCCTCCAGCCATAGTTTTGGCAAAATCATAACTGCCCTCAGTACTTGAGGCAACTGTATAGAAAACCGGGCATTGTAAACATCTGCTTCCATTCAAAGCAAAGGTACTCTTTAGCATTAATAAATGGAATTGATTTAATGATTTAGAGATGGAGAGAAATGCCATAGGAACTATTCTGTCCCCAGCCAAACCTCCTAAAAACAGAAGAAAATCTTTCAACCAGCATGAGGTTGTGCCACCATTCCAGTGAGTGGCCCACAGGAAAACAGTGCAATTGTGCAAGCGAGTGCTGGCCTGAGAGAAAGGATCACTTTCATCTTTGACATTGCTGACTGCTACAGCCACTCTTCAAACAAGGACATTTGAATCCAGCTTTCACGTTGCTTGTTCTCTTCACAGATTTTTGATTATTTTGTCCTGAGAATATCTGACAGCCACAAGAAAGTGAAGCAGAGGGCGCTGGACGTGCTGGCTGAAATCACAGGAGCCCTGAAAGATGCCCTGAACCCGGTGATCATTGGTTTGGTGGAAGGAATAACAAAGAACCTGAATTCAAAGGATGCCAGGGTTCGTGGGGCAGCTGTGAAAGCACTGGAAGAATCCATTGCTCATTTGGGTAAGGCTGAGCCCTGGCAGGGACTCTCCTCAACTTCGTCTCTGTCTCTCCTGCACAAGAGAGTGCTGAGTGCCTTGACAGCTGCTCTTGTCTGTGGAACACTCCAGCTGACACCCACCAGAAGCTGTGCAGCTGCAGTCCTTATGCACCATCCCCAACAGGCTGGAATGTGATCAGCATTTCCCAACAGTCCCAGGAGCCCTTGGCTCTGTGCTGCTTGTCTGAAGAGCAAGTCCTGGGCTACAGCTTTGCTGCAGTTCAGAGGCAAAGGGGGTTTGGAGTTTGCTTAGGCCCTGTCTGATTTCCCAAATGAACAGTTTTGCTGTTGGCATGAAGGGACACTGACCCATCAGAGCTTCTGCAGAGCAGCCACCTGCAAGGCTCTACATTAGAGGCATCAGCTGCCTATTTTCCACTTTTCTTCTTTGTCTTCTATTTTCAAAGGGGAACTGATGATTTTCCAAGTTCATTTCTTTAGAACAAACAGGTATAAACCCCGCTGTCAATGATGCCTTGCTCCACATGTTGTTTTGCATGGAGCAAGATGGCCACAGCAATTAACTACATAGGCAAGGGCTGCTCTAAATTCCTCTGCCACACAGATTTATGTCAGCTCTGAGAATGCTGCACTGGGGAAATATGCCTGGAAAAAGGAGTGTTGAAGAGGCAGGTCTTCAAGGGGAGTTTGCACTTTCTCCTCCCCAGTTGCTCTGTGAACTCAGGAGCTGCCTGACTCAGTGCCTTTCTGTGACCCAAGTATGGGCTTCTTCCTTTTTGCTCTGGGATGCAAAACCTTTTCACTGCTTCCATGTGACTGAACTCTTGAGGTCCCTGATGTGAAATGTTTTAACACAGCTCCTGCTACTGCAGACAAGTTTGCATTAACAAATGTGAAAGGAGAGCTTTTCTTTTGGAATTTAAAACCCTGCCAAGGAGGCTGGAAGGAATGAAGAAAAGGATTCAAAAATCCACAGAAATGTACTTGATTTTATAAAATGGGGTTGGCCCTGCCCTTTGCCTCCCCACTGTCCTTTCTCCTATGACCTGAGAAAAGTGAGCAGAACCATGTGTTTCCCTTGTAGATCAAGTGTCACTGCTGAAAGAGTTCAGCTACCAATGGAATCACCTGAGTGGCCAAGCTCTGCTGGATGTCACCGAGCGTATCACAGGTATGGCCTCCCCTTCTAAGCCAAGAGCTCTGCCCAGGGAGTATTGACAGGGA
Source organism: Agelaius tricolor (assembly GCF_023055355.1). Taxonomy (NCBI): domain Eukaryota; kingdom Metazoa; phylum Chordata; class Aves; order Passeriformes; family Icteridae; genus Agelaius; species Agelaius tricolor. The sequence goes on from NW_027269341.1 coordinate 769,503, forward strand.
ATGCCTGTGAACAGACAGCAGAGCAGCTCCTCCACATCAGGAGGTGCTGAGCTTGTCCCTGCTGCCCAATAGCCCAGGCAGGTGGATTTGGCAGGTTTGCCCTGGCTGCTGCAGAGCTGGGCAGCATCTGAGATGGGGGCAGCGCTCGGCCTCGGGGCTGAGCTCTCACTGGGGCATCTCAGAACCACCTCCAGCAAAGGGAGGGGCTACAAATACCCCAGCTGGCCTCCTCTCTGGGAAGCTCAGGGACATCTGTGATCTTTGAGGGGAAATGGTGGCAAATGCTCTTTCAGGGCATCAGTTTGTTTTGTCCTCACGGAATTCTTCTTTTTCTCTTGGAAAGTTTTGAGGCTGAACCGTGCAGAGCCTGGGGGTCACAGCTTAGGTCAAAACTCAACAGAGGCATCAGAGGCACGGGTTTAGTGCAAGGCAGCCTCTGGGGCACAGGGACAGAAGCAGAGGGCTGAGGCTCCCTGCCTGTGCTGTCCAAGTGGCCTTGGACTGGGCCTTTCAGGGTGTGCAAACAGTGTCTGCCTGTGCCAGCACTGTCCAAAATGCTACAAATGCAGCTGATAATTGATTCCTCAGAGGAGCTTGCTATGTCAGCAATAGCCAAGGAATGGAAAAAGGATAATCTCAATATATAGAAGATGATTGATAGCCTTGCTTTACCTGGGTCTAAATCCACTGCTAATGATGCCAGCATCTTTGAATGCAAGGTTTAATACACTTTGTGTCTTCATTAGGAATCTCAAAAGGGCATGTTCAGCAATTGGGAACGTCAAAAGCCCTTTAAAGAGCATTTGAATAAAGTAGATCTCCAGCAACAGAGAATTTAGTTTAGCAGTTCTTTTGATCTCTTTTTCAAATAAAGGAATTAACCATAAATTAGGAGTACTTTAGAAAGAGCAGATGTTCTCTCTGAGATTTAGTAGGAACAGACAGCTGTTCCTCACGTTCAGTAGTCACCAATGTCTTTAATTGCATTTAAACTCAAATGAATTCCCATTTTAAAATGGGTACCATAACCCTTTCCTGCTTAGCAGAATTGGTTTTGGGTACTTGCAGGAGCTCTTTCAATGTTGATGACTGCTGGTGGATTAACAGCATTGAGAAAATGAAGTCTCTTCCACCACAGAATATTAAATGGCTGCCAGATAACATTTTGTCTGATCAGAAAATAAGAATGGTCTCCAGAGCATTTCAGGTTTTGATCTCTCAGCCAAATCTGCCATGCAAGAAGCCTGTTGGTGGTAACTTTTTGTCTGTGTTTGATACAGTTCAGTTCAGAAAATGGGCAGAGAGATTTCAGAGACAATATGAGAAAACACTCGTGTTTTGGCTACATTTCAGTCCCCTGTGTAGCATTTTTCTCTCTCTATGCCCCTATTCCAGTGGACATTATAAGAAAAAATGCCATTAACATTGGGAGGGGAAGTGGCATTAAAATGTGGAGATGCCCAAATGTCACAGCAATGGGGTCTGGGTAATTCTCTAAGACACCCTGAGGTTTGAAACAGCTCTTTGTAGGAAGCCCCAAAAGCATTCTGCCAAAGACACCAGCTGGTCCCTGATGTTTCTCATCCAGCTGTCAGGCAGCAGCCATCTCTGGTGGGCTGGAGTTTTGAGGTGTGTTCTAATCCTGCCCTTTGCTGTGTGCCACTGAGCCAAGGGAAGAGCCAGATTAGGCATTTGGCACTTGGCATCAAAGGTACAAAAATGGAATCATCCCTTTTATTAGAAATCTCTCCATTTCCTCTCTGTGGTGCAGTTCCAAATCTTCAGGGTGGGGTTAGACAACTTCTTAATGGAAATAAAAGGCAGTTGGACATTTCATTCATTGTTCATGCAGAAAGAGATTGTGAAATAATTTAGTAAAGGTGCAAAGTCTGCCACAGGGACAAGGCTCTGGTTGGAGCAATTAGTCCTGAGGGGTTGGTGGTTCTGTTTCCAGGATGATCAGCTGCTTTGCCCGTTTCTGGATCAAGGGGCTCTGTGTGCCATTTTGCTGATCTTGGCCAGAGAGGCTTGCCAGAAGCAAAAGCAGAGGTAGATGCTTGTTTGCACTGAGGTTGTGGCTAAGGAGCTGTGTCTCTGTGCCGGCAGTGCTTGTGCAGTGGGTCCATGCCAGGAGCCCTGCAGTCGTCCAGCGCGACGCCCTGCCCGTGCTCTGGTCCTTCCTGGAGAACAAGGCGCTGCCCGTGCGGAGCGCCAATGTCCGCACCGTGGCCACCAAGCTCGCCTCTGCCCTCTACAAGGTGATGGGCACCCAGCTGAAGAAATGTGCTGCCAGCAAGCCTGCACACGTGCGGGAAAACCTCTCCAAAATGCTGGGCTGGTGAGGGCGAGATGTTCTCCAGAAAGCTGAGGAAGCGCTGAGTTGGACACCTCTGGATTTGCCTTTTTAGCTGTGCCAAAAATGACAAATTCCAAAGGAAGGGTTTGCATCTGCCCCCGCTCTCTCCATTGCCCTTCCTGGTCATGGCATGGGGGGCCTGGAGCAGCTCCAGATGGAGGACAAGGTGAAGGGAACCATGGCTCAGCCTCACACAGAGGTGAGGGGGGAGCTGGGCCAGTCTCTGTTGGGAGGAAGGGTCTTGTGGCAGTGCAGAGAGGCTGTGCACATTGCCAGGGAACAGCTGTGCCCTGCATGTGCCCCTGCAAGGAGCTGTGCTGCTGCCAGTGCCCCTGGAGCTGCAGGGCTGCTGAGCTGTGGGGCAGGCAGAGGAGCAGGAGGGTGCATGTGCAGCTGAGCCATTCCTGGAGAGCACAGGGCTCTGGGCTCCCTGCTGTCCCAGGGCAGCCCAGAGGCCAGGCTGTGCCTGTGCTAGCTCTGGGCAAGTGGCTCAGGGTTTTGCCCTGGCCTGCCTCAAGTGTCTGCCAGCAGGAGCATGTTTCCCTGTGCAGCTGTTTAGAAGTTTCCAGGAAATGTGTCCCATGAAATATGGAGCTTCAGCTGCTTTAGGTTTGCATGGTGGCCTCTGTTAAACTTTGTGTCTCCATTTTGCAGATCTGGCTGGTTACAGTCTTACTGAGAAGTTTTCTCGGGACACTTCCGATGTTCCCTCACCCACAAAGTCCTCGCCTCCCGTCCAGAAGAGCTCTCTTTCCTCCAAGCTCAGGAAGAAGCTGCCACCTGTATGAAGAGTGTTTGAAGAACAGGATGGATGCCTTAGGCTTCATAGTTAAAGCTGTACATATGTTCTGATCTTTAGATGTAGTTTTGAATTAATGTGTTTTGATTCTGTCTTTAAAATTTGATGACATATTTTTAATTGTATATATTTTCTTTTGATGATGAAAAAAAAGTAAATAAATAAATAAATAAAATTTAAATAAACCAAAAGGCGTATGTGAGACCAGGACCTGCTAGCCTAGAGATTATGGGAGTGCAGCTCACTCAATGTGCCAGTGTCTCACCACATCCTTTCCTCATTGGGCCTCTCCTCTTCCTCTTTGGCCATGTTTTCTTTGTGTCATTTGTGCTGCTCTTTGTTACTTGGCATTACAACAGGGTCACCTGTTGACCTGTTTGGGGGACAATGGATCCAAAAGATCCTGTCTAGTCAAAGGTTTTTTACCTAGGTGTGTTCTGGGCTCACCAAAGGCCTGAGCAAAGAAACCAAGAGAAGTGTGCCCAAATGCCAAAGCTTTGCTCCTTTGCAATCTCCCACAGATCTGGCTCACAGGTGTCTTCAATCACAATTCCACAGGTAAGAAGAGGTCATGTCTTTCCCTGGGAAATGATGCATGGCTTTGGCAGAGTCACCTGTATGTATATTTACCCAGGACAGCAGTCCAGCTGTGTTGTTTGCACCTTGTTTGCAGAAGGATGAGTGCACTGGGAGGCCAATAACAAGTGCCAAGGGTTCCTCCAATCTGTACTGCAGCCTGGGTGCCATTCAGCCCAGAGCCTGGGGATCATTTGTTCCCACGGACCAGTGCTTGCCAGTGTAATGAATTCCTGCACAGCTGGAGGAAGCAATTCTGGATTCAGCTCCAGCTCTTGGTGGGCTGCATGGTCATTGACAATGCTGCCCTCCCAGAAATTATTCTGCAGTTTCCTTTCATAATCATTTGAAGCTTTTAAACTTCACGTTTCAATGTGCTTTGCCTTAGGGAAAAACACTTCTGGGCCCAGTGCAAACTGTAACCTTTTGACAGCAAAGTCCTCATGGTTGCCAGCTTCTGATGTCACACAATGTCACCTGGCTGCAGGTGTTTGCATTGCTCTGGGTCTAGTCCTGGCCTAGTAAAGCCCAGGCAGGGTGGCATGTTGCAGGGAAAACGGGTCCATGAGCTTATGGGGTTGCCATCAGCAGCAGAGTGAATGTGCCCTTTGGGGATTTCTCTGGAGACAAAATTAGGGACCTACTCCATGACACAATATTCTCTTAGATCTTTCTGAAATATCCTCGAAAAGGCTGTGAAACTTCACATCTCCTTGCACACCCACTGTTTGAAGAGGGGCATTTTTGTCCCTCCTCAAAGCCATTGCTCTTGCACACCAGAAACATGAACATCCACCAGCAGGAATGATGCATGGTCCTGCTGCTGCTTCAGAGCACTGGGCAGTGCAGACCTGGGTATTACCAATATGAGCACTTAATTAGCATTTCATGCTCCTTCGAGCTGTCCAGATCTCAGGGCTTTTTGTCTCAAAGCAGCCACTGCACCATCTCTAGGGAAGAACAGGAAATGGAAACCAGCGACTGCCAGCCTTGCAGGGGTGTAGGGGAGAACCTGAAGTGTCTGCATCCAAAGATGAATGGGAAGAGTGTAATTGCCAAAGCAAACGCTTCATTAGCATAGCAGGACCAGTTCTTGACTGCATGCTTGCATGAAGATCATTTGGGATCTCCTTTTTGTATCTCATGCAGAAAAGGAGCTCTTAATAATACCACGCTACTTAAACCACATTGGGATGTAGCTCTGTAGTGGTTCACAATGAAGCAGACTGCCTGCTTTGTCACTGCCAGCCCTGGTGAGCCTGCGAGGGACCCTAGTGTATCCCATGCCTGTTTTGCCTCCAAGAAAAGCTTGGTTTTCCTTATTAGTGTGGAGTAAATACAAGAGTAATAAAATGGACAATTAAACGGGCTACTTTGGAGGATATGCTCATGCTTTTGCATGTCAGTCCTGTACCTCATGCTCCCAAGGCTTGTTACTCCTCATGAAATATTTTAACAAAATAAAACCCTCAGGTCTCTTGTTACATTTGAATAAAATTGCATCAGATCATCAAGAATTCTGCTGTCAGGAACAAGACAAGAGCCTTGCAACACTCACTTGCAGCTGGATTTCTGCAGCCCTTTGTGAAAAGCTGCTGCAGACAGAGTGTTTGGAGTTGGTTTGGGCCTTTCTGGGAGATCTGTGGAGCAGTGTGCAGGGCTCTCCTGGCAGAAAACTGTTTGTCCAAGCCCAGGGACATGGTGCCGGCAGAAGCGGAGCGGCCCCGCTCCCAGCCCGAGAGTCTGTGAGCTGAGCCACGCCAGGGAGAAAAGACAGCGAGGGGCTCCAGCCCAGCTGCTTCCCCTGCCCTGACCGTTCCATGGAGCTCTGCCATGGGAGAAAGTGACGCCGCACGAGCCACCGAGCTTCCATCAGCTGCTGGAACTGCTCCGTGACAGCTCCTGTTCTTCCCGAGAGAGAACCCGGCGCCTTCTTGGAACGCGTGTCATGGGGGGATTCTGTTTGTTAATGAACTGCTGGGGTTTTTCCACTTTCATCTATTAGTAACAATTTCCTATTGCTGGAAAGGGATTGCGGGAACACTTTAGAGGAGATGACTTATTGCACAATATCCTGTTTTAAGTTGTCTCAAACTGTGTGAGACAGATGGCTTCACACAGGAGCATCCCCAAGGCTGCTGAGGGGAAGGCACAGAGGAAGACAAACCCAGCATTTCTGAGGGAAACTCCTTGACACCAAACCAACCTGAGTTGTCAAACAGCAGACCTGACGTTTCGAGTCATGGCCCAAAGGGGAAACCTTTCAGTGTGTTTGGTCCAGGCTGGGTTGTGCTCGAGGCAAAGGTGTGTCAGTGTGTTGGATAATACTCTTTTCTTGACCTAGAGATGGGGACACTGAGAGGTGTTTTAAAAACTTGTATTCCATTTTCAGTCTCATGAGAAGGGTGAGACAATACAGATGTTATAATTCAATCAGAAGCTGACTATTTCCTAATTACAGTACATTATAAGTGTTTCTTGGTCTGTCAGCCTTTTGCCATGCCATGTTGTAGATGCCTTAAAGCCAATTATTTAAAACTACCCCTTGTGGGTCCCTCTACAATGCATCTTTCATAGCTCTATTTTTCCAAAGTCTTATTTGCAAGGCCATCTTTTGAAACTTTTTTCCAGCTCCTTTCCTCTCTCAACAATATCTGTCCTAGTCCATGGCATTTTTAAGTTAGCATTTCTTGTCTCAAGGTTTATAAACAGATTCATACTGTGTGGGCCTTCTATTAGGCCCTAAAAACTTTCTACAAACCCATTTCCCACATCAGTGCACTTGGCTCCTTCTCTGCTCATTGTGCCTGGCAAGCACAGGAGCCCAGAGCTCCTGCAGAACCCATCACAGCACTCAGTGGGAGCAAACTTGTGTCCAGTCCTCACCTGGAGCTCTGGTGCCCAGCATTCCACCTCACTGGAATGAGGAACTGTTCCTGCTCTTTCAGAAGGAGCTAAGGAGGTTTGGCCTTCAGATCAGCTCCTTCCCAGCTCTTGATTTGCTGCCCTGGGGGAGCTGCTGCTTGTGGCAGCACTTGTTTCACAGCTGACAGCCCTGCTCTGCTGGCCTGCAGCCATTGCAGGAGCTTTTGCTGGTGACATTGAACGTTTCAGATCTTCTTAAGGAAAACTCAGGGCAGAACTTGTCAAAAGAGCATTGCCTGGATGATGTTTTTAACATTAGATCTTTCCTCCACCCAGTGCTCATGTCCATGGGCCTGTGACCCCGAGTGGGTGCTGCCTCCTGAAATCCCAAACGGGGCAGGATGTCTCCCAGCTCCAACCTGCCTGCTCCAGGGGCAGTGTGCTCCGCTGGTGACGGGCACTGGCAGGGGCTGTCCCTGCAGGTCTGTGCAGCAGCAGGGCACCCCCCAGCTCGCCATCCCCACCTGGGGCAGGGGCACGGCTCTGGACAACCCGGGGACATTCTGCTGAGGAGGTGTCCCTGCAGGGGATGGGGTCCCAGGAGCTGGGTGATGTTGTCCTTCTCCCCTGTTTATACACAACTGCAATGGGGTCCATGATGGGGAGGGGATTCCTGACCAATGGGGGGGTCCTGGTGTGGGTACACCCATCAACATGGGGGGAAGGGGGGAGACGAGTGCAATGGAGGGCACAGAAAAGGGAGGAGGAGAGGTGGGGAGGTGGCCACTTTGGGGTGTAAGGGCAGGAAAACTTGGAAATGGAGGCAACAAAATGGTGGGGCTGGATACGTTGCTGGCACTGTTTTGTGGGGAATCAGCAGGAGGGGGAAGTGGGTAAAGGGGCACAGGAGGGAGGATGAGGGGAAGGTCCAGGGCAGCAGACGCTTTGCTGTCCAGGCAAAGGGAGAGAGGGGATCGGGAGGCGTAGGGGATCGATAGCAACCCTGGCCAAGTGACAACGACTGCCAGCCCATTGCCCCTCAGGTGAGGAAGGGTTTTGGGTACATGGGGACAGGAAGAAGGGGAAGTGGTTTTGAACTGGGGACCAAAAACTTTTCCTGAATTTTCCCCCATTGTTTAACTGAATCACAAAATAAAATGAAAATAAGGATAAATGGAAAAGAGGATAAAACTTCCCCACTTTAAAATTTCCCTCCATTTGTAAACCAAATAACTTGATCCCAACCACATCCAAAACTCAAGCAATAAAACCGATTCCCTCATAACATTTGCAAAGTATTTGGAAAGAAAATGAACAAAAGCTTTCCAATTTTCCTTAGAAAAACAAATTCTCCAATCAACAAGGGCACCCACAACCTTGGAATAGACAAGGACTATTGTCTTTGAGGAGGACTCAGCTTAGAGTGACTAAGGTTGTTGCCCATCCTCAGACTTTGTTCCCACACCCAGCAGAAAAAGGAAAATGAAAAAACAGAAGACCCTCATATATATATATATATATATATATAACTTACAGTTGCTCTTTGGGCCATTGCCCATCGGGTCAATGAAAATCTGCTGGGCAGGTGCTCAGCCCCTCAATTGGCCTCTGCTACTCCGGGAGCTCTTTGGCCTCTTCAGTCTTCGGAGGGTCCCGGTCGCCCTTCGGACAGCCCCCACTAAAACGTGAGGGCTTCTCCTGGGGAAAGCGGCTGCGCCAACAGCGACTTTTGTCCTGCAGTGGGAGGCTGCAGGAGACACTTCTTCAGGGATCTCTTTGCAGAGGCCGCACGCTGGGCGCCACAGGTTGTGGCAGGTGGTGCTCAGAGCGCTGCAACCTTCCCGAAGAAACTTCTTGAAGAAGACACCTCGGGGCCCAGGCAATGTCTGTGCTCATGCCGAGGGATTTCAGCTCTTCTGTGATCCCGGCGACACAGGAGGAGAGACGGGGTCTTGGTGTGGGGTTCCAAGGAGAACCTTTCCTGAGCTTCATCCTCAAAAGGGTCCAGGGACAAAAAGCCACTCAGGCAGGGAAAGCAGGGCTTTATATTGGGGTCTCGAAGGGCAGGACAGAACACTAGAGTGAATGGGATCAGGGCACGGGGGCAGAGCAAAGGGGAAGGACCAATGGGTTGCAAGGGATCAACATAAAGCAACAAAGGATTTTGGGGGTGATCTTTTTGCTCTCCCTAACCAGAGGTTATGGCTTAGGGGTTGGTCCTCCAGGGGAGTACAGCAGGCTTTTCCTTGGCCAGTTCTCCAGCCTCCACACAAAGTACCTTAAAAATCTTGAGTATCTCAAAGTATTAATGAGCCCCACTGAGTGTCAGTACAAAGCCCTCAAGGGACTCCTTAAAGCAGATAATTGGGGCCATGATTGCACAGACCTCTCAGACACTCCAAGGCAAAAGCAAAACCCAAAGTCCTTTGAAAAACCTGCAGTCCCTGCAGGGAGCATTCAGGAGCCCCCAGGGCCATTCCTGAGCAAGGCTCCCCTGGGACTCCTTCCAGCAGATCCTTGAGGCCACTGGGATGTGGGCTAGGGGGGGATGCTGAGGGCAGGACAAGGGGCTGGCAGTGCCCAGCCTGGCTGGGGCTGTGCCAGGAGGCCCCAGGGCCTCAGGACAAGGTGTCTCCTCCCAGCCCTTGGTGGCACAGACCCTGCTGTGCCCCAGGGCACCAAGACTTGGCTTCTCTTTGTCCCCACCTGCCATCACTGCCTCCAGTTCTCTGCTCTGCCTGGGGCCTGGGGACACTTGCTCAGTCCTGTCCCTCAGTGGGACCCATTAAAAGTCAAAGAAACTTTGGAGTTGGATTCTGACTCAGAGTTCTGGAGAGGTTTCTTCAGCTCCCCCTCAGGGACTGATGTTCAGGGCCTCAGCACAAAGCCCCAGGGGCTCATTCAAGTCCTGGTGCTGTGTCTGTGCTGCTGAGCTGGGCTGGGCTCCTGGCCCAGAGGCAGCTCCTGGCAAGGGCAGCAGAGCTGCAGAGAGACAGCTCTGGCCAGGAGCAGCTCCTGTGCACAGCCCAGCAGGGCTGGGGCACTGCCTGCAGCCAGCCCGGGCACAGCACAGAGGCACAGAGAGCTTCAAGCACTCAGGGCTGGGAAGGGGCTGAGAAGAGCCTGGGGCACAATCACTGCCAGCCCTTGGCACAGCAACCTCTGGCTGCAGGACAATGCAGCTGCAGCTCCTGCAGTGATCTCCTGAAGCTGCAACATCCCAATGCCTGCAGACCCTGTGAGTACCACTCTGAGTATTTCTGGTGCAGGGGAGGTGAAATGCTCATGAAGCTCTGATGTACTGAGGGGTTCTGATCAGTCACAGAATATTTCCAAGACAAGGATTTTGATAAAAATGAGGAAATTTCCTAAGACTTTGTATTCAGTTTCCTACTATTGGAGAATGGCAGGGAGGGGGGGATAACTATTAAAGGATGATTATGGATTTTGACAAGTGCCTGAGACACCTGAACTGTTACTTTTAGTGATCAATAGGTTCACAGGAGATCCCTAATGTGCTTTCAGCCACTCCTCTGCCCATGGCCAGGACCGGCATCACCTTTGCTGGACCCATGAGATTCAGTCTGAGCTGTCCTTTCTCCAAGCTGCAAACAGAACCTGCCCCAGCCCATGCCCTGCAAACAGGCTGTAGGGGCACAGGGAGTGCACAGAGATTTGGGGTCTGTGAGTGCTGGTGTGGAGAGATCGGGCACAGGGAAACACCTGCAGGAGGAAAGTCTCCAGGAAACAGAGAGAAGGTCAGGGAAGGAGAGAAAACAAAACCCAGCAATGCTGTGGCAGGCTAAGATTAGAGATGTGCACAGGATCCCCTGCAGTGCAGCCCCTCCCTCTGAACAAGCCCCCTCCCTCCTGTGCCCCAGCCAAGCCTCTGCCCTCAGGGCCGGGGCTCCAAGGCGCGCAGCCCCTCCTGTGCAGGCAGAGCTGCAGCAGAGCCGTGGGGCAGCTCTGCAGCCCCGGGCCCAGTTCCCTCTGCAGAGCACAGGGCTGGGAGCAGCTGCCCGGCCCTGGGGGCTCTGGAGGGGGCACAGCTGGCTCAGGGTGACGCTGTCCCCAGGGCCCGGCTCTGGGCAATGCTGTCAGTGCAGCCAGGGAAGGAGCTGCATCTCCCACAATCCAATGCCATCCGAAGGACACTTGGGAGTCTCCCTGAGATTTCAGTCCAAGCTGGGAGCTTCAGTCCAGGGTGCAAACCTGTCCTAGAGCATCTCTGAGTCATGAGATTGATGGGGAAAGGCAGAGGTGTTCTGACTCTGAAAATGCTGCTGGGTTGGTGAAATGAGCAATGTGAGTCCTTGGCTACAAATGTGCAGCTGGGCTGGGGCGGATCCATCTGCTCTCAGCAGTACCTGGTGACATTTTAGGGGAAGCATGGGAAGGTGATCACCCTCCACCTGAGACAGGTTAAAGCCCAGAGAAACTCTGAACAGGTCACAATGACAGACCATCTCTCCTCAGTCTCCACTCATCACTCTGCCTCACAGAACTTGCTCTGTTCTCCCTGAGTGCAGCAGAAATGCTGAGGGCTTCTGATATCCAAAAACACCAGAAGAGATATGAAGAAACTTATAAGAAAAACCCCAGAACTCTTGAACACAAAAGGATGTGTCTGTGTGTGTTTTGGGGAGAGTGTATGGGAAATGGCTTTGATTTTGGTTACAGGGATCTCCTCTAACTCTTCACTGTCCTTTCTCCATGAACAGGTCCCCATGGCCAGCCCCAGCAAATGTCCAACAGCAGCTCCATCAGGCACTTCCTGCTGCTGGCATTGGCAGACACGCGGCAGCTGCAGCTCCTGCACTTCTGCCTCTTGCTGGGCATCTCCCTGGCTGCCCTCCTGGCCAACGGCCTCATCATCAGCGCCGTAGCCTGCGGCCACCACCTGCACACGCCCATGTTCTTCTTCCTGCTCAGCCTGGCCCTCAGCGACCTGGGCTCCATCTGCACCACTGTCCCCAAAGCCATGCACAATTCCCTCCGGGACACCAGCACCATCTCCTACTCAGCTTGTGCTGCTCAGCTCTTTTTCTTTCTGTTCTTTATCACAGCAGGGTATTCACTGCTGACCATCATGTGCTACGACCGCTACGTGTCCATCTGCAAACCCCTGCACTACGGGACCCTCCTGGGCAGCAGAGCTTGTGCCCACATGGCAGCAGCTGCCTGGGCCAGTGCCTTTCTCCATGCTCTCATGCACACAGCCAATACATTTTCCCTGCCCCTGTGCCATGGCAATGCCCTGGGCCAGTTCTTCTGGGAGGTGCCCCAGATCCTCAGGCTCTCCTGCTCACACTCCAACACTCTCAGGGAAGTTGGACTCATCACAGTTAGTGCCTCTTTGGTATTTGGTTGTTTTGTGTTCATTGTTTTCTCCTATGTGCAGATCTTCAGGGCTGTGCTGAGGATCCCCTCTGAGCAGGGACAGCACAAAGCCTTTTCCACCTGCCTCCCTCACCTGGCCGTGCTCTCCCTGTTTGTCAGCACTGGCATATTTGCTCCGTTGAAGTCCCCCTCCATGTCCTCCCCATCCCTGGATCTGGCCCTGTCAGTTCTGTACTCAGTGGTGCCTCCAGCCCTGAACCCCCTCATCTACAGCCTGAGGAACCAGGAGCTCAAGGCTGCAGTGTGGAGACTGATGACTGGATGCTTTCAGGAACATTCATCTGCTTGCCAATTTCTGAAAATCACTTGTAATAAAAGTCATCTTTAATACCTCTTGTTGGTTTCAATTTGGCAGTTCTTTTTCTTTGTTTTAGTTTTTTTCATATTGTCCACAAAGAAATGTCATTGTTTGTGCCGTTTCTCATTTTGTTTCTCTCTGTCTTCCCTATGGCCACAGACTGTGTCAATGAGCTCTTGGTGCCTTTAAAGGAACTAAAGCATCTCCCAGCAGGGTTTTCTGCAGAGATGCCCTTTTGTTGCCTTCTCTGGAGCTGCAGCAGCAATGTCTGTGTGCAGAGCTGGGGCAGATCAGGGCTGGCCCAGCAGCTGTGCCCAGCAGCAGCAGCAGCAGCACTTGGTGTTGCCAGTGCTGCTGCCGTGGCCCTGCCCCGCTGCCCTGGTGGCCCTGGTGTTGCTGCAGGGCCTGAGTGCTCTCGGGGCCGGGCACAGCCCTGGGGGTGGCAGTGCCGGGGCTGCAGCAGGGACAGGCCATGGGCACTGCTGGGGCAGCGCTGACGCCTCAGCCCAGGCCCTGGGGGCTCCAGGCTCCTTGCCCAGGCTCTCTCAAGAACACGGCCAGGCCAATGCTCAGCACAGAAACCCCTGTGACATCACAGGGCAGAGGTCTGACATCACAGGGTAGACTATGACATCACCGACTCTGGTGTGACATCAGAGAGCAGCTCTGTGACATCAGAGAATGGGCTGTGACATCACAGAGCAGGCTGTGACATCCCAGAGGGGCTGTGTGACATCCCAGCAGGGCTGTGTCAGGTCACTGGGTTGCTCACTCTGCCCCAGCTCCCCCTCACAGTTTCTCCCAACAAGTCCAATGCTGTCCATGCCCAGCAGGGTCCCTGTCCCCCGGGATCCCCCCGGCCCACCTGGAGCCACAGCCTCCACCAAAGGATGTTCCACAGGATCCACCCCAGAGCCTGACAGGGGACAAGGGGTCAGGGCTGTGTGACCAGGACATCAAGGACGGGGATTCTCCAGGTCACTGTGGCCTGGGTTGGGTTGCCCAGGGCAGGAAAGATGTCTGGCAGCTGGAGCAGGGCCTGGGAAGGGCCTCCAAGGTGGGGCTGGAGCCCTTGGGCTGTGAGCAGAGGCTGAGGGAGCTGGGCTTGTCCAGCCCAGAGCAGGGAAGGCTGAGGGGCTCCTCATCCCAGCCTGGCAGTGCCAGCGAGGAGGGGATGGAGAACACAGAGCCAGGCTCTTCACAGGGGGGCTGGTGGGAGACAAAAGCCAATGGGTGGGAGGGGAAAGAGGGGAGATCAGCCAGGGCATGAGGAGATGAAATGAGTCAGGCTGCTTTCAGCATTTCCTCAACACCAAGAGCAGCCTGACCTCCCTTCTCCATCCACCACTGGCAGCTTTGCAAATCAGGAATTGTTTGAGCTGTTGTGCCCCCACACCAGGATGAGCATCCTGATACAAGAACTTAATTGTGTTTATATCTATTACCACATTTGTCTAAAATTAATTTTAGTATGAAAATCACCTGTGGAGGGTGCACTCATCAGACATTGCTGGGACATTGCACATAGCTCAGGGAGGAGCGTGATTGTTACTAAATTGTGTCCTGTTCAACTATGGCCTGCTGGCCTTGAAGAGAAACTTTCTGTGCCTCTGAGTCCCACCAGTTCCTGACCCCCAAAGGACACAAACCTGATGAGTTGTGGTTCCCACTCCAATGGTGGCACTTGGACCTTGCTCCATCCCCAGAGCAGAGCTCCCTTGTCCCAGAAAGTGCCTGGCAAAGGAGGGATGAAGGAAACAGGACAGGCTGTGGGGATCAGGGGCAGGGCACAGCCAGGGAAATGAATGACTTTTGCATTTTACAGAGCTGTGCCTCCCCTTGGCTTTGCTGGCTGACAGTAAATGAACATCCCTCTGGTCTCTGGCAGCTCCTTCTCCAAGGAAAACAGGGGGGAACTGGAGCCAAGGAGCTGAAACCTGCAGGTCCAGCCTGGGCTGGAGGGAGCTCAGATTTGCACAAGGCTGCTCTGAGTGCCAGGGCTTGGATGGGGGAAATGGTGGGATGGGGGTAGGGACAGAGTCTGATTGATTGTCAGACATAAAGGGTCTTGATTTTCATATCTATTCCAAATGCATGAGGAGGTACTTGGATTCAGGATCAATTGGAGATTGCACATATCAATGAATTAACAGGAAAACCTAAACAGAACCAAAAAATATTTCCTCACTGTCTTTGTAAATATAATATATTCACTTTGAATGCAGTTCTGAAATCTGTCCCATTAACCATGAAAGATTTGGAAATGTAAATCAGATTATTCCCAGAGGCTCAGCTTGTTAAGGTGTGCTGAATGTTAATGAGCTCTGGGGCACTGAATTCCTGAACTGAAGAGCTGAAGGCTGAACAAGCCTCTGGAGAAGTAAAATTCAGAGGCAGCCTCCAAGTTTTTAGAGTGTGTGGAGGACAACTTTTTGTCACAGCTGGTGAGTGAGTCCAGCAGGGGAGGGACTATGCTGGACCTGTTGTTTGGGATTAGAGATGGGCTGGGGGGAGATGTGGTGGTTGGAGGCCGCTTGGGGCATAGTGAGCATGAAATTATAGAGTTCCCAATATTTGTGAAATCAGGAGGAACATCTATAAGACTCTTACATTGGACTTCTGGAGGGCAGACTTTGGCCTGATTAGGAGACTTATTCAGGGAGTTCCTTGGGAAGCAGCCCTTAAAAACAAAGGAGTTTGGGAAGGGTGGGTGTGCTTCAAAACAGAGATCTTGTGGGAACAGGAACAGACTGTCCCTGTGTGCTGAAAGAAGAGTTGATGAGGCAAACGTCCAGCCTGGATGGGCAAGGAGGTTTTGAAGGAACATAGGAATAAAAAGAGGATGTATCATCTTTGGAAGGAGGGTCAGGTCTCTCAGCAAGTATTTAAGGGGGTTGCTAGGGCACGTAGGAAAGAAATTAGGGAGGCCAAAGCTCAGTATGAACTTAACTTGGGAAATTTTGTAAGGGATAATAAAAAAATGTTTTTACAAATATATTAATGGCAAAAGGAAGGGTAGGACCAACCCTTGTTCTTTATTAGATGTGGGAGGGGACTTAGTAACCGCAGATGAGGAGAAGGCAGAGGTGCTTAACACCTTCTTTGCCTCAGTCTTTAGTGGGAAGGCTTGCCTACAGGATAACTGTCCTCTTGGGTTGGTAGACAGTGTCAGAGAGCAGAATGATCTGCCCGGGCCAGGGGCTGCACTGCCAGCCCAGAGCCACGTGGGGATCGCCCGGTACCGGCAGGGCAGCAGGGAAACCGGCACTGGGGCAGCAGAAATGGGCAATACGAGAACTGGGGGTGCTCCAGAAGCCTGGACATGTTGGGAGCATGGACAGGGGGGACCCATGGATACCCCAGGAGCCTGAAACAGGGACCCCGGACAGTGCTGACCCCTGGGACGCCTGTGATGCCAAAGTGGGGAGCCCAGAGAAGGGGAACCTGCGGGATTGCCAGGAGCCCCAGCAGCCCAGAGAGGGGAACACCAATACAAACTTGAACTGGAGCAACCCAGACAGGGGGGGCCTCCAGGAGCCCAAAGTGGAGAGACCAGAGAGGGGAAACTGAGGGCTGGGTGTTTTTGCTGCATCTTGGTCATTTGTGTATTTTGGGGGACTGAATCTTGGTGCTTTGGAGGTTTATATGGGTGGCAGATTCCCAGTGACTTCTAGGGATGGGCTTGGGCAGTAGGAACCCGCTAACCCAATGTGCTCATCCATTGTATTTTTCCCCAAACCAGGATTTCTCTTTCCCAAACCTTGGCTGGATGGAGAAGGAGGCTGTGAGGAAGAGGAAGATGTCCCAGGACACGCAGGCAGGTGAGGAGGAAGTCAGTGCCCCTTTCCCCCTCTCTCCTGCTCCATCTCCCAGCCCAGCACGGGCCCTGGCTGCAGGACAATCCTGCTGCCGATGCCGTCCTGCAGCCAGGGACACATTGGGAGGATCTCCTTCCCTCTGGCATGGAGGCAAATCCCATCCTCTCCTTGTCCTGCCTCCCCCAGGGCAGGAGCTGAGGATGGACACCAGGGAGGACAAATCCCCATGGTATAATCTCATGGAAGAGGCTGTTTTGAGTGACTCCACAGCACAGGAATGCAAGAGGGAGGAAAATCCCTTGAGATCCCACACAAGGAGGGGCTGCAAGCCCAGCCCAGGGTGCTCTGAGGAGGAAAGGCCCACCCTGTGCCAGGAAGGTGGACAGAGCCTCAGCCAGAGCTCGGAGCTGGTGGCCCATGAGCAGCTTGGAGGGTGGGAAGAGCTTCAGGCAGAGCAACAGCCTGATCTGCCACCAGATGATCCACACTGGGGAATGGCCTTAGGAGTGTGGCAAGCGTGGCAAGTGTGGAAAGGGCTTCAGCTGCAGCTCCACCCTCATCATCCACCAGTGCATCCACACTTGGCAGGGGCCCTACCAGTGTCCTGAGTGTCTGAAGAGGTTTCAGAGCAGCTCCCACCTCCTCCTGCACCAGCAGATTCACACTGAGGAGAGGCCCTTCCGCTGCCCTGACTGTGGGAAGGGATTCAAGCACAACTCCACCCTCGTCAGGCACCGGCGCATCCACACCGGGGAGAGGCCCTACAAGTGCTCTGAGTGTGGGAAGAGCTTCAGCCAGAGCTCTCACTTGAACAAACACCAACAGAGGCACCGGTAAGGGAAGCCCTGGAATGACTCGACTGAAGGAGGAGCTTCATGCACTGCTCCAGCTTCATCCCCTATTGGAGGACGCACGTTGGGGAGAGCTCTGGTGATCCATGTTCCCTGTGATCCATGCTGGGAAGACACCTGTCCCTTTTCCTGCCCCTGCCAGTGTCATGATGGGAGATGGAAGAACATGAGGGTCTGGCCATGGCCGTGTCATTACAGTCACTCCCACCTCAGGTCATTGCCAGGGGCAGGAAAGGGACTCTCTCTCTCCCTGAGAAGAAAGGTGTCCTTTCCAGGCAGGAGGGAATACGTGGCTGGGAAGAGCCAGTCGCTGGTGATGTAGTTTTCCCTGTAAATTGCTTTTCTTATCCCTTCTGTTACCAATATTATTTCTGTTCCTTTTGTTCTTTATCTCGTTGCTGTTCCCAGGAAATTGTTCTTATCCCAGCCCGGGATCTTTGTCTTTTGTGCTTTCCATGGGAGGTTGGAGGGCAGCAAGCGCAGCGTGGTTTCAGCGGGAGTAGGAATTTGAGGAATCCCATTCCTGAACCCCAGCAGGTGGAAACCGAGCATCCCAGCTGGTGCCAGCCCTGGTGGCCATGGCAACAGCCTTGGGAGCGGGTCCCTGGCTGGGGCTGTGGGAACCTCTTCCCTCTGGTGCCCAGGGACAGGAGTGGAGGGAGCGGCTGCAGCTGAGTCGGGGCAGGCTCAGGTTGGATGTCAGGAAAAGGTTTTTGCCCAGAGGCTGCTGGGGCCCTGGCCAGGCTCCCCAGGGAAGGGTCCCAGCTCCAGGGCTCTCTGAGCTGCAGCAGCGTTTGGCCAGCGCTGCCAGGCCCAGGCTGGCATTGTTGGGGTGTCCTGTGCAGGGCCAGCAGTTGGACTGGAGGATCCTGATGGGTCCCTCCCAGCTCAGCCAATTCTGTGCTTCTGGGATCCCATGAGCCTGGGGATGGGACTGCCAATGGTTGCCATGGCAACGGGCTCTGGCTGCAGGCCTGAGCTGGTGTCCATGGCAACCACCCCTGGCATGGGGTCTCCATGGAGCTGCCGAGGGACTGAGCATAGCAACAGGGATCTGGTGATGGTTGCCATGGAAACTGACCATAGCAACAGGGGGTGGGCATGGTTGCCATGTAAACTGACCATAGCAACAGAGGGTGGGCATGGTTCCATGGAAACTGACTGTGATAACAGGGAGATGGGGATGGTTGCCATGGAAACTGACCATAGCAACAGGGAGATGGGGATGGTTGCCATGGAAACTGACCACAGCAACAGGGAGATGGGGATGGTTGCCATGGAAACTGACCACAGCAACAGGGGCCTGGGGATGTTTGCCATGGAAACTGACCATAGCAACAGGGGCCTGGGGATGGTTGCCATGGAAACTGACCATAGCAACAGGGAGCTGGTGATGGTTGCCATGCAATGGCGATGGTTGCCCGTGGCACTGCTGCCATTCTCTGCTGCTGCTGGGGCACTCGGGGCTCTGGCTGAGCAGCAAAGGTGACCCTGAGCCAGGAGCTTTCCTTGCCTGCAGCAAAGCCTCGGCATGCAAAGCCCTTCCTGGGGCTCTGCCCTGTGCCAGCAGGGATTGTGCCAGCGGAGCTGACCCGAAATTTCTTCTCCCAGGCAGCTTTAGGACACACAACATGGAAAAGCCAGAGGCCACTCTCAGCTCTGTGCAGTCCTCCAGCAGAATCCGGAGTGTGAAGCAGCCTGGGAACAGGGTTTAGTGTTAGGGGAGGGGAACTCAGAGCCCTTTCCTGCCCTGTGGGCTGAGGCTCTGCATTTCCAATGGCCCTGCAGCTGCCAAAGGGGCCTTTTTGGCTCAGCTGAGAACAGTTCTGCTGAGAGCCTGTCCTAAACCTGCTTTTTCTGCAAACGTGCCCAATCAATTCTCTTTTTTTGCAGCCCCAGGTCTTGTGTGAGTGCAAGTGTGACAACTGAAGGATGGAACAGCTCTACTGGGGGGGAGTTCTCTTTTTCTTGATTTGTTTTTTTGTTTATTTGGTTGGTTTGGCTTGATTTGGTTTTTTATCCTTTGTTCTGTTTTGGTTGGTTTGTTTGTGTTATGTTTTTGGTTTGGTTGTTTGGTTAGGGTGCTGGGGTTTCTTTTGTTTTCATATGGTTTTGTTTGGTTTTTTGTTGGTTTTTCATTTTTTGTGGGGTTTTTTTTTTATTTTTTGGTTTATATGGTTTTGGAGTTTTTTTTAATTCTCTCTTCCTAGAAGCTCTGGGCAGAGCTCTGTGACTGTGTCTGACACTTGTCTGTGGCACTGTGCAGGTGGCCAGGGGGACCTTCCCCGAGCTGTGTGCAGAGGAATCCACATCAGCCCAGGCCGGGGTGGGCAGTGGCCGCTCAGTTCCATGGACTGGACGCGGCTCTGGACGCTTCCCTTGGAGCGACTGCAGGGAGGGAACGCTGGGGCTGTCACTGCTGGGGTGTCACACACAGGGGACACTGGGGCTGTCACCAATGGGGTGTCACACACAGGGAACGCTGGGGCTGTCACTGCTGGGGTGTCACACACAGGGGACACTGGGGCTGTCACCAATGGGGTGTCACACACAGGGAACACTGGGGCTGTCACCAATGGGGTGTCACACACAGGGGACACTGGGGCTGTCACCAATGGGGTGTCACACACAGGGAACGCTGGGGCTGTCACTGCTGGGGTGTCACACACAGGGGACACTGGGGCTGTCACCAATGGGGTGTCACACACAGGGACACTGGGGCTGTCACCACTGGGGTGTCACACACAGGGCAATGCTGGGGCTGTCACTGCTGGGGTGTCACACACAGGGGACACTGGGGCTGTCACTGCTGGGGTGTCACACACAGGGGAACGCTGGGGCTGTCACCGCTGGGGTGTCACACACAGGGGACACTGGGGCTGCCCCACTTCTGCCCTGTCCCCAACAGCTCTGCCAGCACCTTGAGGGAACACAAAGGTTGAGCCAAAGGATGAGAATTGCAGAAGGGGCTGAGCTGGGAGGGACCCAATGGGATCATCAAATCCCAGAATCACAGAATCAGAGAATTACTGGGTTGGAAGAGACCTTCAAGAGCATCAAGTCCCACCCATGCCCTAACACTTCAACTAAACCATGACACTGAGTGCCACATCCAGCCTTTTTTAAACACATCCAGAGAAGGTGACTCCATTACCTCCCCGGGCAAACCAATCCAGGACTTTATCACACATTCTGTGAAAACCCTTCTTCCTAATATCCAACCTATATTTCCCTTGGTGCAGCTTAAGATTGTGTGCTCTGGATCGGTCAGTTGCTGCCTGTAGAAAGAGACTGACCCCCACCTGACTACAACCTCCTTTCAGGAAGCTGGAGAGAGTGGTAAGGTCACCTCTGAGTCTCCTTTTCTCCAGACTGAACAACCCCAGCTCCCTCTCCTCACAGGATTTGTGTTTCAGACCCCTCCCCAGCCTTGTTGCCCTTCTCTGGACACGCTCCAGCCCCTCCATGTCCCTCCTAAGTTGGGGCACCCACAACTGGACACAGCACTCAAGGTATGGTGCCAGTACAGGGCAAGAATGCCAAGTACACCAGAGCCAGGTACAGGTGGAGAATGATCTCCCTGCTCCTGCTGGCCACACTGTTCCTGATCCACACCAGGAGCCCTTGGCCCTCTTGGCCACCAGGGCACTCTGCTGGCTCATGTTCAGCCGGCTGCCAACCAGCACCCCCAGGTCCCTTTCTGCCTGGGCACTGTCCAGCCACACCGTCCCCAGCCTCTGGCCTTGCAGGGGTTATTGTGGCCAAAATGCAGGACTCGCCACTTGGACTTAATTAACTTCATCTCATTGGACTCTGCCCATCCCTCCAACCATTCTAGGTCTCCCTGCAGAGCCCTCCTACCTTCCAGGAGATGGACACACGCTCCCAGCTTAGTGTCATCTGCAGATTTACTAATGAAAGGCTCAAGCCCCTCATCCATGGTGTCAATAGAAATATTGAACAGAGCTGGCCCCAGCACAGAGCCCTGAGGGACAGCACTGGTGCCTGGCCCCAGCTGGATGCAGCACCGCTCACCACCACTCTCTGGGCCCAGCCAGCCAGTTCTGAACCCAGCACAGAGTGCTCCTGTCCCAGCCCTGGGCTGCAGCTTTTCCAGGAGTGTGCTGGGGGACACAGTGCCAAAGGCCTTGCTGGAGTCCAGGCACACAACAGCCACAGCCTTTCCTGCATCCACCAGGAGGCTCACCTGGTCATAGAAGGAGACCAGCTTGCTCAAACACGACCTACCCCTCCTAAACCCCTGCTGGCTGGCTCTGATCCCCTGGCCATCCTGGAAGTGCTGGCTGATGACACTCACTAGAAACTGTTCCATTGCCTTACCGGGTACTGAGGTCACGCTGCCTGGCCTATAATTACCAGGATCCTCCTCCCCACCCTTGTTGTGAATGGGTGTCACATTGGGCAGCTTCCAGTCATCTGGAACCTCACCAGGGAGCCAGGACTGCTGGTAAATGATGGAGACTGGCTTGGCAAGCTCAGCTGCCAGCTCCCTCATCACCCTGGGGTGGATCCCATCTGCTCCCAGGGATCTATGAACATCCAAGCAGCTCAGCAGTTCTCTGATTGCCTCCTCCTGGACAACAGGAGGCCCATTCTGCTCCCTGATGCTCCTCTATGATGCTGTAGCTGCTCAATGACCTCACACAACAAACTCTGGGATGTCATAGCCCAATCTGTGATCTCACAGAACCCACTCTGTGCTGTCACACAGCCCCTTGCTGACATCCCAGCTGCTCTGTGCCTCTGTGACACAGCCACAGAGGTGCCACTGTGACACAGCCCCCTCTGGGACATGCCACAGCCCCTGCCAGTGCTGAGCCCCTGGGAGCTCTGTCTGTGCCCTGCTGGTGTCCCTGAGGGGCCCTGGCAGTGCCCCAGCCCTGCTGGGCTGTGCCCAGGAGCTGCTCCTGGCCAGAGCTGTCTCTCTGCAGCTCTGCTGCCCTTGCCAGGAGCTGCCTCGGGGCCAGGAGCCCGGCCCAGCTCAGCAGCACAGACACAGCACCAGGACTTCAATGACCCTCTGGGGCTTTGGTGCTCTTTGCATCAGAGCCAGTCCCTCAGAGTGGGCTCAAAGACTTCTCAAGAACTCAAAGGGAGATTGAAATACTGAAGTTTCTTGTACTTTAAATAGAACCCTGTGAGGGACAGGACTGAGAAAGTGTCCCCAGGTTCCAGGGAGAGCAGAACACCGGAGGCAGTGATGACAGCTGGGGACAAGCAAGGGAAAGGTATCTCTGGTGCTGAGCAAACCTGGATGTGTTTCAGGAATGCAAAGGGCCAAGGCCTGAGCCCCAGCCCTGGCCAGGCAGATCCTGTCCCTCCCTCCTTGCTCAGGCTCTTCCTGGGATGGGCACTGGCATGTGGGGATGGGCAATGCCAAGGGCAGGAGCATGGGGCGGCCCCTGCCACGCTGCTGAGCAGGGACAAGGAGGCCATGAGGCCCCAGGCCTGCAAGGGTCACTTGTCCCCTCCTCACGGCTCAGGCCCAGGGCCAGCAGCCATGGCCAAGGTGCTGCCCAAGTTGACTCTGGCAGGGCTGTCTTGCAGCTGCTGCCCATCCCTGTGCCCTGTGCAGCCCAGGCTGTCCTACGGTGTCCCTGCCCTGGCCTCTGTCCCTGCAGGCTCTCGGCGTCCCCCGGCTGCCCCACCTGGCTGGGCCCTTCCTTTGCTGGCAGCTCTGCCTCCTGCCTGCCCCTGCCTGCCCACACAAAGCCTTGGGCTGCTCCAGGCTCCTGCTGGGGACGTGCTGCACCACAGCCCTGCCCTGCCAGGGAAATTCCTTTCTCCTGGTGCCACTCTGGGCCTCCCAAGCTGCCCTTGTGCTGCATTCTGCCCCAGCGAGGGGCACAACAACTCCCCCGGCCCCGGAGTCTCAGACCTCAGGCAGCCACCGGTGACCAACAGGGACAGGAATGCAACAGGACGGGTCCGGCTTTAGCAAAATCCAGGACCCTTTATTGTGCCCGGGAACAAGACAAGAAATGAGGGGCGGGGGTCGGGTCATAGGTGTTACATGACAGGGTAGGGGTGGAGTTTAGGGTCAGGGTCCAATAGCAGGAGAGCAGGGGACTGCAATGGGGTGGATCAAGGAGCAAACCAATGGAAAAAAATAAGGTGGAGACACTGCAGTAGAATTTAAAGCAATGAGGGCACAGGAAAGGAAGAACATTCTGGGGCCATTCCTATTTTGACCAGATGGGGTGGAGTGTCTTTTCCCGGGCTTCCAGGGCCACGCCCCACAGGGTGGAGGGGTGGAATCTTCATTAAATCTCGCCCTTTGCCCGATGCTCTCTGTCTGGGTAGAATCCCTGCCGCCTGGGGCGGGGGCACTCCACACCCTTGGTGCCATTCTTTCTTTCTCTGCCTGTTTCATACAATGAAGAAAAACTCCAGCATCTGTGGAACCACCCTCCAATTCCTTTCAGGCTACTCCTGTCCTCAGTCTGCACACAACTGAGCCCAGAGCCATCAGCCTCTACATCTGGTTATGTGATGAGGCCTCCCAACCCCATCTTGGGAGATTTTTGGGTCCTCAACGTGGTCTTTGAAAATGGAAACAGTGGTCAAAGTTATTTTCTCACAGATCTTGCAGTGACAGAACAAGGGTCAATATCTTTGTTACAGATCTGTAATGCCATGGTGGACTCTCCCAAGTAAGGGGCAAATATTAAGTATATGTTAAGAGAAGTTTTGCAGCTCTATAGTTATGTTTTCCCTCTCCCTTGCATTGTTATCACGGGGTGGCCTCAGTAGCTGGGGCACTTGGGAGGGTCAGCTTGTTACTATGGCAGCACCTGACCTCCAATCCAGCTGTGAGAAAGTGATCTGAGCACCACTGTGAAATAAACGCAGGCAGGAGACTTTTCTCCTTTTTAATGCCTTTATTGCAAGTGATGAGCTCTGGGGGGAGAGCTGATGGGCTCACGCTCACGCTGCCACTGCTCCCAGTGGTGACTTGGAGGAGGAGGAAGAGTGCAGCTTTGTCCACTGGTCTGTGGCCAGAGCTGGGGATTCTGTCCTCATGGGAGCATCAGGAAAAATCCCTTGTTCACTTTTTCAGTTTGACTCCCAGGGTCCTGCCTGTAGCTCAGGTCCTCCCTTGGCTAGGGCAAGGGGCAAAGAAAGGGTCTCAGCATCTCTGCAGGCTCTGGGCTTTGTTCCTCACATCCAGACATCACTTTGATCTCTTAATTCTGTGTTGGTTCGTTGTTTTTGGGGTCTTTTGGTAAGTTTGGAGGGGTGGCTTTCCCGTGGCAGGCTGGCTCCAAGGTCATTTGCATGCCCTCCCATGTCCCCCCGCCATGTCATCCACCTGGCAGCAGTCAGGGTGGTACTGACAAAAGGAGTAGGTAACTAAAAGGACTGCTGATTACAATAACAAACAGTTAGAACTCCACCCTGGCAGCAACTGGTCCAACCTGTTCACTCTGCCACCTTTAAAAAAAAATTGGCAGCTTTTTCTACTTATAACAGTCCCCCCTCTTTTTCTTTGATCGGACTTAAACTTAAGCTCGCATCAACTTGCAATTTCTGACTCATGAGCACAGAATTTCCTTAATTTTTTGGATTGATTATAAATTTCTTGAACACTCTGATAATCATGGCTACTTAACTTGGTTCCCTTTCCTGGTTTCTTCAGGTTAACTTTTTTAGAGATCTTTAGGCTGGTCTGCCTGGCAGATACTACCATTTTAATGAAGCAGGGAAGTAAGCATAGTAAAAAGAGCAAACCAGCAAGTGTACACACAGTGAAGAAAGCTACTTTTTTCCACCAATCTCCTTTGAAAGTCCATAAGTTATTCCAGCAACTGGAATCAAGTGTAGGAGTCCATTCTTGGTTACTTACACATGCTAGTTTTTTATCTTGTTGGAGAGGTTTCTAATGATTGCTCTCTTCATCTTTAATACTGCCTGAAGCCTGATGATTCTGTTTAACATGGATATCGGGGCCTGATAACCCCAGGACTCATCTTGAGCCCCGGTGGCTGGGCCATAAGTCTTGATAATTTTTCTTGGGGTCCAAACCTGGCTCTTAGAATCTTGGATTCTCCCAATTTCTATTGCATTTTGCCTCTTCTGTTTGGTTTCTCTTAAATCATTGTGTATAGGAACTCCTAAACTTGATCCAGTTTCTTTGGGTAATAAGAAGAAAGCTGGTTTTATCATTCTAGCGGTGCAGCTGCCAGACCAGCTTCTCGGCAATTTAGTGCATTCTATAGTACTATAGATCAAAAACAGGTGTTTAGGGGCTCCCCAAAAATGTGTTTTTAGCTTCTGTTGGACATTCCAAATATTTAGAAATGTCTTTCATTCTCCAAAAGGGGTTTATCCCTTCTTCAATACATTCATAAAATTCATATGCTTCATGGTAGATACACTTGTTCTTTTCTTTCCTTTCAACAGAGCAAAATCTATTTGGATCTCCTGAGATCCACCAGGTAGCAGAGTTCTTTACTGCTAGATACCTTTTACAGACCATTCTTTTGACTGGCCTGTTGTACCCTTTAATACTAAATTCTGAGTTATTCCGTATCCAATTTAAGATTTCTAATAGCCTTAGATTAATTTTTTCCCATGGCCAAATTTCAGTCATCTGGGTACAAACTCAACAATCAGTTAAATTTAGTTTGTGGCTGACTCTTTCTACTGAATCTATGAAAAGGTTCTTACCTCGGGGTATCTCTAAATGATCTTGTTTTCTTATTGCTTTTATTAACTCTTTCTCTTTGACCAGATCTACCAGGCTTGCTTCAGCAGCATCACATTCAAAGCGCAACCAGGCTTCTCCTACAGGGCACTGTCCCAGGAGTTGCTGCCTAAAAGTGGCGGTATTCTGGGCTATCCAATACATTCTCTTATCTTCTTGACAAAAGACCAACTGCGAGAGGTTAACACAATTAGGGTTAGAATTGATGGACTCTAGACAAGGAGCTCACTTCTTCCTCCTCACAGAGGGGTTGGTAGCACTCACTGCACGGCTCTCCTGGGCTCCCCAGAGCTCCACCAGCAATTAGAGCCATCATTACTACCCTTCCCAAGAGTCCGGTATGGGTCATCTTGCACAGCCTGCCCACCCAGCCTTGCCTCTTGGGGACTTTGCTGAGAAGAAGCTTCCAAGCTCTTTAGAGTCCCTTCTGTGATAAACGAGTCCACTGGATTTAAGGATCATATAATTATTTTTATTATTATGCAAGTGAGAATAAGCAAAGTTCAGCGCTGGGCGGCTGGGAGTCTCCTCTAGGCTGGCACCGTTCCTATCCCCAAAGTTCGCCTTTTATTGCCTTCTTCTCCCGGGTCCAGGGATGACGTGGTCTGTCTTTTGCGCTTGCTCGTTCAGTTGCTAGGGGGTCTTTTTCTGCCTTCTGGTGGTCATGGGATGAAGGCTCCAAGTCTTCCTCTTTAACCGCTGAGTGAACTTGCCCTTATAAGGCATATCTAGACAGTGGAATTTTCAGAACACTGTACGATTCCTGCAAGCCTAAGCAATTCTTGCGAGTTTAAGGATTGTTGTTACAGCCTTCCTCTGTGACCTCTGGGTGAACTTTTCCTTATAAGGTATATCTTTACCATGGAATTCCCAAAGCACTATACGATTCCTGCAAGCCAAGCAACCGTATGTGGCTGCACATTTAAGAATCAAGCGGTTTTAGCTATTTAGTCATTGCTTTTATATTGTATAATTATTTAGCTATTGATTTAATTAATGAACAAATGTATTGCTACTTATTACAGTCAGCATGATCCTCTGTGCTCACACAGATGCTCCAGGAGGAAGACCTCAAGATACCCAGCGCCACCGCCCTGAAGCTGGCTGAGCCACTCCTGCCACGCTTGGAGAATGTAAGGCTCTGTGCCCCCAGCCATGGGCACTGGACGCTGCCCAGAAATGTTGTGCCTTGTGCGCTTTTGGGCCTCTTCCCTGATGGGCCTGGAATAGTTGGTGCTGAGGTCTTTTCCTTTCCTCCAGGACAACAGCCATGTGCAGCTGCTCTCCATTCAGCTCTTCTGCAAAGTGATGGAGCTGGTAGTGGAAGAGGGGGAAAAGCCTCTCACGAGAATTGTGAGCCGGAGCCTCCTCCCTCTCCTCTTGTGTTGGCATGATGAGAACCGGCGTGTGGCAAAAGTCAGGAGGAGAGACCCTTTGTCATCATGGAAGAAGAGAAGAAACCTGACGTCGATGACAAGTGGGGAGATGTTGGGGCCCGAGAGCTTGGCCTGAGGGAAGAGGCCACAAGCTGTGAATTCTCCCAGTCGGTGCCAGCAATGGCAGCAGAGGAAGCATCCCCACGCAGAGCAAGGAGTGCCCACAAGCTGCACCAGTGGAAGGCGGCTGTGAGGGTGCTGTGGGGAGATGGGGCACAGCAACAGCCCTGCCAGTGGCAACAAAGGGCAACAGTCCAGGAGCTGCCCCCAATGGAAAAGGAGGTGACTGAGCCAGAGCTGAGCCAGCGAGGGGAAGGAAGTGTGAACAGCCGGGAGAAGCAGGCACATTCTCCTGCCCCCAGGGAGGAGGTGCCATCAGCAGGGACACAGAGCCCAGTCCCTGCTCCAGACAGCCCCTGCTGCCCCCCAGCCCCTCACCCAGCCCACTGGGAGCCCAAAGCCCCAGTGAGCAGCTGGAAGAGGCAGAGCAGGGCTCAGTGCTGGCAGAGAAGGAGAGTGAGGAGGGCACCTCAGCTGGCAGTGATGAAGACTGGGAATCCTACAGCCAGACTGAGCTGTCCCAAGAGTGCCAAGGTGAGGCAGAGCCAGAGCTGTCCCAAGGAGAGTTCAGCAGCTTCCAAGACCTCTCCAGCTGGGAAGACTGCAGCAAACCAGAGCTCAGAGAACTCCGAGACGATTCCACGGAGGAAGACAGCAGCAGCACAGACCTGCCACAGGACTGCTGTGAAGGTAACAGCCTCTTCAGCTTCGGGCCCATTCCCTTGCTGTGGGAGGAAGAGGAGGATGACAGCTGGCATGAAGTCTATGTCCAGGAGCTGTATAAAGGCAAAGGCAGGGCCCAAAGGCTGGCAGGTCTGGCGGCAGATGAGCTGCCACTGCCCGTCCCTCAGCAGGTCTGGGTTGAGGGGCAGGCGGCGGAGTCCCTGTGTGCCTCGCTTCCCTGGCTGTGCAGCGAAGGCTCCGTGGGCCAGCAGGGGCCCGAGGCAGGGCCACAGAGCCCGGGGCCTGCCCCGCAGAGCCCTGGCGGCGCCTCAGCTGGCCAGCCGGGAGCGCAGGCCCGCAGGCAGCAGCGGCTGCCCCAGGCAAACGGCCCGGCCGCCTCAGGCGGGCGCTGCAGGCGCTGCGGGCGCTGCTCTGCTGGCCCTGCCTGGCGCGGCAGCTGCAGGAGCAGCGCCCGTGGCCCTGCCCAGCCCGGGCCGGCCGATGGCGGCTGCTCCCTGCGCGGGGCCCCAGGGAGCCACACGGGCGGCCTCGGCCTGGACATGGCCCCGCAGCCTCAGCTGCCCCGGCCAACCTGGAGCATCTCCCCAGCACCCACAGTCACTGCTGGGGCCAGCCCTAAACAGCACGCGTGGCACACGATTGGTGCCAGAGCGCTCAGCAGGGAATCCCAGAGTCATCGAGGTGGGAAGAGACCCTGATGCTCACCCAGTGCCACTGGCACCCTGGCAGCACCATCACCACTGCAAAACCACATCCCCAAGGGCCACATCTGCACAACTCCTCAATGCCTCAGAGACAGCGACTCCACCGCCTCCTTGGGCAGCTTCTTCCAATGCCTCACCCCTCTGTCAGAGAAAAATTCCTTCTGATATTGAATCCGAACCTCCCCTGGTGCCATCAAAGGCCATTTCCTCTCATCTTGAAAGGATTCCACGCTGGTCCTTTGGGATTATATCCCTGAAGAATGGGCATAGATGGGAGCTGTTGCTCCATGGATGTGACTGCAGGACTTTGATTCACACCATTCCTCCAAAACAAATTAAAGCTGAGTTTAAGAAATAGTAGTAGTAAAAAAAAAAAAAACCAAAAAACAAAAAACAAAAAACTTAGATGAAAAGTATTTTAAAAATTAAAAACAGAATAGGAATAAGAAGATGAAGAAGAAGAAATAGTAGTAGTAAATTTAGTAAGAATAATAAGAATGAAAATAGGAATAAGATGAAGAGGATGATGAACAACTAGTAATTAATATCAGAATATTAAAAAAATAAGAATGACATAGTAAGTAAGCATAACAAGTGAATAAGATTACTTAGAAGGAGAAGAAGAAGAATATTTTAAAGAAGAAGAAAGAATACTAGCAGCAATTAAGAAGAAGAAGAACGGGAAGAAGAAGACGAGAAAGAAGAAGAGAAAGAAGAAGAAATAATAATAAGATGAAGAATATTAAAATGCACATCTACATGCCTTCTAGAATCCCAGAATGCAGGAAAGGACCTTAAAAAGTATCTACTTCCAACTGATCATCCTCTGAGCTCTCTCTCTCTTTCATACTTCGATCTCCCTAGCTCCCATTTCTTGTTCAATAAAATCCATGTCCTAAACAATCTGGTTTTGTTCTCCTATGTCTCATTTGTGCCTTCACTGGGGCAGAGGCGCCTCTCCCTCATGGCACCTTAAGCCTGGATGGAAGCATGGGCAGGTTCCTTCCAGCCACAAACATTCCAGCATTCTGTCAGGGACTCCCTTCCCTTCTTCCCTCTGCTTCCAGCTGCAGAATGTGCAGCAAAGCCGCCTTTGCTGTCTGCTCAGGGAGCCCAGCCAGCTGCTGGAGCTTGACCCTGCCCCTGCACAGCTCCCTTGGGAGGCACAGAAGGAGCAGCACCCTGGCAGCCTCAGCAATTGCCCTCTGACAGCTCTGGCACGCACTGCAATGGGCTGCAATTCCAGCTGCCAGCAAGGAAAAGATGGTCCTGCCCTTCAAGGCAAAATTCTGAAGGGGCCAAGACACAAACGGAGCGAGATCTTACAAAGACATTTCACTGCCAGCCTCCATAACTTCATCCAGGGCTGTTTGAGCACCTGGATTGGGAAGGAAAAAAAAGAAAAATCAGGGGAGGGTCTTTGGCTGGGAGCTGCCACAGGTAAAGAGAGACACTGGAAGGGAAAAGGAGCAGACAAAGGAAGGCAGGAGAGAAAGCAGGACACAAATGGCAACCAGCCGAGAAGGTGGCACTCTGGAAACCAAACCTGGACTTAGGGAATAGGAATGGGACAGAAAGGAAGAATTCTGAAACTTTATTTACTATGCTTGTCTGAGCAACCTGTGCCAGGACTTCACCACCCTGACAGGGAAGAAGTATTTTCTGTACCAAACCTGAATTGCATCCCTGTCACAGGGACATTTTATGAAAAATCCTGTCCTTAGGATTTTTTTCTCCTGAGAAGCTGAGAGGCCTCAGGAACAAAATGTAAACAATGGTTATCTGCTGCTGTGGAATGCAACAGGTGCATCTGTGATTGGTCTCATGTGGTTGTTTCTAATTAATGGCCATTACAGTCAGCTGGCTCAGACTCTCTGTCTGAGACACAAGCCTTTGTTATTCATTCCATTTCTTTTCTATTCTCAGCTAGCCTTCTGATGAAATCCTTTCTTCTATTCTTTTAGTATAGTTTTAATATCATATATATCATAAAATAATAAATCAAGCCTTCTGAAACATGGAGTCAGATCTTCGTCTCTTCCCTCATCCTAAGACCCCTGCGAACACCGTCACAATTTGCAATTTGTGACCTCGAGTGACTGAAGAATTCCTCATTTGGTGAGACCCCAGAGGAGCACTGCTACACTGGCTAAACCCCGAGTGTGTGGCATTGATGATCACCACACAAGTGACCACAGAATTGGATTCTAGGCAGGAGCTGAAGAACTGAAGATCCTGAATTTGGACAGAGTTCACAGCAAGGCTGACCACAAAGAGAACCTTTTGAAAAGTGTCCCAGATGTAATGAGTTAATGTCTTAGTTAGTTCATCAAGTTGCTAAAAAGACTATAAAAAGGGGAAAAGCCAATAATAGAAAAACTGCAAGGATAGATGTAACCAGCTAATATGTTGCAACATGAATATAACGGGCTAATATATTGCAAAATAACTGTCATAAGGCTTAAACCGCAAAATGTCAGAAGCTAATATGTTGAAAGGCTAAATAAGCAATGTGTAACTAGATGTACCTATATGCCTATATATGGTAAAGGCTATTGTAAGACCTTGGGGAAGAGGACGGGAGCCTTCGTCCAGACGACCACCAGAAGGCAGAAGAAGACCCCCTAGCAACTCTCAGCACAGACGCAGAGAACACTGGAAGGACACCCAACAACAACAGATAAAAAGGAGGACTGAACTGCCGGGTGGTGTGGGCCGATGGTGGAGCGGTGACTCCCCGGCTACACCCAGTGCTCCCGGTGGGTGCAAGCCTTTTGTTGGCTTCACCCAGTGCTGTAATTTGCCTGTTATTGCTTGCTTTATCAATTAATAAATTACACTTTATTTGGACTCACTTGTCAGTGATTGGTTCCTCACCGCAACTTATAACACTAGATACAGATAAAATACTCTGGTGATCTTATCACACCCTGTTCTCAAACTTTTGGCACCAGCTTCTACTCTGGAACACCATGACTTCCTTGTAATCTGAAAGAGGGAACAAATCAAACCTCAACAGCTGGTCCTACCTTGAAAACCAGTGTTCCTCCCACCAGAAACTTCTTTTCCTGTTGTGACAGATGAGTAATGTGATGATTGACTCTCACAATTAATAGACAAATATCATGTATATAACTTAAGGAAAGTTTTATAGATTTATAGTTATGCTGCACCCCATGCCCTGGTTATCAAGGGAAAACTGGGGCTGGGACATCTGGGAGGGCTGGCTTGTCACTATGGCGACACCTGAGCCCCAATCAGAATTTGAGGAAGAGATCTCCACCACTGGACAGCGAAGAAGGGGTTGATGGACAGAACTTTGGGAGGGCTTAAAGGGTTCAAAAGGGAAAGCCTCCAGCGCGAGGGGGCTGAGCACATGGTGAGGAAAATCTTTTGCTGCTGGTGCTGTAACCTTTTTTCTTTATTCAGTCTTCTGTTGTATTTTTGATAAGGTTTAATAAACCTTCCTAAACTATGAAAAGTGAGTAGCTATTTCTCACACTGTGGTCTGCAACCCTCACTCTTTACTACAATAAAATGCTTGTTTTAATTAGGTTTACATCAGTTCCATACGCTTTTATGAGCTTTTATGCCTTTTTATCTATATATGTTTAAGACCACTATCTGCTTATTGCAACATTCCAGGAATCCCTTTTGACTCTTCTCTCCATACTCCTGCAGAAGGTCAGGTCACTGTGGGTTTTCCACCAATAAAAATCCAGGTTGTTCAGATCCTAGGTGTGACGGGCAGGCACAGTTTCCCTGCTGACACAGGGACTGAAGACAAACCCCTCTGTTGTCACTGAAAACAAAAGGAAGGAGGAAGTTTCTGCCCATTGCAAAGTCCCCATTTGCCCTGAAGGACTCTTCCTCTTCTTTCTCAGCAGCAGCTCAGCAGCCGGACGCCAAGAAGGACAAGAGAGGGAGGGGTGGTTGATTTGTGTGACAATTTAACAGCACTTGCACACAAGAGCTGAGTCTGTCAGTAACATCTCTGCAGAGGCAAGTCCTTGCTGAGGATGCAGAGCTGTGTCACTTGTGTTTAGTTTGCATCGAGTTAATGGCACGGTGGCTTTTCATGCTGCAGGTGTGGCCCCTGTGACAGCAGCCTGTTCATCCTTCAGGGGGTTTGCACCCACAGGGACAGTGCTGCTCCTGCCAGCACACCCCAGTTTGTCCTCATGCCAAAAAGCCCAGGCAGAACTTACTTCTTAAAGGAACGTTTTCCGTTTGCTCTCAAACCAAAGATTTCGATGTAATGGTATAATAGAAACAAATCTTTTCCCCTGTTGTCTCTTGGGACAGGAGGAAACTCCTATCACATCCAGATAGCAAGGCACTGTTTTCACTTCCACTCTGGAAATGACTTGCAGGAGCAAGTGAATAAAATTCTCTGCTGGAACACTGAAATCCTGCCACTCTAAATCAGTGTGGTGCCTGAAGGGTTTTGTAGCAGGTTTGCACCTAAGTTGATGCTCAAGAAGTTTATGAGGTCCAACATAGACCTAAGGTTTGCACAGCAGAGTTTAGGCTGACAGCTAAGGGAGCATAAATTAAATGGTCTTTCCAAGCCAGAAGGCTGATGAGAATTGTTGGTATTTGTGCTCTCCTTCCTTGTTTAAAGGATAGCAACATATTTGATGAGATTTTGGCAGTGCAGCTAAAGATCATGGCCAGATGAAGTCACCTAAGTGGTTGTTGTGCATTTCTAATTGTGGAGGTCAATAATCAGTGTAACTGCTTCTGGTGATCTGGCTCCAGTCTCACACAGAGTATTGCTGGTTGGTCACTCTTATCTCCACAGCCCAGCAGAGATCCTGTTTTGGATGGCTCTCACTGCTTCCAAGGCCCCAGGGACCAGCCACTGCCTCTCCTCCTTCTGCTTTCCTTTCCAGGATCAGAGATTTCCTGCTGCTTCCTCCACGTCTGAGACAACTGGAGGAGATGAGGGGCTGAGGATGTGGCTTCTGACAGAGAGTTGATAACGCTCAGCTGAGGATTTTATTCTCCTGCCACTAAGCTGTCAGGCTGCTGCTGAAATTCCTCCTGCTTGGAAAGGGCTGGTGTGAGCAGCAGGAATTGTTGCTGGCTGGAACTTTTCCAAGAGCTGGACAAAAGAAGCATTTTGTGGAAGGCCACCAGCTGCCCTTGGTCAGCAGCACAAGGTGTGAGGTGCCCTTTGAAGGCCGTCCCTGCACAAGGACAGCCTGGCCTTCTCCAGTGCCCAGAGCACCTTCCAGGCTTTTGGGCTGGCCTCGTCCCTCACCCTGGAGAAGCAGGTTGCTCTTGGAACTCTCCTATCCACAGTTTCTGGCTGGATTGCCGTGTCTTACCACAGACAGCCCTGGAGACACCAGTACAGACTCCATCTGCAATAAAAGGGGACTTTGTTCCAGCTTTTCCCTTGGCCCAGCATGCAGCAAGCCCACCTGGGCCTCATTCAGCTCTGTGTGGGCTGGTAGTCAGCTTCTGCTGGGAATTTAAAGCTTTTACCCTACTTTCCACAGCAAACAGTGGAGCAAACCCAGCCGCACCAACCCCCAAATTTCACTCTAAAAACCACAATTTTCATTTTCCTCTATTCAAGCCTTGAAGAAACTTGGCTTGAGTAAGCTGGAGGCACAGTGTCCTCCAGGATCATTCTTGAGTAGGACAATATTGCAGGGGAAGACTGGCAAACCCAGAGGTTACTGGTGCTTAGGAAGCTTTGCAAAACCTTCCCACGTGCGGTGCTCTTGCAGCCTCCTGAGCTCCTGGAGCCCTCACTCAGCTCAGGCACAGTTGGGACAGAAGGGGATGGTTCCATCTGTCAGATGTGGGGACAGGAGGAGGGAAGACTTTGCAAACGCTGCCACGAGGGCAGGGCTGTTTTCATTGATGGTGCCAAGTGGTAGTACATCATCTTTGATTAAATGTGAGGTGCTGAAGGGCAAAAATTCTCAGTGCTAAGGAGAGAGTGTCTCCACTCACACAGCAAGGTAAGTGAAGGGGAAAGTGCAATCTGTATTTCATGGGAGGTGTTCAGTTTTTAACAAAACATTTTTGCAGAAGACGTGCCCAGGCAGGGGTGATTCAGAGCATTTTATCAGCCTCACAGAGTATCCCCACATCTGCTTGGCCACATTTTCTCTCTTTTTTTCATTGTGAATGATTTCTCCTGCCAGGGTTGCTCCTGCTTGGAGTTCTGCTCTCAGTGGAGCCCCGGAATTTTCTCAGCAGGCCTCTGCAGCGAGTTCTGAGCCAAGGTGGGGCTCTGCTGCCAGCCCAAATCTGCGCTTCCCCTGCCCAGCCTGAGTGCAGGTGGGGCATGTGCTGGGCATGGCCGGAGACTTGCATGGCCAAAATCCTCCAGCATTTCCATCTGCTCATGGCTTTGGGTAGCACAAATCACACAACACCCATGGCAGCTGACAAATGGCATTTCTTGCAGATTGCTACAGCCGCACTGCTGATCCACAAATACACGAAAATCAATTTCAGCTGAAAAATGTCATTTATTACAAAGTGCAACACCCACGCCGACAATACAGAACTATACAAATCTCAATTTAGGTTAAAAACGGGAATTTATTCTATTATTACAACCTTTCTATGTAATAATATACAAATACCAACTTCAGTTAATTTATTGCCAACCTCCACAACAACGCACTATACACTAAGATCAATTAGGTGTTTAACAACTTAATTTATTACATATTACTACAAGGATTAAGCCCATCTAGGACTACAAAAGTATCTCCATTGATATGTAAATAGAATTACATCCAGTAACAGATAAGTATGCATTTAAAAATAGACTTATATACCTATACAATTACCAATATTCCTATTTTAAAAGCCATATAACAAAAATTGTATCAAAAGAGATACCTACACAACTTTACCCACAGGAAATAGAAATTAACACAGATATAACAATATCCATGTCTACATAGATAAATTTATACACATATATGTAATTTCAAATATATATATATATACACATAGCATACATTCATAACAACATAAATATACATAAATATAAGAATATACACATGGAAATAAACACATACAAATAGCAACCCACATATGGAAATACACATATAATAACTGTGGCTACGTTCAAGTCTGTGTATCTTTAAAGAGCACTCGAAGCAGAGGGACCCCAGCTGCCCCATCTTCAAAGCCTCTCGCTCGGTCTCCTCCTCCCGTGCAGAGCAGCTCTCCTGGACAGCGACAGCAGATGGAACATCTGGCAAGCAAAGGGAACACGGAGTGAGTATGGGGACGTTTCCCTTGGCAGCAGCTGCACTTCCATCAGGGAAGAGGAAATGTCAGAGCCTCCCAGGGGGGTCAGAAAGAGAAAGCAGCCGAGCGGGCCAGGCTGTGGTGAGCGCAGCCGCGGCGGGACTGTCCCGCAGCCCCGGCAGCCCGGCAGAGCCGGCACAGCTCCCGGCCCTGCCGGCACAGCTGCCTTGCCCAAGGACAGCCCCTGTGCCGGCCGGGGCAGCTGCGCTGAGCAGCCCCAGCACGGGCAGGGCCCGCTCCTGCCCCGCCGGGCAGTGCCCACGGCCACAGCCCACGGCACCCTCAGCCCCACCTGCCTCCCCGGGCCTGTGGCCTCACCCGGGCTCTCTCCAGGCTGGCAGCAGCAGGTCCCCGTTCACTGCTCTTGCTGCTGGCCTTCAGCTCCTCCCTGCTGGCTCCCGTCAGCCTCCGGCTGTCCTCAAGGTCTTCATGGCAGCTGTGGCAAAAGTGGAGGCTCTGGAATTGCTTCCAAGGCCTGGCAGAGCTGCAGTCCCAGAGCCCTCTGTGCTCCCTGCTGGCCCCCTCCATCCCCTCAGCCCCGCCATGCTCTCGGTGAAGCCCCAGCCCCCTTCAGTTTCTTCAGCCCCTCCCAGTCCTCTCACCCCCCTCAGTCCCTTCTGACCCATCCCGTCCCCTGAGACCCACCACCCTGCCAGCCTGTGCCACTGGCCTGTCACCTCAGTGCCACCATGGCCCTCGGCTGCCCCACAGCCCTCAGCCCCAGCAGCAGCTCAGGGTCACCGTCCCTTCAGCGCCCCCTGAGCCCCCTCTGTCTCACCGTCCTTCAGCAGCTCCTCAGGGGACAGTGCCTGGGGCCAGCGGCAGCTCCCACCGCTCCAGGGACAGCCGGGGCTGGAAGTGCTGCTCCGCCCGGCCCGGCCGCCAGCTCGGAGCCAGCACAGGGACAGGGGACACAGGGGGCACCGGGGCAAAAGCAAGAGGTGAAAAAGGCAGCCGAGGGGGGAAAGAGCTAAAAATGCAGCCTAGGCCTACACAAACAGCAATCTATCCATCCATCTCTCCATCTAAACATTCCTATTCCTCTTACTAGAGAACTATACACATTCATAAATGTAACTTCATACATATGTATATATATATAAAAATATTTTACTCTACACATATTAAAAACTAACTCTAAAAATCTATAAATTTAAATATATAATAAAATATAATTATATCATATCTATAACTATATACATATCCACATTTAACTATACAGATCTATCAAGCTATGTCCATATAAATAGAACACTATCATCTATAAATGGAACTACAACCACTAATAAATAGAACCATAGAAATCTATAAACATATCTACAAACAGAGGAGTTCTACCTGCCCGATGGTCACAGGCTCTCCCCTGTCTCTTCCTGCCATGCAGGGCAGCCCTCCTGGAGATGTTGGTCAGATGGCATCTGGGAAGCAAAGGCAACGCTCAGTCAATATTGGCCCTTCTGCCCCTTTCCCTTGGGCAGCAATTGTCCTTCGACCAGGGGCTGTCCAAGATGGCCTGAAAGGCAGACTCTCACTTGGCAATTTGAAGCAATCTGCCCTTAAAAGAACAGAGACCATTCCAAGTGTTCAAAAGTGTGTTTCAAAACACTGAAGTATCTTGATAAAGTCTCAGCTCCTGCAGTGCAAAGGGCACCCAGGAGAGCTTGAAACACAGACAGTCCCAGCTGCCACAAGGAAGCCCAGCCTTGTTCTTTCTCTGTGCTGACAGAGAGACCTCAGCCCTCACTGAAATGGCTGAAGCTGAAGGTGCTGGGAGCTGAGTCATGAACCAGCTCCATTACCTGGCATCTACAAACTGCCCTCTGCAGTGAGCAGCAGCTGCTCCAACTCGACCATCAGCTCTGGCAGGAAGGGCTGGGAGGGACAGAGCTCCCTACGAGGCCTGCAGGCTGCACCAGCTTGGCTAAGGAATGGATCCACAGTGCTCCCTCTCTCCTCTTAGGCCTCCCTAATCAGGGGTCATTCCAGCTTTTCCTTCTGATACTGGAGTTACTGTGATTTTTCTATTGGTTGGCCTCTGATGTTGTGCTCCTTGTTTTTCTTGTGGGTCAGGACCAATACCAGCAGACTGGTATTACATTTAGTCAGTGATTTGGACTTCTACCCTGACTTTTTGCTCTTTTTTCCCCCTGTTCCTTCAAGAGTCGCTCAGCCTGGCCTCCCCTGGCACCCTGCAGCAAATTTATCCACCCACTTCAGCACAAAACTGGGACACCCGGCTTGGTGACACAACTCCCACAAGGTCAGGTTTATTCCCTGCTCTCTTGCCACAGCAGAGGACTCAGTGTCAGAGCCTCTGGAGAAGCGTGGAGGGCAGGGCTCAGGGAGGTTGTGCCAGTGCAGGATTTGAACTCAAGGCACCAGGAAGCACCAACCCTGCTCAGAGCAGCCATCTCACAGCTCTCTAAATCAGTGTGGGCTCTGTCCTTACCAGGCTCCTGGGGCTCCTGGGAACTGTTCCTGCAGCTCTCGGTGCCAGATGAAGCTTCCTCTGCTGCAGCTCTGTTCACAGGCTCCCCTCCTGAAGAATCAGGGCCAGCACCAACATTGTCCTGAGCAGAAAAACAGAAAGAAAGGAACCCAAAGATCACTCGCTATTTTGCTGGAATCATATCAGGGATACAATAACTCTCCTTCTCCACTCCCAAAGGACATGGAGCACAGAGGAGGGAACACTGCCCCCACGGTTCACATGACAAGCCTTTTAAACTCAGGATTCAGGGGGCCAAGGTGAAACTGAAGCTCTTCCAAAATGACCTTTGAGACAAAACATGAACACAGAAAAGCAGAAGACACCAAGTGAGGGGACGTGCCCCCACACTCTGAGCCTGCCTTATCCCAGAGCTGTGAGAAATCAGCCAGCACAAAGCCAGGGGCTCTCCTTGCTGCCAGCACGGCTGCCAGCAAGGGCAGAGCTCGCTCCCAGCCCTGCCCAGGGCTGTGTGCTGCAAACCCACAGGCAAAGCACACATTTCTGCCTGGGAGTCTCAGCACCCCCAGCCAACCGCTCACACAACCCATCACAAGGTGCTGCTTCTCAGAGCCCTCTGCTGCTGCCCCACGGGTGTCATCCAGGCAAACATTTATGCACCCTGGGTATTGCCAGGATCACATTTGGGATCAGTGGCAAAAATCTGTACATCGTTAGGGTAGGGAAAAAAAACAACCCAAAAGACAGGAAAAGCCAGACAACCAAGTAGTGTTTCTATTCCACTGAGGAAGTAAGTGTCCACCATGAAGCAAATTACCTTTGGACACAAAGATATTCTCAATATGACCAGTTCCAGAATATTCATCTCTTCTGCCATAGCTCATCCATCAGAACCCTAAAGATTCTAAAGATGGTTCAGAGCCTGCAATGTTTCCTTTTCTTATGGAATAAAATGCTTCTCTAAACTGCTATGTGTGACTTTACAGAAGACAAAAGTCATGCCACTTGAGAATAAGGTATTGGTAAATCCAAAAAATCCCACTCTCCCCCTTGAGTCATAATCACAAATGTACTGCAGGCAATGGGTCAGCACATCAACAGAAAGAGAGACATTCTTTGGCCAACATGTGTCATAATCTGCAAAAGGACAGAGAGCTGCAGCTGCAGCCCAGCCCCAGCCACGGCTCTGGGAGCGCCTACACGCACGGCAGGGCTCACACAGTGATAGTGGAGCCCTGGAAAATGTTAAAGATAGACTTTGAAAATGTTGGGCTTTGTGTTTTCTCAGATCACTGCACCTGCATAAGCAGTAGGATAAATGATGTAATTGTTAGATGTGATGATTGTTTAGTAACTAAATATAATTATTGTATAATCATAAGAAGAATCAGGAGAAACTATGTTAGAAATTTAAGGGGGAACCATGAGAAGCTATGTTTAGCTGAAATCTGTGCATACAGTAGAACAATATAAGTTTAATAATTAACAAGAAAGTTATATAACGATAGAGTATAAAACACGTTCACCTCGAATGTATGGTCGGAATCAGATTTGGGTGGAAACTACCCCGATTCCCAGAGCTCTTAAATAAAAAGCACCGCATATAATCGCTTATGTGATTGTGTGTTTTTGAACGCTAACAACAGCAGCAGCAGCTGCAGCCCAGCCCTTGCTTTGCCTTGGCCTTCCCACCCAAAAGAGGCACAGCCCACATCTGCTGCAGCTGGGACAGAGGCACCTCTGGCATGCCCCTCCCTGCACGGGACACTTGGCCTTCAGTGCCAATTCCCCAAACACTCTTCTCCTCTTTCCCAGCAAGTAAAACCTCTTCTTCATTTCTTCTTCATCCCCTCTTTTAGAAATCTTTCTTAACCAAGAATAATTCAATAACTAAATAATAATGAAATAAGTTCAATTAAAGAAGCCTTTGCTTCTCAACCGTGTCACAAGGTTCAAAGGCTCTCAGTCCAGCCCCTTTGATCCCCATCCAATGGAATTACCCGAGCAGAGGGAGATCTTTCAGACAGGGACCTCCTGATCTCCCGAATCATTTTCTCTACGGCAAGGCCTAGATCTGCTGGTGGCCATTCCTCCTCCCCAGGCGCGTTCTGTGCTGAGCTGGAGGCCGTCCATGCTGCACAAGCTGCACTGCCAGCGGGAGCGCTGGGCCCTGAAGTGCCCGGGCTGGCTGCAAGAATCCAAACACATTGGTCAGGCTCCACAACGTGGCTGTGGGACACTGAGCTCTGGTGCTGCTGTGGATCAAACATCACGGGAAGCACACAGGCAAAGCAGGCAGAGAATCTTTCGGCCTCCTAGGTGCCCCTTGCTAGTAGGCTTGACAGCCTCTGGCCGAGAATGACAGAGCCTTGTGGAAAACTACTTGAAACTTTTCAAGACCTTTTGGAAAAACAAGGCTACAGCTCTTTTCCTACCTCGTGCGTCGTAGGCTGGGGGCTGCTGCTCCCTGTGGAGCTGCTGGAAGCTGCAGGGCTGGAGCCCGAGCACCTCCCGCTCGGCCGGAGGCAGCTGCTCCCCGTAGAGCTCCTGCGAGCGGCTGCGGGGCCCCTCCCGCCCGAGCGGCAGCGGCCGCTCCCCGTGGAGCCCGAGGAAGTGGCAGGGCGGGATGCCGAGCACCTCCCGCTCGGCGGGCGGCGGCCGCTCCCCGTAGAGCTCCTGGAAGCGGCTCGGCCCCTCCCGCCGGGCCGGCAGCGGCCGCTCCCTGTGCAGCAGGTGGAAGCCGCAGGGCGGGCGCCGGGCGAGCAGCGGCCGCTCGCCGGGGGGCTGCTGGAGGCGGCCAGGCCGGGGGCTGCGCAGCTCCCGCCCGTCCGGCAGCGTCCGCTCCCTGTGCAGCAGGAGGAAGCCGCTGGGCGGGCGCCCGGCCGGCAGCGGCGGCCGCTCCCTGGGCAGCGGCTGGAAGCGACCGCGCCCGCGCCGCCCGTCCGCCAGCGGCCGCGGCCCGGGGAGCTGCTGGGAGCCGCAGGGCGGGCGCCTGCGGCCCTCCCGGCCCGCCGCCGGCCGCTGCCTGTTGGCCGCGCTGCGGCGCTTGATGCGGAGCAGGAGGTCGGGGCGGTCGCGGCGAAAGCAGGGGTTGCCGTAGTGGAGCCAGGCCCCGGCATCGCCCGGCGCAGCCGAGCCCACCCAGCCCGGCACCTTGCGGAAGCCGTAGCGGTAGAGCTGCCGCACGAAGCTGCGGAACTGCGTGGCCCTGAAGGTGTGCGGCACCGGGGCCGGCCCATGGCCACGGCCCCTGTGGGCGTGGCCCGAGCTGAGCAGCTCTCGCTCCAAGAGGCAGCGGTCGATGAGCAGCCCCTGGGCGCGGCTGTCCCAGCGCACGGAGCGGACGCGGGGGCTGTTCACCAGGCGCCAGAGCTTGGCGGGGAAGGTGCCGGCGCTGAGCCCGGCGGGCAGCGGCAGCTCCGCCATGGCGTCCATCGCCGACTGTGGCCACAACGCCCGCAGCGCAACGGCCGCGGCTGCGCCGGCGGCGCGCGGCCTGAGGGGGGCGCTGCGCTCGGGCCCGCGCGCGCCCAGCGCGGCCCCGGCGCGGGCCGGACTTGACGGGGACGAGCGCGGCAGAGCCGGGGCTGCGGGCACAGCGCGGGCGGGGCGGCTTCGGGGCTGGCCGCGCTCGGCTCGGCAGGGCCAGCTGCCAACCCCCTCTTTCTCTGCCTGCAGGCATCCTTCTGCCTTGGCCTTGCGCTACAACCCCCAACCAGCAAGACAAGGAAGAGAAAACAGCCGCTTCTCTTGCAGTCAGCCTCCTGCAGCTCTTGATGCCTGCGCTTATTCCTGCCCAGGTCCCAGACTTCTCATTTGCCATCCTTGAACTCCATCAGATTCCCCTCAGGCCGGTTCTTTAGCCTGCCGAGGTCCCTCTGAATGGCGCAATCATTTGGGCTCTCAGCTGCTCCTGCCAGCTTTGTTTTGTCTGCAGACTTGCTGAGGGTGAGCTGCTCCTCCAGCCCGGCCATGAATGAAGACATTAAAGAGCATCTGCCCCAGCATCAGCCCCTGGGGCTCAGAGCACCCGTGACTTGCCTCTAGCTCTACTTTGTGTCACTGATGACAGTCCTCATCCATTTTTCAGCCTTCCTCGCTGGGCATTTTGGCAGTTTGTGTTTAAGGATGCTGTAGGAGACTGTCTCAAAGGCTTGGGGAAAGCTGGGGTAGACATCATCCATTGCTCCACCCATATCCATCCGTTTGCCTGTCCTATCACGGGCATCAGGTAGCTTAACCATCACTCCCAATCAACTTCTTCTCCGTTTGTTTGGATCGGTTTCCAGGATTAGCTACTCCATCACCTGTCAGGGGATGGAGGCAAGGCTGACTGACCTGTATTTTCCTCTCCTTCTTACTCTCTTGGAAGAAATTAGTCTATTAGAGCAATTCTGGCTGGTTTTAGCTAGGCAATTCCAGAAAAAATAACCAGTAAGAAAAATGAAGCTCTAAATGAAGTCTCTTAAATTCTTCTTTCTGCTACCATTCTAGGCCTCCAGAAAGATCTTGTTTTCTTCCCAGTACTGGACAGCTGATTAAAAAAAAAAAAACAACCAAGGCGAATGTCTCCTTAATAGAATATAATATACCTATTATTCAGAAGACAATAACTTAGATTTTTCTTTCAGGATTAGACTGAGATGAAAGGACTTGAGAGGTTCCAGAACTTTGATATTTTCTTGTCTCCAACTGTTTGGAAAACTACTAGAACATGGTGAAGGCACAGTGCTTTTGAAAATGCCATTCTGAAGTCTTGTATGCTTGTATTACATATAAAAGTACCTGCAAGGATTTTAGAAACCTGTAGCTCAGATTCCTTACTTTCAAAATGAGGAAATGCCAGAATTAGTTAGATCTTTGGTTTTTTATGTTGTGTTTCTGATTCCTACATTTTTATATGCATATGTATCTTTTTTTAATAGCATGGTCACATACTGCATTTTCCTTCCGATCCCAAAATCATCAGTGCTCAGAATAGCCGATAAGCAACTAATCAATATTCTTTTTAATCTCTTTTATTTCATAATAAACTCAGACACCAGTGATCTTTTGGGAATCCAGACTTGTATGCAAAGTTTGCAGGGAAGATTCAGCTCTCAAGCCCTGTGAATTTTCTCTTCTCTCCTTTGCCATTTCCCTTTTCCTTCATCTCTGGCCTGACCTCAGGGCCCTTTCCCCTCGTGTCAGGCCTTCTGTTTGCTGCACTCCAGGGAAGCTCTCAGCTGTGGCTT
The DNA here is from genome assembly GCF_023055355.1 of Agelaius tricolor. NCBI lineage: Eukaryota > Metazoa > Chordata > Aves > Passeriformes > Icteridae > Agelaius > Agelaius tricolor. Next base: position 813,051 of record NW_027269341.1, read on the forward strand.
CCCCAGCGTGGCAGCTCCAGGCTTGGAGCAGCAGAACCCAACTGTGGCTGAGAGCCCAGACCCCCCTGGGCCAGCCGGGCTTTCAGCTGCCAGGGCAGCACGGAGGGAAAGGGGCAAGAGAGAGCTGAGGACGCTGCCAGAGCAGCCCTTGGGCAGTGCAGGGTGAGAGTGGCTTAAAGTGCTGCTGAGCCCCACTGCAGGGGCACAGGAGGCTGCTCTGCCATGGCCGCGGCTGTGCCGCCCATCCAGACAGAAAGGCAGAGCCAGCAGGCTCTGATGGGGGAGAGCAGCTCCATCCCTCCAAAACTTGGTCAGTCCTGCTAAAACCTCTCTTTGTCCTTCTGTCTGAACACTGACACTGCTTTGGAAAACAGAATGGAGGTGACACGAGACAATCGATTATAACTTGGAAACAAATTTCCATGGGTTTTTTGGTTTTGTGAAAAATCCATGTATTTTATGATTGGCTTTTCGCAAATATTAAAATGAATATTATATGTCTTGTGTTAGAAAGTAATGCTGTATTAATTCTCTTAAGTACTGTGTTAAATATAGTTTTAGGTTATAAAAATTGTTAAAATAGAAACGATGCTATGTAGGATACTTTTTTTAAAGGAAGGGCTCCCAGTGAGATAGCAGCCACAGGACACCTGAATCTTTCAGAGAAAAAGAATTTATGGCCCTCTTATCAGAAGAAATGAACTTCTTCCCGCCTCGAAGGCGCTGTTAGGATTCGGAGGAAGAAGTTGACAATGACCAGACAGAATCCTGTGTTTGAATGGAATTTATGCATCATGTAGGAAGTGTATGAATATGCAACAGGCTGTTGCTTTTAAGGGTTAATCCTGTGTTAACGGGTGTCCTTTTTTGGGCTTTTGCTGCCCAGAAAAAGGTACCCAGACGTCCGTAACTCTTTGTATTTGTTGTCTCATATTGTCCTAATTCAAATTTCCAAATTATTACTTCTCTAATTGTATGACTATTTTTATAACCATTTTATTACTATTAAACTTTTAAAATTTTAAAAACAAGTGATTGGCGTTTTTCAGAGTTTGTTGTGGTGTTTCCGTTTGGTTTGGGTTTTTTGCATGTGTGTGAGGCTTAAATGTGTCCTAAAGTTCTTGTGCATGCATGAGGCTGTAGAGTGGCCTCCACGGGGATCTCCTTGGCTCTGCACAAGCCCAGAGAGCAGCACGGGCACCTCAGGCCGAGCACAAAGGAGCACAGGATGATCTGCAGGGTGCTCTGTGACAACAGGCACTTGGAGCTGTTGTCCAGTGTGTAAGAGCTACATCCCCTCTTCTTCAGCTTCTCCTAAAAATGCCCACTGATGTTGTTTTGTATGATGCAGCTCTCCTAAGCCCCTATTACACTGTATCTGCACGAGCATTCACACAGGTGTTTGCTAAAACAATTCTGCTCCAGCTGAAAAGCACTGGGGACCCTGAGCAATAGCAGCAGATAAATGGACATAGAGAGACTTCAGGAGCAGAAGCAGCATTAAATCCATGACAATTGTGGAGATGTGAAAATACAGAAATCCACCAGTGGTAGCAAAGCCCACACATCTCCACTGGGTTCTGCAGAATGGCAGCAAATAATGCACAGGTGTGGAGACCATGAACTGGTTGGTGCTGCACTTATTTGTCAGTGGGCAGAGCTGTGGGAGGCAGGGATTAAGGGTGATTTTGGAACAGGAAGAAGAAAGGGACAGACAAATTCCAGGTGGAGGCAGAGTGGCTCTGCTCTGCTGACCCAAGGAGAGCAGGGAACAAGTTGGAAAGGAGTAGGAAAAAAGAGTTTTGTAAAAGGAAACCTTGCTATATAGGCATTAGTGTTCTTGCCACAGCCCACAGAGCTTAGAGCATGAATATTCATCCCATTTAAATATTCCTGCAAGATGTAAGAAAAATTCCTTTCCATGTGGTTATTTACACAAACATACCCACGAACAAATATAAAAACTGCACAACTACATGTATCATTAAGCAGGATACTCTGTAGATTCTCACATGAACACTTGCAGAATTATATATGATACTTCCAAACATATAGAGACTCTTGTTCTCCATTTGCTTCTTTAAAACTCACAAAATGTAATGAAATTCTCTTTCAAAAGTGCAGAGCCTGCTGTGTGGCTAAGCAAGCCATTATTTGCTTGCTCACAATCATCTCTTCCTTGTGTGTTAGTCACTGATGCATTAATTGCTTATCCAAACTTGAAACAGTTCATGAGTCATTCTGAAGAGAAAGTAAATATCAAGGAGCCCATTTGAATGGAATTCATGTCCTCTGCCTCTTAAAGCTGAAGGTCTGTATTTATTACCTGTCAGAATGAAGTCTTGTTGCCTAATAAATGGGAAAATAGGAACGATGCTGACTAGAGCACCATGTTTCAAGAGATCATTGCATTTTAGTTTTATTTGACCAAATCAGTAGTCAAAGAGAGAAAGGACTGGTCAATTACAAGAGAGAAAGCAGGTGAAAGAGATGTCTAGGTCTGCTGCAGCTGGAGTCAAAAATGAAGTGTGTGGGTTTTGAAGTGGGGAAGGGATTCCAGATCAGATGATTTTAATAACTTGCATTACTAAATGCATGATCTTCAAACAAACACGTTGGTATTCCTTGTCTTGAGGAAAGGAAGGGTATTGGGGAAGATGAAACAGGAAAGCCTTATAAATATGATTGTCTGGCAAAAGATTTTGAGACTATAGAAACTATAAGCAAGATTGAAATGAAAGCAAGCTTTGAGATACCTTAGTTAGTGAACAACTGGAAAACAATGGTGTGGCCCAACTGAAGGTAATCCCCTTTTGAGGAAACAATTCCCTCTGCTTGCAGGCAGGTCCAAGGTTCAGAGCAGACCCTACTAGCTCAGCAGAGGGGTCCAAAGAGGAGTTTTTAGGGTTTAAAATGTAACACAGTATGGTAATGTAATGATTCTTACAGGCTGGATGTAAATGCTATAGGATTTGTATCTTGGACTAGATTGGTTAGTGAGAATTAGACTATTCAACAGAGAAGAAGATTTATTGTATTGTAGCGGGAACCTCGCTCTCTTACGCTCTTCCCCTCTTACTCTCTCCCCCTCTCATCCTCTCTGCCCCTCCCTTCTCTCGGGCCTGCTCCGAGCTGTGCCTGGCAGCTCCAAGCAGGGCCCTGCACCCAGGCCCTTTGCAATGAGCCGCAGGTTCCACGGCCTGGCTGCAGAGATCTCTCGTCTCCGTCCGTCCCGACCGTCCCACCCGCCAGTGCTCCTACAGAAGGGGAGAAAGAAGGCATGGAGTTTCCAGGAGTATCCAGATAAATCCACTTTATTCTGGATCAATATGGAATTTTCATGAAGCAAAAGCATTAAGTGGAGGGCTCTTCACCCATTTCTTTTTTTACGAAAATTCTGTGAAAGATACTATTTTGGAGTGTAAAAATTTTCATGTTGAAAACATGAATGTGCTGAGAGAATTTGAAGTCTGGGCCAATGACAATTCACTGTTGAAAATCCAAGTCTAAAACTTTTCAAATTAAATGACCCAGGATGAAGTAGGAAACACAAGTCCTTCCCTTGAACCTTGATTTGCCTCTTCTAGCTCATTCCTGAAAGTGGTAGGCAAAGAGGATCCCACAGAAATCAGAGGAGCATCAGGGTCTATCCCTAAAAGGCAACTGTAGATGTGAAACAACTTGGGAATTAGAGGGACATCAATGAGCCACTTGTGAGTCCAGCTGTTAGTGAAGAGCCCTTTTCCAAAGAAATGCCAGCTTCTCTCAAGGAAGCTGAGCAGCAGGACATTATGGCTGATGTAGCTGGCAGGTACAAAGCAGAGAAAGTGGGAAATTTCTGGAAATGAACCCTGTCTTCACTGATGACAGCAGGATGAAGAACCCATTTCATCAGACTCTGGCTCTTAGTAAGAAAGGAAGAAAGCTCTATTTATGATATCAGGCCCAGCTGTTCATGGTCAGAGGTGGTATCAGCTGCTCAGCAGAAGGCACAGCTTTAACTCCAGCTCATCATGCCTGGAGGCAGCCCTGGAAGTGCTCCTGCACTTCAGCTGGTGCCAGGGCACAGGGACACCTGCACACCCTCCCTAGACCCCTGTATGCCATAAAACTAAAGGCATCTCCCCAGCCAACCATCCAATCCAGCACTTAGCACAGAGCATGTCACTGCCAGTGACATCTGCATGAAAAAATACAGAGAAAAGTGCAATTACAAAACATATTGGGGGCTCAATATAATACAGGAAAAATTCAGATTTTGGTACTTACCTTCATAAATGAGCATACCTACTAGCTCTTTTCCCTAAATCGTGGTTAAACATCTGCACTTTCCATAGCAGTGTCCTAAAATTCTTCCATTCATGCATTCCCAGCTAGCAGAGCTCTCACACACCCTGTTTTTTCTCTGAAGTGTAAGGAAGGATTTAGTTCAGATGAACTGTGCTGCTTCCTCTGAAAGATATAAAATGATGGAAATAATATCTGCAAAGTCAAAGGTTCTTTAAGGCAGGCCTCTGGTATGTAAAATAGGGAGTGTTTACATTTAGCATCATGTGCACATAAGATAACAATCAAACCATGTTCTTACCTTCATGAAAAATAGTTTTTGTGCTCCTAGATATGGCACAGGCAAATAAGGCCGAACTCAGACACAAATGCGTTCCTCACCACACAAATGGCCAAACAAATGACAGCTGCCGGTGACACTTTTCCTGCGGTCCCGAGTGCCCCAAGCGCGGATCCAAGCGGCGTCTCACCTGCTCAGCTCTTTCCGGCCCGCGGATCCGAGCCCGTCCCGGAGCGTCAGGAGCAGGGATGGGAGCTCAGCAGCTCGGGCTCGATGCCGTGTGCTCCGCTCGGGGCTCCGAGAGCTCCTGCGGGGCCGGAGCAGCCCCGGGCAGCGGGAGCAGCTCCTGCTGCGGCAGCCGGGCAGCCTCTCCCCAGACACACAGGTGGCTGCACACCTGTGCATTCAGGGCCAGCTCCATTCTGCTGCCCTGGGGCTGGCGCTCTCCACTGTGTTGCTGTTAGTGCACATTGGTGTGTTGGTCCTGGAAACACCCAGGAACAGGCAACTCTCAGGCACACATTCTGCTCCCCGGGATGTGCTGCACAGTCCCTGCCTGTTCCAAACACCAATTTGGTTTTGTTCTGAGAGCTGTGTTTTCCATCTCAGGGTTTGACCAGCTGATTGCCCCCGTTGATTATTTTCATTCAGCATTTGTGGATTTCACACATTTGCAGTTGTGCTGACTGCTCCTTCCAGCTGCGCAAGGACAGCCAGTGTGGACCTTTTCCTATGTAAAATGCATTGGGTGAGGACTGTTGGGCTGGAGGGCCCTTCTGTAATGTTATTGCCCCAATTCCTTCTGCTGAGAAAGATAATTGGATTCAGGCAGTTAATCCATTTTGTAGATGCTGCAAAATCTAATCTGTGACAAACACATGATCAAGTATATGGGAATTGGTGTCAGTTCCTTTCTTCCTTCCCAAAGTAGGAAAGCCATTTTTTCTAAAATCCTCTAGCAAATGGCTGTTCCATACTGGAACTTCTCAGCATTAAAAAATTGCATTGACATCTCTCTAAAATATTTCTCTGGATTTTCTTTTTCTCTTTTAAACTCTCATTGCAATCTAGATGGAAACCAATGTTCAAATGGCAGAATTTCTCTGCCAGTCCAAATACAGCAATTTGCCGAAACGTAATTAAACTGCAGTTTGGTGCAAACCTACACAGGCCTATGTAGATAAGAAAAAGATGAATACTGATTATTCCTATGCAGTATAGAGAAAAAATAACCTATGGTTAAATCATGTAATGTGATATATCATATTTATTTATTTATTAAATAATGAAATCAGTTTATTATTTTTATATATCATGTAGCGCTAAATCCTGGTTTATTGTTTTCCTATTAAAATGTCATTGGTGGATGACATAAAGCAATGAATCAAATTAAGAAAAAAATTTTGAATATTTTTCTGACAAGATTTTTTTAAGATTCAGAGGTAAATAACAATCATCTGATACAAGAAGTTGGTGAAACTGCATTTTGCCCGTTAGTCAGAATCTTTGATTAGCTCTATCCAGTGATTTCTAGATCTGGCTGAAATGAAGTAGCTTTATACAGACAGTATATGGAAACTTTGAGGGAGAGATTAAAAAAAGGCATTGACAGATCCTGATATCTGATTTATTGGGGTATTTAGCCATGTGCATAAGCACATGAACTGCATGGAGTTCATGTGCATGTGACATGTCACTGCATGTCACTGCATGTGAGAGGATTCATTTGCCTAAAGGATCTGGCTTAACTTGGAATGCACAATTTGGAAAGAAGATTCCGTGGACATAGACTGTGACCGTGGTCACAAGGGTTCTCAGGATGAAGAAGAGACGAGAATGTTGACTCCATGATCAGAAGGCTTGATTTATTATTTTATGATATATGTTACATCAAGACTATACTAAAAAACAATACAAAGGAAAAGGTTTCTTCAGAAGCTAGCTAAGCTAAGAATAGAAAAGAATGAATAACAAAGATCTGTGTCTCAGACAGAGCAAGAGCCAGCTCTGCCATGAGTGGTCAGGAAATCCAAACATCCACAGGAGACCAATCACAGGACTACCTGTTGCATTCCACAGCAGCAGATAACCATTGTTTACTTTTGGTTGCTGAAACTGCAGCTTCTCACAAGGAAAAATCCTAAGAAAGGATTTTTCATGAAAGACGTCTGCGACACAGGAGCACCTGGAAGCTACTGCCAAGGACAAAAGTCTCACTCTTGCTGGTTTTGACACGGAGTTTTTGGTAGGATTTTGATCTACATCTACAGTCATCTACAGGAACTGGATTTTTAGATACAAAGTGCCTTCAAGCAACATTTCTAAGCATAGTGGGCAAGGAAGTCCAGATACTAATGAGTTGTGGTTGGTTTTAACTCTGTGGAACATCTGGTACAATATCCCACAACGTGTTATTTTTGACTCTTTCAGGCGTTTAAAACTCAGGCTTATTCTTGTCAACACTTTTCTTTCCTCCCTTCAGAAATCTGCATGCCCAGGTACTCAATTCTTTCTCAGTTTGTTGACAAGCTACCTGTCAGACAATACTTGTCTCTTGACCCAGAGATGGGCAACTGTCACCATTAGGCCGGACGTGGCATACACACGTGATCAGGGTCCAAGAAGAAAAAAGTTTTCTTTATTCTGCGTGATCTCCAGCTTATACACTCTTAACCAAGCGTGATCTTAAGTCACTGACTACACCACAAGAACTTCTTATATCCATTGGTGCAAAGCAATTAACGTCAATAGAATTGGCAAAAGTTTTACAGAAATTTATAAGGCAAGTATACACATCTACTTAGGCACTAGTCTAGCTTACGAAAATTTCATCTCTCTTTTCTAACTGGTTTCCATGCTGACGGCCTTGTCTTCTTCCTTGCTATGGATACACTGAAAACCCATCAATTGGGATGTCTTCTATGAACTCAGCTTTGCTTGCAGGCCAGCTATCAAGGCCCTCCATAGGTCAGCACGCACCCGCGTGCTTGAGAAGTGACTGCAGCCTAAAATACTCCTGGAAATTTATTATCTTTGCTTCTTTTCCCCCCTAAATGGCATTGAAGAAGTGAGACTTTTCAGAACCAGCTAGCATGCCACCTAGAAGAAGCAGACTTTTGCTTTCAGTCAAAGCTTTTGGGACCAAAAGGCGCGTTTGCTTGGATTCCTTGGATGCCGCTTGGGTTGGCCCATTTTCTGAGTTCCCCTGGGATGCCTTGAGCACTGCCTTATGGACTGGGAGGACATTTTCTGCTGCTTTATGAGTGAGGAGAACTTCCCAGGCTTTTCTTTCGCATCAGCTGTACAGAAGGTTGCCTTGCTGGGCACAAGGAAGCCATAGAACAGCTGCTATTGTGAGGTCAGGGGAGCGGTGCCACGTCACAGTGCTGTCAGCACAGCGTTGCCCCGGTGCACGCAAGGCCTGCTTGTCCAGAGCGGCTCTTCTGCTGGCTCCCTGCAGGAGGATCCTTGTGCTCAAGGAGTTCTCAGCAGACGGCCTGCACCCCGAGAGGAGTCTGGGCTTTGCCTTGGCTGGCATCCAGTGTGCAAACCCGCACAGCGCTGCCAAAATGATCGGGCAGGTCTGTGCCGCGGTTTGCACGGTCTTTTCTGTTGTCTATTCTGGCTACTACCTGACCCAGCTGACTCGTAAGTAAAGGTTTCTCCTGGGGCTGGCATCACCCGGCTTTTGCTTGACTCTGCTCTTTATGCCGCAGCAGTGACCGAGTTTATTTGGGAACAAAATGGCCATGAAGATGCCACCGCTTTGGTCAATGTCCTGCCAGCAGCATCAGCTAAAAAGGGGGCATCTGTGTACTGGGGGGCGGGTGCAGAGTATTTGCCCTGCAACCTGCAGCGGTTGCCTTCCCTCCCCGAGAGAGTGCGCGGCACTGGAGTCTGTCATTTCCTCCGCTTGCTGCTTCAAGCAAGACAAGCTGCTGATTGCAGACTCGGAGGGGAGATGCTCAGAAGTACTGCTAGCAAGTCAGTGGCTCTCTCCAGGAGCGAAGGAAAGCGCCTTTCGCTCCCAATCCTGCCCCTTAGAGGCCTTGGCTGCGTGACTTGACCCCTTGATGGTGTGCCAAGACTGCGATTGCCTTGGCTCTGCAGCACAAAGTCCAGTGCAGGGAGGGTTTGCTGCTGAGCCCAGCAGCTGTTCCTGGGCTGCTTCAGCAGGGAGCTGCCACAGGGAAGGGGCCCTTTGGGGAAGCTTTGCTGGGCTACCATCTTCAGCCAAGGCATGGGAATTAGGGCATGCCATTTAAAAGAATCTACATCTAAAATGCAGGAAAGAGAAGAGGAAAATGCTGCTTGAGCTGTTGGGCACGAGGGAAGCTCAGAGTGTTGAAGAGCAAGGGGCATTTCCAGCAGCATGTTTCTATTTCTCTCTTGGCAAAAGAGGCCCAAATGTAGACAGAGCCTACTCTAGCGTCCTTGTTGTTCTCTTGCCTGCTGTGGGAAAGAGCTGTTGCTCCTGGAGGCCTGTTGGGAAAGGGAAATGCTCTGTGTTGGGACTGCCTTGTGCTGTGGGAGTGGCCAGCACAGGCACTTTTCTAAGGGCCTCTGGTTCCTTTTCCCTTGCTCGCTGCAGGTCACCTGACACGCGGATGGAGGCAAGCCTGGCCTTTGGTGAGTGGCAAAGGAAGCTGGGACGTTGCTGGCGTGTGACAATGGGGCGGCAATTCTGCCAGCTTGGCCTCTTGCAGTCCAGTGTGGAGTGCCAGCGTGGGAGGCTGAAAGAAAGGCCAAGTGCCCCGTGGCATCAGCAGTAGCAAAGGGAGCACTGGCTGTTTGCTGATTTTGCAGGGAAGAGCCTTTCAAGAGATGAAAGGCAAATGGGACAGCTGCAAGGCATCTTGCTGCTTCTAGGCAGCAGGGAAGCTCAAATGCACAGCAAGATGGGAGTAGCACCTCCTTCAGCCAACTTCCTGGGCTTTTCATGACTCAGAGTCCCACTTGTATCAAAGTCTACCATTTCCCCTTCTTCTGGGTCCTTTCCCAGCTCAACCGAAAGCAGCTCCTGAGGGATTGCCTTTTGCCCATCTCTCTCACTTCTGTCTGTCTGCAGGCCTCAACAGCAGGGTCAGCAGCTCCTCTGGCTGCCTCTGGCATTGAGGAAGAGGCTGAAGAGGAGCAAAGGAGCATCAAGCCTCCAGCTGCTCTCCCTGCACAGCCTGAGCTTGCAGAGCCGGTAAGTGGCAGTGAGCTTGGCACTGCCTTTGGTGCAGGGCCAGGCTTCCAGTTTTGGAGCAGCCCTTGTTGCTCGTGGCTGAAGATGCTGGCGGCTGTGTGCCTGCCGGGACCTAGTGCTGCTTCAGGCAAGCCAGGGAGCCCTGGCCAATGGGGTCTGAAGTTTGGCATATGAGCTGGAATGCTGAGAGGGCCCGAGAATGTCTCTTGGCATCAGACCGGAGGCAGCATTCAATGATTCTCAGTGTAGCAGTCAGCCTGGTGTGCCCATTGTCAGTGCAGGCTGCCTGTGGTCAGCGGACGGAGCGGCCCAAAGACGCAGTTGCCGGCCTTGCAGGGGACCTGGCAGACACTGGCCCCTGGAAGGGACCTGCCCTCTCTGTGGACTAATTAGCTTCAGGCTGTGCTTCACTTCATGCCGGTCAGAGCAGCCTTTGGAGAGGAGAATCCTTGGCAGCCCTACATTGTGAAGGGCGCGTGGGTCTGGGCAGGGCAGGAAGGCGTCTCCAAAGGGCCACTCCCTAAAGGCTGCCATGGACAGGGGCAATGCGTGAAAAGGATCAGAGAAGGGCCATGCTGCGGGCTTCTGAGCAGACCACTGCATGCCAGTTGCGGGCTGATTTCATTGCCCAGGGAAAGACAGGAGGAGGAAAGCAACAAGGCTCTGGGGAACTGCTCTGATGTCTTTCTGGATCTTGGCAGCCCCATGGATCCCTTGTTGCCAGTGTCTTGCAGAAAAGCTGAAAACATGGAGCATGGAGGTGGCCCTGAGGGGCTGGATCCAAGTAGCCTTTGGGCTTTTGCCAAAGTTGCCTTTGAGAAGGGGACATGGGAAAGGCCCCAGCTGGAGAGGCCTGGCGGTGGCTGACAGCACCTTCCCAAGGCCTTGCTTTGGCCGTGCACTCGGCGGAGCATGATGTGTGCCAGGCACCCTTCTGACGGGCAATCCTTTCTGGTCCCAGCTCAACACAGGCTCTGCAATTCAACCTGGTGCCGCTGGACCAGCGTGGCCTGCAGCAGCCAGCTCGCCCCCCGCTGCTGGCACTTCCTGCAGCAGCGCAGCCCAGCAGCCCGAGATGAGGCAGGAGCAGGGCCGGAAGACACTGAGTAAGTCGGCTGCATTTCTTGTCTGCCAGAGCAGTGTGTTGTGTGCGTGTCTGGGTGTAGGCTGTGCCAGAAGTTGCCCCTCGCTCTCAGAGGTGCTTAGGCCTCTCGGCAGAAGCTGTTGTTGTGCTTTGAGGCAACGCGGCAGCGCTCAGGGACTTCCTGCTGCCTGTGAGGGCGGCTGGGCCTGGCTTGGCTCTGCCTGGGCTGCCTTGTGTGCCAAAGACAAAAGCAGAGATTGTTTCTGCTTGAGCAGAAGGCTGGCACCTAGCAAGTGACTAGGCCCCAGGGAGCTCTCTGGCCCCAGCTGTTTTCGGGCTCCCGTTCTTACACCTCCTCTGGCTCAGACACTTTGTGGCCCTGGCAGTGGACCTGCCAGTGATGGTGGCTGTGACTGCAGAGGCTGCAAAGGCCCTTGGTGACCTCTTAGGGCCCTCTTCTTAAGATCTCATCATTTTGGCTTATGGCATGGGATGCTGCGCTTGAAAGAAATCAAGGCCTTCTTGGAAAGGCCACCTGATGAAAGGTGGAGAAGATGGCTCTCCCATTTGCTGGTCTCAGCAGCTGGAAGCCAGGGGACCGCAAAGGGCCCAGAGCTGCCGGCAGCGGGGCTGCCTTTGGGAGGGTGTGGGGAGCGGCGTCTCTGTGTGCGAGTCAGCGCCCTGCGCTGCTTTTGTCTTTCAGGGAGCATTGTGAGTCTGGGCCAGCCAATGAGCAAATACACGGCATTTGAAGAACTGGGACGAGGGTAAGCGTGGCGTTGGCTCCTTTTACAAAAGCGTGGGCCAGGTCTTTGGCTGGTGCAATATCAAGCGTGAAGTCAGGCAAGCTCCAATCATGGTCAGGCTCTGGCTTTACCTCCTGTCGCCTGCCTGGACTGCTGGGGCAGAGCAATCCGAAGGCCTCATCAAAGACAAGTTGATGCTGGCATTGTCTTGCTTGCAGCAAGGAGGAGCAGGAGCTGGGAAGCCCTCTGCCCCTGCAGCTTTCTGGCCTGAAAGAGCACCTTGCCATTCAAGAAATGTCAGATTCTCAAGGACAGTCTTCTGACTCTAATTGTTCTCACACTTTTGACACACACATGCATGCACACCCGCACAAGGAGGACTGTTGCCCTTAGGTTTGGAAATGACCTGGCTGGGCGTGCGCCTTGGAGATTTCCAGCGGCCCTTGGTCTTCATGCTGCACCTTAGTGTTCCCTTGGACAGGCTGCCCCGCAGGGCAGAGGGCTCACGGGCCGACGTGCTGTTGGCCGAAGAGACGCCGCAGCCAGGCCTTTTCTAAGGAAGGCGTGCAGGCAGCCTGGGGAGATCTGCTGCCTAGGCTTGATTTCAGTGCCAAGGGATAAAGGGCTCTTTCTGCTGCTTTTGTCTTTCCAGGGGCTTTGGAGCTGTTTATAAAGCCCTTGACACCAGCAGCGGACAACAGGTAAAGTGCCAACAGCCCCATGCCATTTTGCAGCTCTGGAGCGCTTTCCCCGCTGCTGTGAGCCCTGCCTGGAGGTTTGGGTGGCAGCTCCATGTCTGCAGCAGTGGCTGTTCCTCTGAAGTACACTCTAGGCTCAGGGGGCAGAATGCATTTGGGATGGCCTTTGGTGCTTCTGCTAAGCTCTGCTGTCTAGTGACAAGGCCCTTTGGCCCAGCCCGCTGCCTCATTGCAGCAGCACTCGCTCCGTGCTGCTTGTCATCTCGAGCAGGGGGCGTCTTCTCAAGGTAAACGGTGGCCAATGTCATTTCAGGTGGCAATCAAGATCATGTCGCTTGAGGAGGAGATGTCTGAGGAGCTGGCTGCCAATGAAATCCTGGCCATGAGGGACAACAGGAGTCCCAATATCGTTACCTACTTAGACAGGTTGGCGTATTCTCCTGTCAATGCAGCTTTAGCTAGTGCAAGCCCGAAGAGACGATGCCCTTTGGTCACTGGCAGAGAAGGGAGCTGCTGGTGATTTCTCTGCTGGTCTCCAGAGCGTGGCAGGAGGTGGAGCTGGTGATCATGAATCTCGTGTGGCACACGTAGCTTGGAGAGCAGTTGCAAAAACCTGGCTCGGGCCCTCAGCTGACTGAGGCTGTGCCCATTGCTGTCTCTCCATGCCGTGGTTTTCTTCTTTCAGCTACCTGGTGGATGCGGAGCTCTGGCTGGCCATGGAGTTCATGGACGGCGGCACCTTGTTTGATGTGCTCAGCGCAGTGTACCCGGAGGAAGGACAGATAGGCGCTGTCTGTCGGGAGGTGAGGGATCCCGCTTGTGCTTCCCCAAGCCTGCCCAGGATGCTGCTTGCCAGCTGGAGGTTAAGGACAGCCGGGATTTCTTGCTCTCACCTTTCTTTTGCTGCTGCTGCTGCTGCTGCTGTCACCACACACAGGAGAAGAGCGAGCATGGGAAGTGAACTGCCTGCCGCTGTCCCCACACTCCTCAGGCTCTGTTCTTGCACTCTTCCATCCTGTCTGTCCTCTGGCACTGGTGCTGGCTCACTCGCTTGGGTTCACTTGCTTCCTCTTCTTAGCTTTGCCTGGGAATGTTAGCCTGGAGCCTGTCTGTCTGTCCTACATTCCTTGCCACGGGAAGGCAGCATGCAGGCGGCAGAATTTCAAGCTAAGGCCAAAGAGCCGTCCTCAGCTGCAAAGGATAGCGTTGCAGCCCGCATGGCGACGGATTCTGGAACAGCTCTAAGGTGCTGCTTCCTCCTCTGCTGCCACTAGGCTTCCCCAAAAATCTTTGCCGTGCCGCCTCCCAGCCAAAGGTGACGCGCTTCCTACCCAAGGCCGGCGGAACTTTTGGGAGCCCGGATGCCTTCGCTTGGAATCGAGAAAAAAACTTCCAAGAGTGTTGAAGCAGCAAGGTCTTCTTCGTGACAGCACCATGATGCTGTGCCCTCGCTCACAATTCCCTGAGAAAGGCGTCAATCCCGTTGAGCTCTTTCCTTTCTGGTGGGATGAAATCCGATCCTGTACGTTAACTTTCCCTCCCTCCTTTTTCTCTCTCAGTGCCTGCAAGGACTGCATTTCCTTCATTCCCGCCAAGTCATCCACAGAGACATCAAAAGCAACAACGTCCTTGTGGGCATGGATGGATCTGTCAAGTTGGGTGGGTATCCCTGCTGGGCTGCAGCATTTGCAGCACCTGCCGTGCACTTGCATTTGGGTGACTGCCACTTGGGCAGAAGCGCCGCTTGGCCAGTGCGTGAATGGTGAGGGTGTTGTGGAAGTGGCCGATGCCTTCTTTGCCTGGCTCCAGGCACGTGGAAGGAGAGCTCAGCTGCTTTTTCAGCTCGATTCAGCATGGCCTGGTCAGGCTTGGAGTGGGCAATGGTTTTGGCCGCTTTGCCAGTGGGAGCTGGCTTTGACAGGCTTTGTTTTTGGCCTCAGGTGACTTTGGCCTCTGTGCTCAGCTCAGCCCTGAGCGCAGCAAGCGCAGCTCCAGCGTCGGCACTCCCAGCTGGATGGCACCGGAGGTGGTGAGAGGCGAAGCCTATGGCCCCAAAGTGGACATCTGGTCCCTGGGCATCATGGGGCTGGAAATGGTGGAAGGGGAAGCTCCTTACGAGTGGGAAGCCCGTCTCAGGGTAAGGTGCAGCTTAGCAAGAGGGCTCTGTGTGGAGAGAGCTGATGTGGCTAGCAAAGGAGCAGGTGCAGTGTCCTCTTGCATCCATGTGCTGTAGGTTTTTGAACTGATAGAAAGGAACGGGCCCCCAAAACTGCAGAACCCCAGGCACCACTCGGCTCTCCTGCGCGACTTCCTCCGCTGCTGCCTGCAGGCAGACGAGGACAGGCGCTGGTCTGCCCAGGAGCTCCTGCAGGTAAGAAAAAGCAAAGGGGCAAAAAGCCCTGTCAGCTGAGGACACCTGCATGAAGGCATGAGGAGGAGTGTGGGCCACGTGGCGCAGGCAGCTCCCAGCACAGGAAGGCGCAGGGGGACATGCTGCCCTCGGTGCTCTTTGTGTGTCTTCCTGGTAGCCAGGGAATCCTGCTTGAGCCCATGAGGATGGGACCCTGGAAAGTAAGAGTTCCTTTCTTTGTTCTTTTTCCTCTGGGCAGCATCCCTTTGTTACCTCCGGCGATCCTGCCTCCAGCCTGGCTGCTCTGATCACCTCAGCCAAGCAAGTGCAGGAAGACTGGAGAGGAGACACCTGCGTCTGAGGAGGCCCTTATGCCCCTCCAGCCGAGAGGAGGGAAAAGGGGATGTGTCATCTTTGGGCAGAGCTCCAGCCATCCTCCGGGTATTAAGAGGAGCTGTGCCATAGATAGGAAATATGATTTTTTTTTTTTCGTATTTGCTCAGTTTAGGTGTTTGGTTAGGTCAGGTTAGGTAAGGTAAGGTAAGGTAAGGTAAGGTAAGGTTAGGTTAGGTTAGATTAGGTTTGGTTAGATTAGGTTTGGTTAGGTGTGTGCTAGGTTCAATTTAAAGCTCTGTTGTTTTTTCTTTCTCAAAGAGATGAAAGTTTAAAAGAATTAGGAGATATAGGGATCAACATTGAAGGGCTATGGAACATAGATAGCTTAGATAATAGAGGATTGTTTAGCTTAGAATAGAGTGTTGTTAATTTAGGCAAGCTCTGAGGTATCTTGGAAGTAGAAATGAAAGAATTGTCATAAGAAGAATTAAGCTGTGAGTGGAAAAGCTGGGCTGCAGCCGAACTGGAGCCTGCAGGCGCTCCAAGCTGTCAGCCTGAACAGTCCACCTGCAGGACAGAAGGAAGAAGATGGAGAAGTAGCGAGGGGATCCTTTGTTTCAGCCTGAGTGAGAATAAAAGTCTAAAATATCCAGAGTGTTGTAAGACTCCCTTCCTTGCCAGGCTGTAGCTAAGTGGACGGTCCCCTTCAGAGGCCCAAAGAACATAGTGAGGTAAGCAGCTTTGCTTGCCTGAAGCGTGGAATGCCCGCGGGAAGCTGCCAGACTTGCGGGTAATGAACGCCAGGTAATGAGCTCCCATTCAGGACAACACCAGGAGGCAGATGTGCACTCCTTTCTGGGCCTCTTGTCGTGAAGATGTCAGGGTGATCAGCGGGAATGACCATTTTGTTCCCAGCCTCCTCTCACTATGTCACCTATGGGATGGAATGGCATTCTCATAGCGGCAGCTGGCCCTTCCTCCCTGCTTCTCTTTTCCCCCCTTTTCAGCCCAGAGCCCCAGGGACCATCTGGGCCAGCCTGATCCCCCACAGCTGTGTGCAACCACCAGGGCCTCCTGCACAGCCCCATTGCCACTCTGCTGCCTCCTTGGCCTTTTCCCACATCTGGGCCAGCCTGCTCTTGCCAGCTCTTGGGCACACACACACACAGCATACCGCACCTGTCAGGGAGCAATTTGATGCAGGAGCCCCTGCTAAGCACGGCTCACCAGCCCGGCACTTTTCCCACCGAGCTGTGGCTCCATTTGGACTCCATCTGCAGGGATACCCACTGTGAGGGACCGCTCAGGGACTGGATGCTCCCTGACTGGTGCCCACAGGACTGATTTCCACGCCTCCCCATTCCTCCTAGCCCTAAGGCTGCCTCAGCCTTCTAAACACAAGTTTTCTTACTCTAATGCCTTCCTGTGCTTTACTTCATACTCTAAGCAGGAGTACACAGTTTTGATTGTCTTTATTCTAGAATTAAGAACAGTAAGTTGGAAGTGCTGCTAGAGTTTGTCATTTTGAACTTGAAGCAACTGCAAAAAGTAGAGAAGCTTTCGCTGCAGCTTTTCAGTTAATTTGAAGTCTCCTTCCTCTTCACTCAGTTTCAGCATATCTGTTGATTTTCCTCTGCTGTCATCTTTTAAGCTTCATCACTTGTCTATGGATCTGTAAAAAACCCCTGTCAACCCAGCGCAAATTTACTAGCCTTTGTATTTTTCCTCCTCTGGAAAAGCTGAAGCTCCTGTGATCTTCTCCTGTGATCTAGACTTTGATTCCCATCTTGGCTCTGGCTAAGAGCAGAACAAATGGAATTTATTACCTGCTAGTAAGATCTGCTAGCAAAGGTCGCAGTTAGAGCTAAGCATAAGGCTTCTCTCCCTCCGCCGAATACACATCTTTGTGTCTAGGCCTGGCGATTTCCAGGAGCACCTGGAAGCTACTGCCAAGGACAAAAGTCTCACTCTTGCTGGTTTTGACACGGAGTTTTTGGTAGGATTTTGATCTACATCTACAGTCATCTACAGGAACTGGATTTTTAGATACAAAGTGCCTTCAAGCAACATTTCTAAGCATAGTGGGCAAGGAAGTCCAGATACTAATGAGTTGTGGTTGGTTTTAACTCTGTGGAACATCTGGTACAATATCCCACAACGTGTTATTTTTGACTCTTTCAGGCGTTTAAAACTCAGGCTTATTCTTGTCAACACTTTTCTTTCCTCCCTTCAGAAATCTGCATGCCCAGGTACTCAATTCTTTCTCAGTTTGTTGACAAGCTACCTGTCAGACAATACTTGTCTCTTGACCCAGAGATGGGCAACTGTCACCATTAGGCCGGACGTGGCATACACACGTGATCAGGGTCCAAGAAGAAAAAAGTTTTCTTTATTCTGCGTGATCTCCAGCTTATACACTCTTAACCAAGCGTGATCTTAAGTCACTGACTACACCACAAGAACTTCTTATATCCATTGGTGCAAAGCAATTAACGTCAATAGAATTGGCAAAAGTTTTACAGAAATTTATAAGGCAAGTATACACATCTACTTAGGCACTAGTCTAGCTTACGAAAATTTCATCTCTCTTTTCTAACTGGTTTCCATGCTGACGGCCTTGTCTTCTTCCTTGCTATGGATACACTGAAAACCCATCAATTGGGATGTCTTCTATGAACTCAGCTTTGCTTGCAGGCCAGCTGTCAAGGCCCTCCATAGGTCAGCACGCACCCACGTGCTTGAGAAGTGACTGCAGCCTAAAATACTCCTGGAAATTTATTATCTTTGCTTCTTTTCCCCCCTAAATGGCATTGAAGAAGTGAGACTTTTCAGAACCAGCTAGCATGCCACCTAGAAGAAGCAGACTTTTGCTTTCAGTCAAAGCTTTTGGGACCAAAAGGCGCGTTTGCTTGGATTCCTTGGATGCCGCTTGGGTTGGCCCATTTTCTGAGTTCCCCTGGGATGCCTTGAGCACTGCCTTATGGACTGGGAGGACATTTTCTGCTGCTTTATGAGTGAGGAGAACTTCCCAGGCTTTTCTTTCGCATCAGCTGTACAGAAGGTTGCCTTGCTGGGCACAAGGAAGCCATAGAACAGCTGCTATTGTGAGGTCAAGGGAGCGGTGCCACGTCACAGTGCTGTCAGCACAGCGTTGCCCCGGTGCACGCAAGGCCTGCTTGTCCAGAGCGGCTCTTCTGCTGGCTCCCTGCAGGAGGATCCTTGTGCTCAAGGAGTTCTCAGCAGACGGCCTGCACCCCGAGAGGAGTCTGGGCTTTGCCTTGGCTGGCATCCAGTGTGCAAACCCGCACAGCGCTGCCAAAATGATCGGGCAGGTCTGTGCCGCGGTTTGCACGGTCTTTTCTGTTGTCTATTCTGGCTACTACCTGACCCAGCTGACTCGTAAGTAAAGGTTTCTCCTGGGGCTGGCATCACCCGGCTTTTGCTTGACTCTGCTCTTTATGCCGCAGCAGTGACCGAGTTTATTTGGGAACAAAATGGCCATGAAGATGCCACCGCTTTGGTCAATGTCCTGCCAGCAGCATCAGCTAAAAAGGGGGCATCTGTGTACTGGGGGGCGGGTGCAGAGTATTTGCCCTGCAACCTGCAGCGGTTGCCTTCCCTCCCCGAGAGAGTGCGCGGCACTGGAGTCTGTCATTTCCTCCGCTTGCTGCTTCAAGCAAGACAAGCTGCTGATTGCAGACTCGGAGGGGAGATGCTCAGAAGTACTGCTAGCAACTCAGTGGCTCTCTCCAGGAGCGAAGGAAAGCACCTTTCGCTCCCAATCCTGCCCCTTAGAGGCCTTGGCTCTGTGACTTGACCCCTTGATGGTGTGCCAAGACTGCGATTGCCTTGGCTCTGCAGCACAAAGTCCAGTGCAGGGAGGGTTTGCTGCTGAGCCCAGCAGCTGTTCCTGGGCTGCTTCAGCAGGGAGCTGCCACAGGGAAGGGGCCCTTTGGGGAAGCTTTGCTGGGCTACCATCTTCAGCCAAGGCATGGGAATTAGGGCATGCCATTTAAAAGAATCTACATCTAAAATGCAGGAAAGAGAAGAGGAAAATGCTGCTTGAGCTGTTGGGCACGAGGGAAGCTCAGAGTGTTGAAGAGCAAGGGGCATTTCCAGCAGCATGTTTCTATTTCTCTCTTGGCAAAAGAGGCCCAAATGTAGACAGAGCCTACTCTAGCGTCCTTGTTGTTCTCTTGCCTGCTGTGGGAAAGAGCTGTTGCTCCTGGAGGCCTGTTGGGAAAGGGAAATGCTCTGTGTTGGGACTGCCTTGTGCTGTGGGAGTGGCCAGCACAGGCACTTTTCTAAGGGCCTCTGGTTCCTTTTCCCTTGCTCGCTGCAGGTCACCTGACACGCGGATGGAGGCAAGCCTGGCCTTTGGTGAGTGGCAAAGGAAGCTGGGACGTTGCTGGCGTGTGACAATGGGGCGGCAATTCTGCCAGCTTGGCCTCTTGCAGTCCAGTGTGGAGTGCCAGCGTGGGAGGCTGAAAGAAAGGCCAAGTGCCCCGTGGCATCAGCAGTAGCAAAGGGAGCACTGGCTGTTTGCTGATTTTGCAGGGAAGAGCCTTTCAAGAGATGAAAGGCAAATGGGACAGCTGCAAGGCATCTTGCTGCTTCTAGGCAGCAGGGAAGCTCAAATGCACAGCAAGATGGGAGTAGCACCTCCTTCAGCCAACTTCCTGGGCTTTTCATGACTCAGAGTCCCACTTGTATCAAAGTCTACCATTTCCCCTTCTTCTGGGTCCTTTCCCAGCT
Source organism: Agelaius tricolor (assembly GCF_023055355.1). Taxonomy (NCBI): domain Eukaryota; kingdom Metazoa; phylum Chordata; class Aves; order Passeriformes; family Icteridae; genus Agelaius; species Agelaius tricolor. The sequence goes on from NW_027269341.1 coordinate 832,778, forward strand.
CAACCGAAAGCAGCTCCTGAGGGATTGCCTTTTGCCCATCTCTCTCACTTCTGTCTGTCTGCAGGCCTCAACAGCAGGGTCAGCAGCTCCTCTGGCTGCCTCTGGCATTGAGGAAGAGGCTGAAGAGGAGCAAAGGAGCATCAAGCCTCCAGCTGCTCTCCCTGCACAGCCTGAGCTTGCAGAGCCGGTAAGTGGCAGTGAGCTTGGCACTGCCTTTGGTGCAGGGCCAGGCTTCCAGTTTTGGAGCAGCCCTTGTTGCTCGTGGCTGAAGATGCTGGCGGCTGTGTGCCTGCCGGGACCTAGTGCTGCTTCAGGCAAGCCAGGGAGCCCTGGCCAATGGGGTCTGAAGTTTGGCATATGAGCTGGAATGCTGAGAGGGCCCGAGAATGTCTCTTGGCATCAGACCGGAGGCAGCATTCAATGATTCTCAGTGTAGCAGTCAGCCTGGTGTGCCCATTGTCAGTGCAGGCTGCCTGTGGTCAGCGGACGGAGCGGCCCAAAGACGCAGTTGCCGGCCTTGCAGGGGACCTGGCAGACACTGGCCCCTGGAAGGGACCTGCCCTCTCTGTGGACTAATTAGCTTCAGGCTGTGCTTCACTTCATGCCGGTCAGAGCAGCCTTTGGAGAGGAGAATCCTTGGCAGCCCTACATTGTGAAGGGCGCGTGGGTCTGGGCAGGGCAGGAAGGCGTCTCCAAAGGGCCACTCCCTAAAGGCTGCCATGGACAGGGGCAATGCGTGAAAAGGATCAGAGAAGGGCCATGCTGCGGGCTTCTGAGCAGACCACTGCATGCCAGTTGCGGGCTGATTTCATTGCCCAGGGAAAGACAGGAGGAGGAAAGCAACAAGGCTCTGGGGAACTGCTCTGATGTCTTTCTGGATCTTGGCAGCCCCATGGATCCCTTGTTGCCAGTGTCTTGCAGAAAAGCTGAAAACATGGAGCATGGAGGTGGCCCTGAGGGGCTGGATCCAAGTAGCCTTTGGGCTTTTGCCAAAGTTGCCTTTGAGAAGGGGACATGGGAAAGGCCCCAGCTGGAGAGGCCTGGCGGTGGCTGACAGCACCTTCCCAAGGCCTTGCTTTGGCCGTGCACTCGGCGGAGCATGATGTGTGCCAGGCACCCTTCTGACGGGCAATCCTTTCTGGTCCCAGCTCAACACAGGCTCTGCAATTCAACCTGGTGCCGCTGGACCAGCGTGGCCTGCAGCAGCCAGCTCGCCCCCCGCTGCTGGCACTTCCTGCAGCAGCGCAGCCCAGCAGCCCGAGATGAGGCAGGAGCAGGGCCGGAAGACACTGAGTAAGTCGGCTGCATTTCTTGTCTGCCAGAGCAGTGTGTTGTGTGCGTGTCTGGGTGTAGGCTGTGCCAGAAGTTGCCCCTCGCTCTCAGAGGCGCTTAGGCCTCTCGGCAGAAGCTGTTGTTGTGCTTTGAGGCAACGCGGCAGCGCTCAGGGACTTCCTGCTGCCTGTGAGGGCGGCTGGGCCTGGCTTGGCTCTGCCTGGGCTGCCTTGTGTGCCAAAGACAAAAGCAGAGATTGTTTCTGCTTGAGCAGAAGGCTGGCACCTAGCAAGTGACTAGGCCCCAGGGAGTTCTCTGGCCCCAGCTGTTTTCGGGCTCCCGTTCTTACACCTCCTCTGGCTCAGACACTTTGTGGCCCTGGCAGTGGACCTGCCAGTGATGGTGGCTGTGACTGCAGAGGCTGCAAAGGCCCTTGGTGACCTCTTAGGGCCCTCTTCTTAAGATCTCATCATTTTGGCTTATGGCATGGGATGCTGCGCTTGAAAGAAATCAAGGCCTTCTTGGAAAGGCCACCTGATGAAAGGTGGAGAAGATGGCTCTCCCATTTGCTGGTCTCAGCAGCTGGAAGCCAGGGGACCGCAAAGGGCCCAGAGCTGCCGGCAGCGGGGCTGCCTTTGGGAGGGTGTGGGGAGCGGCGTCTCTGTGTGCGAGTGAGCGCCCTGCGCTGCTTTTGTCTTTCAGGGAGCATTGTGAGTCTGGGCCAGCCAATGAGCAAATACACGGCATTTGAAGAACTGGGACGAGGGTAAGCGTGGCGTTGGCTCCTTTTACAAAAGCGTGGGCCAGGTCTTTGGCTGGTGCAATATCAAGCGTGAAGTCAGGCAAGCTCCAATCATGGTCAGGCTCTGGCTTTACCTCCTGTCGCCTGCCTGGACTGCTGGGGCAGAGCAATCCGAAGGCCTCATCAAAGACAAGTTGATGCTGGCATTGTCTTGCTTGCAGCAAGGAGGAGCAGGAGCTGGGAAGCCCTCTGCCCCTGCAGCTTTCTGGCCTGAAAGAGCACCTTGCCATTCAAGAAATGTCAGATTCTCAAGGACAGTCTTCTGACTCTAATTGTTCTCACACTTTTGACACACACATGCATGCACACCCGCACAAGGAGGACTGTTGCCCTTAGGTTTGGAAATGACCTGGCTGGGCGTGCGCCTTGGAGATTTCCAGCGGCCCTTGGTCTTCATGCTGCACCTTAGTGTTCCCTTGGACAGGCTGCCCCGCAGGGCAGAGGGCTCACGGGCCGACGTGCTGTTGGCCGAAGAGACGCCGCAGCCAGGCCTTTTCTAAGGAAGGCGTGCAGGCAGCCTGGGGAGATCTGCTGCCTAGGCTTGATTTCAGTGCCAAGGGATAAAGGGCTCTTTCTGCTGCTTTTGTCTTTCCAGGGGCTTTGGAGCTGTTTATAAAGCCCTTGACACCAGCAGCGGACAACAGGTAAAGTGCCAACAGCCCCATGCCATTTTGCAGCTCTGGAGCGCTTTCCCCGCTGCTGTGAGCCCTGCCTGGAGGTTTGGGTGGCAGCTCCATGTCTGCAGCAGTGGCTGTTCCTCTGAAGTACACTCTAGGCTCAGGGGGCAGAATGCATTTGGGATGGCCTTTGGTGCTTCTGCTAAGCTCTGCTGTCTAGTGACAAGGCCCTTTGGCCCAGCCCGCTGCCTCATTGCAGCAGCACTCGCTCCGTGCTGCTTGTCATCTCGAGCAGGGGGCGTCTTCTCAAGGTAAACGGTGGCCAATGTCATTTCAGGTGGCAATCAAGATCATGTCGCTTGAGGAGGAGATGTCCGAGGAGCTGGCTGCCAATGAAATCCTGGCCATGAGGGACAACAGGAGTCCCAATATCGTTACCTACTTAGACAGGTTGGCGTATTCTCCTGTCAATGCAGCTTTAGCTAGTGCAAGCCCGAAGAGACGATGCCCTTTGGTCACTGGCAGAGAAGGGAGCTGCTGGTGATTTCTCTGCTGGTCTCCAGAGCGTGGCAGGAGGTGGAGCTGGTGATCATGAATCTCGTGTGGCACACGTAGCTTGGAGAGCAGTTGCAAAAACCTGGCTCGGGCCCTCAGCTGACTGAGGCTGTGCCCATTGCTGTCTCTCCATGCCGTGGTTTTCTTCTTTCAGCTACCTGGTGGATGCGGAGCTCTGGCTGGCCATGGAGTTCATGGACGGCGGCACCTTGTTTGATGTGCTCAGCGCAGTGTACCCGGAGGAAGGACAGATAGGCGCTGTCTGTCGGGAGGTGAGGGATCCCGCTTGTGCTTCCCCAAGCCTGCCCAGGATGCTGCTTGCCAGCTGGAGGTTAAGGACAGCCGGGATTTCTTGCTCTCACCTTTCTTTTGCTGCTGCTGCTGCTGCTGCTGTCACCACACACAGGAGAAGAGCGAGCATGGGAAGTGAACTGCCTGCCGCTGTCCCCGCACTCCTCAGGCTCTGTTCTTGCACTCTTCCATCCTGTCTGTCCTCTGGCACTGGTGCTGGCTCACTCGCTTGGGTTCACTTGCTTCCTCTTCTTAGCTTTGCCTGGGAATGTTAGCCTGGAGCCTGTCTGTCTGTCCTACATTCCTTGCCACGGGAAGGCAGCATGCAGGCGGCAGAATTTCAAGCTAAGGCCAAAGAGCCGTCCTCAGCTGCAAAGGATAGCGTTGCAGCCCGCATGGCGACGGATTCTGGAACAGCTCTAAGGTGCTGCTTCCTCCTCTGCTGCCACTAGGCTTCCCCAAAAATCTTTGCCGTGCCGCCTCCCAGCCAAAGGTGACGCGCTTCCTACCCAAGGCCGGCGGAACTTTTGGGAGCCCGGATGCCTTCGCTTGGAATCGAGAAAAAAACTTCCAAGAGTGTTGAAGCAGCAAGGTCTTCTTCGTGACAGCACCATGATGCTGTGCCCTCGCTCACAATTCCCTGAGAAAGGCGTCAATCCCGTTGAGCTCTTTCCTTTCTGGTGGGATGAAATCCGATCCTGTACGTTAACTTTCCCTCCCTCCTTTTTCTCTCTCAGTGCCTGCAAGGACTGCATTTCCTTCATTCCCGCCAAGTCATCCACAGAGACATCAAAAGCAACAACGTCCTTGTGGGCATGGATGGATCTGTCAAGTTGGGTGGGTATCCCTGCTGGGCTGCAGCATTTGCAGCACCTGCCGTGCACTTGCATTTGGGTGACTGCCACTTGGGCAGAAGCGCCGCTTGGCCAGTGCGTGAATGGTGAGGGTGTTGTGGAAGTGGCCGATGCCTTCTTTGCCTGGCTCCAGGCACGTGGAAGGAGAGCTCAGCTGCTTTTTCAGCTCGATTCAGCATGGCCTGGTCAGGCTTGGAGTGGGCAATGGTTTTGGCCGCTTTGCCAGTGGGAGCTGGCTTTGACAGGCTTTGTTTTTGGCCTCAGGTGACTTTGGCCTCTGTGCTCAGCTCAGCCCTGAGCGCAGCAAGCGCAGCTCCAGCGTCGGCACTCCCAGCTGGATGGCACCGGAGGTGGTGAGAGGAGAAGCCTATGGCCCCAAAGTGGACATCTGGTCCCTGGGCATCATGGGGCTGGAAATGGTGGAAGGGGAAGCTCCTTACGAGTGGGAAGCCCGTCTCAGGGTAAGGTGCAGCTTAGCAAGAGGGCTCTGTGTGGAGAGCGCTGATGTGGCTAGCAAAGGAGCAGGTGCAGTGTCCTCTTGCATCCATGTGCTGTAGGTTTTTGAACTGATAGAAAGGAACGGGCCCCCAAAACTGCAGAACCCCAGGCACCACTCGGCTCTCCTGCGCGACTTCCTCCGCTGCTGCCTGCAGGCAGACGAGGACAGGCGCTGGTCTGCCCAGGAACTCCTGCAGGTAAGAAAAGCAAAGGGGCAAAAAGCCCTGTCAGCTGAGGACACCTGCATGAAGGCACGGGGAGGAGTGTGGGCCACGTGGCGCAGGCAGCTCCCAGCACAGGAAGGCGCAGGGGGACATGCTGCCCTCGGTGCTCTTTGTGTGTCTTCCTGGTAGCCAGGGAATCCTGCTTGAGCCCGTGAGGATGGGATCCTGGAAAGTAAGAGCTCCTTTCTTTGTTCTTTTTCCTCTGGGCAGCATCCCTTTGTTACCTCAGGCGATCCTGCCTCCAGCCTGGCTGCTCTGATCACCTCAGCCAAGCAAGTGCAGGAAGACTGGAGAGGAGACACCTGCGTCTGAGGAGGCCCTTATGCCCCACCAGCCGAGAGGAGGGAAAAGGGGATGTGTCATCTTTGGGCAGAGCTCCAGCCATCCTCCGGGTATTAAGAGGAGCTGTGCCATAGATAGGAAATATGATTTTTTTTTTTTCGTATTTGCTCAGTTTAGGTGTTAGGTTAGGTAAGGTAAGGTAAGGTAAGGTAAGGTAAGGTAAGGTTAGGTTAGGTTAGGTTTGGTTAGATTAGGTTTGGTTAGATTAGGTTTGGTTAGGTGTGTGCTAGGTTCAATTTAAAGCTCTGTTGTTTTTTCTTTCTCAAAGAGATGAAAGTTTAAAAGAATTAGGAGATATAGGGATCAACATTGAAGGGCTATGGAACATAGATAGCTTAGATAATAGAGGATTGTTTAGCTTAGAATAGAGTGTTGTTAATTTAGGCAAGCTCTGAGGTATCTTGGAAGTAGAAATGAAAGAATTGTCATAAGAAGAATTAAGCTGTGAGAGGAAAAGCTGGGCTGCAGCCGAACTGGAGCCTGCAGGCGCTCCAAGCTGTCAGCCTGAACAGGCCACCTGTAGGACAGAAGGATGAAGATGGAGAAGTAGCGAGGGGATCCTTTGTTTCAGCCCGAGTGAGAATAAAAGTCTAAAATATCCAGAGTGTTGTAAGACTCCCTTCCTTGCCAGGCTGTAGCTAAGTGGACGGTCCCCTTCAGAGGCCCAAAGAACATAGTGAGGTAAGCAGCTTTGCTTGCCTGAAGCGTGGAATGCCCGCGGGAAGCTGCCAGACTTGCGGGTAATGAACGCCAGGTAATGAGCTCCCATTCAGGACAACACCAGGAGGCAGATGTGCACTCCTTTCTGGGCCTCTTGTCGTGAAGATGTCAGGGTGATCAGCAGGAATGACCATTTTGTTCCCAGCCTCCTCTCGCTATGTCACCTATGGGATGGAATGGCATTCTCATAGCGGCATCTGGCCCTTCCTCCCGGCTTCTCTTTTCCCCCCTTTTCAGCCCAGAGCCCCAGGGACCATCTGGGCCAGCCTGATCCCCCACAGCTGTGTGCAACCACCAGGGCCTCCTGCACAGCCCCATTGCCACTCTGCTGCCTCCTTGGCCTTTTCCCACATCTTGGCCAGCCTGCTCTTGCCAGCTCTTGGGCACACACACACACACAGCATACCGCACCTGTCAGGGAGCAATTTGATGCAGGAGCCCCTGCTAAGCACGGCTCACCAGCCCGGCACTTTTCCCACCGAGCTGTGGCTCCATTTGGACTCCATCTGCAGGGATACCCACTGTGAGGGACCGCTCAGGGACTGGATGCTCCCTGACTGGTGCCCACAGGACTGATTTCCACGCCTCCCCATTCCTCCTAGCCCTAAGGCTGCCTCAGCCTTCTAAACACAAGTTTTCTTACTCTAATGCCTTCCTGTGCTTTACTTCATACTCTAAGCAGGAGTACACAGTTTTGATTGTCTTTATTCTAGAATTAAGAACAGTAAGTTGGAAGTGCTGCTAGAGTTTGTCATTTTGAACTTGAAGCAACTGCAAAAAGTAGAGAAGCTTTCGCTGCAGCTTTTCAGTTAATTTGAAGTCTCCTTCCTCTTCACTCAGTTTCAGCATATCTGTTGATTTTCCTCTGCTGTCATCTTTTAAGCTTCATCACTTGTCTATGGATCTGTAAAAAACCCCTGTCAACCCAGCGCAAATTTACTAGCCTTTGTATTTTTCCTCCTCTGGAAAAGCTGAAGCTCCTGTGATCTTCTCCTGTGATCTAGACTTTGATTCCCATCTTGGCTCTGGCTAAGAGCAGAACAAATGGAATTTATTACCTGCTAGTAAGATCTGCTAGCAAAGGTCGCAGTTAGAGCTAAGCATAAGGCTTCTCTCCCTCCGCCGAATACACATCTTTGTGTCTAGGCCTGGCGATTTCCAGGAGCACCTGGAAGCTACTGCCAAGGACAAAAGTCTCACTCTTGCTGGTTTTGACACGGAGTTTTTGGTAGGATTTTGATCTACATCTACAGTCATCTACAGGAACTGGATTTTTAGATACAAAGTGCCTTCAAGCAACATTTCTAAGCATAGTGGGCAAGGAAGTCCAGATACTAATGAGTTGTGGTTGGTTTTAACTCTGTGGAACATCTGGTACAATATCCCACAACGTGTTATTTTTGACTCTTTCAGGCGTTTAAAACTCAGGCTTATTCTTGTCAACACTTTTCTTTCCTCCCTTCAGAAATCTGCATGCCCAGGACTTGTGTTTCCTACTTCATCCTGGGTCACTTAATTTGAAAAGTTTTAGACTTGGATTTTCAACAGTGAATTGTCATTGGCCCAGACTTCAAATTCTCTCAGCACATTCATATTTTCAACATGAAAGTTTTTATACTCCAAAATAGTATCTTTCACAGAATTTTCGTAAAAAAAGAAATGGGTGAAGAGCCCTCCACTTAATGCTTTTGCTTCATGAAAATTCCATATTGGTCCAGAATAAAGTGGATTTATCTGGATACTCCTGGAAACTCCATGCCTTCTTTCTCCCTTTCTGCAGGAGCACTGGCGGGTGGGACGGTCGGGACGGACGGAGACGAGAGATCTCTGCAGCCAGGCCGTGGAACCTGCGGCTCATTGCAAAGGGCCTGGGTGCAGGGCCCTGCTTGGAGCTGCCAGGCACAGCTCGGAGCAGGCCCGAGAGAAGAGAGGGGCAGAGAGGATGAGAGGGGGAGAGAGTAAGAGGGGAAGAGCGTAAGAGAGCGAGATTCCCGCTACAATACAATAAATCTTCTTCTCTGTTGAATATTCTAATTCTCACTAACCAATCTAGTCCAAGATACAAATCCTATAGCATTTACATCCAGCCTGTAAGAATCATTACATTACCATACTGTGTTACATTTTAAACCCTAAAAACTCCTCTTTGGACCCCTCTGCTGAGCTAGTAGGGTCTGCTCTGAACCTTGGACCTGCCTGCAAGCAGAGGGAATTGTTTCCTCAAAAGGGGATTACCTTCAGTTGGGCCACACCATTGTTTTCCAGTTGTTCACTAACTAAGGTATCTCAAAGCTTGCTTTCATTTCAATCTTGCTTATAGTTTCTATAGTCTCAAAATCTTTTGCCAGACAATCATATTTATAAGGCTTTCCTGTTTCATCTTCCCCAATACCCTTCCTTTCCTCAAGACAAGGAATACCAACGTGTTTGTTTGAAGATCATGCATTTAGTAATGCAAGTTAGTTAAAATCATCTGATCTGGAATCCCTTCCCCACTTCAAAGCCCACACACTTCATTTTTGACTCCAGCTGCAGCAGACCTAGACATCTCTTTCACCTGCTTTCTCTCTTGTAATTGACCAGTCCTTTCTCTCTTTGACTACTGATTTGGTCAAATAAAACTAAAATGCAATGATCCCTTGAAACATGGTGCTCTAGTCAGCATATTTCCTATTTTCCCATTTATTAGGCAACAAGACTTCATTCTGACAGGTAATAAATACAGACCTTCAGCTTTAAGAGGCAGAGGACATGAATTCCATTCAAATGGGCTCCTTGATATTTACTTTCTCTTCAGAATGACTCATGAACCGTTTCAAGTTTGGATAAGCAATTAATGCATCAGTGACTAACACACAAGGAAGAGATGATTGTGAGCAAGCAAATAATGGCTTGCTTAGCCACACAGCAGGCTCTGCACTTTTGAAAGAGAATTTCATTACATTTTGTGAGTTTTAAAGAAGCAAACGGAGAACAAAAGTCTCTATATGTTTGGAAGTATCATATATAATTCTGCAAGTGTTCATGTGAGAATCTACAGAGTATCCTGCTTAATGATACATGTAGTTGTGCAGTTTTTATATTTGTTCGTGGGTATGTTTGTGTCAATAACCACATGGAAAGGAATTTTTCTTACATCTTGCAGGAATATTTAAATGGGATGAATATTCATGCTCTAAGCTCTGTGGGCTGTGGCAAGAACACTAATGCCTATATAGCAAGGTTTCCTTTTACAAAACTCTTTTTTCCTACTCCTTTCCAACTTGTTCCCTGCTCTCCTTGGGTCAGCAGAGCAGAGCCACTCTGCCTCCACCTGGAATTTGTCTGTCCCTTTCTTCTTCCTGTTCCAAAATCACCCTTAATCCCTGCCTCCCACAGCTCTGCTCACTGACAAATAAGTGCAGCACCAACCAGTTCATGGTCTCCACACCTGTGCATTATTTGCTGCCATTCTGCAGAACCCAGTGGAGATGTGTGGGCTTTGCTACCACTGGTGGATTTCTGTATTTTCACATCTCCACAATTGTCATGGATTTAATGCTGCTTCTGCTCCTGAAGTCTCTCTATGTCCATTTATCTGCTGCTATTGCTCAGGGTCCCCAGTGCTTTTCAGCTGGAGCAGAATTGTTTTAGCAAACACCTGTGTGAATGCTCGTGCAGATACAGTGTAATAGGGGCTTAGGAGAGCTGCATCATACAAAACAACATCAGTGGGCATTTTTAGGAGAATCTGAAGAAGAGGGGATGTAGTTCTAACACACTGGACAACAGCTCCAAGTGCCTGCTGTCACAGAGCACCCTGCAGATCATCCTGTGCTCCTTTGTGCTCGGCCTGAGGTGCCCGTGCTGCTCTCTGGGCTTGTGCAGAGCCAAGGAGATCCCCGTGGAGGCCACTCTACAGCCTCATGCATGCACAAGAACTTTAGGACACATGTAAGCCTCACACACATGCAAAAAACCCAAACCAAACGGAAACACCACAACAAACTCTGAAAAACGCCAATCACTTGTTTTTAAAATTTTAAAAGTTTAATAGTAATAAAATGGTTATAAAAATTGTAATACAATTAGAGTAGTAATAATTTGGACAATTTGAATTAGGACAATATGAGACAACAAATACAAAGAGTTACGGACGTCTGGGTACCTTTTTCTGGGCAGCAAAAGCCCAAAAAAGGACACCCGTTAACACAGGATTAACCCGTAAAAGCAACAGCTTGTTGCATATTCATACACTTCATACATGATGCATAAATTCCATTCAAACACAGGATTCTGTCTGGTCATTGTCAACTTCTTCCTCCGAATCCTAACAGCACCTTCGAGGCGGGAAGAAGTTCGTTTCTTCTGATAAGAGGGCCATAAATTCTTTTTCTCTGAAAGATTCAGGTGTCCTGTGGCTGCTATCTCACTGGGAGCCCTTCCTTTAAAAAAAGTATCCTACATAGCATCGTTTCTATTTTAACAATTTTTATAACCTAAAACTATATTTAACACAGTACTTAAGAGAATTAATACAGCATTACTTTCTAACACAAGCCATATAATATTCATTTTAATATTTGCAAAAAGCCAATCATAAAATACATGGATTTTTCACAAAACCAAAAAACCCATGGAAATTTGTTTCCAAGTTATAATCGATTGTCTCGTGTCACCTCCATTCTGTTTTCCAAAGCAGTGTCAGCGTTCAGACAGAAGGACAAAGAGAGGTTTTAGCAGGACTGACCAAGTTTTGGAGGGATGGAGCTGCTCTCCCCCATCAGAGCCTGCTGGCTCTGCCTTTCTGTCGGGATGGGCGGCACAGCCGCGGCCATGGCAGAGCAGCCTCCTGTGCCCCTGCAGTGGGGCTCAGCAGCACTTTAAGCCACTCTCACCCTGCACTGCCCAAGGGCTGCTCTGGCAGCGTCCTCAGCTCTCTCTTGCCCCTTTCCCTCCGTGCTGCCCTGGCAGCTGAAAGCCCGGCTGGCCCAGGGGGGTCTGGGCTCTCAGCCACAGTTGGGTTCTGCTGCTCCAAGCCTGGAGCTGCCACGCTGGGGAAGCCACAGCTGAGAGCTTCCCTGGAGTGCAGCAAACAGAGGGCCTGACACGAGGGGAAAGGGCCCTGAGGTCAGGCCAGAGATGAAGGAAAAGGGAAATGGCAAAGGAGAGAAGAGAAAATTCACAGGGCTTGAGAGCTGAATCTTCCCTGCAAACTTTGCCTACAAGTCTGGATTCCCAAAAGATCACTGGTGTCTGAGTTTATTATGAAATAAAAGAGATTAAAAAGAATATTGATTAGTTGCTTATCGGCTATTCTGAGCACTGATGATTTTGGGATCGGAAGGAAAATGGAGTATGTGACCATGCTCTATTCTGAGCACTGATGATTTTGGGATCGGAAGGAAAATGGAGTATGTGACCATGCTATTAAAAAAAGATACATATGCGTATAAAAATGTAGGAATCAGAAACACAACATAAAAAACCAAAGATCTAACTAATTCTGGCATTTCCTCATTTTGAAAGTAAGGAATCTGAGCTACAGGTTTCTAAAATCCTTGCAGGTCCTTTTATATGTAATACAAGCATACAAGACTTCAGAATGGCATTTTCAAAAGCACTGTGTCTTCACCATGTTCTAGCAGTTTTCCAAACAGTTGGAGACAAGAAAATATCAAAGTTCTGGAACCTCTCAAGTCCTTTCATCTCAGTCTAATCCTAAAAGAAAAATCCAAGTTATTGTCTTCTGAATAATAGGTATATTATATTCTATTAGGGAGACATTTGCCTTGTTGGTTTTTTTTTTTAATCAGCTGTCCAGTACTGGAAAGAAAACAAGATCTTTCTGGAGGCCTAGAATGGTAGCAGAAAGAAGATTTTAAGAGACTCCATTTAGAGCTTCATTTTTCTTACTGGTTATTTTTTCTGAACTGCCTAGCTAAAACCTGCCAGAATTGCTCTAATAGACTGATTTCTTCCAAGAGAGTAAGAAGGAGAGGAAAATACAGGTCAGTCAGCCTTGCCTCCATCCCCTGACAGGTGATGGAGTAGCTAATCCTGGAAACCGATCCAAAAAAACGGAGAAGAAGTTGGTTGGGAGTGATGGTTAAGCTACCTGATGCCCATGATAGGACAGCCAAACGGATAGATATGGGTGGAGCAATGGATGATGTCTACCCCAGCTTTCCCCAAGCCTTTGAGACAGTCTCCTACAGCATCCTTAAACACAAACTGCCAAAATGCCCAGCGAGGAAGGCTGAAAAATGGATGAGGACTGTCATCAGTGGCACAAAGTAGAGCTGGAGGCAAGTCACGGGTGCTCTGAGCCCCAGGGGCTGATGCTGGGGCAGATGCTCTTTAATGTCTTCATTCATGGCCGGGCTGGAGGAGCAGCTCACCCTCAGCAAGTCTGCAGACAAAACAAAGCTGGCAGGAGCAGCTGAGAGCCCAAATGATTGCGCCATTCAGAGGGACCTCGGCAGGCTAAAGAACTGGCCTGAGGGGAATCTGATGGAGTTCAAGGATGGGAAATGAGAAGTTTGGGACCTGGGCAGGAATAAGCGCAGGCATCAAGAGCTGCAGGAGGCTGACTGCGAGAGAAGCGGCTGTTTTCTCTTCCTTGTCTTGCTGGTTGGGGGTTGTAGCGCAAGGCCAAGGCAGAAGGATGCCTGCAGGCAGAGAAAGAGGGGGTTGGCAGCTGGCCCTGCCGAGCCGAGCGCGGCCAGCCCCGGAGCCGCCCCGCCCGCGCTGTGCCCGCAGCCCCGGCTCTGCCGCGCTCGTCCCCGCCAAGTCCGGCCCGCGCCGGGGCCGCGCTGGGCGCGCGCGGGCCCGAGCGCAGCGCCCCCCTCAGGCCGCGCGCCGCCGGCGCAGCCGCGGCCGTTGCGCTGCGGGCGTTGTGGCCACAGTCGGCGATGGACGCCATGGCGGAGCTGCCGCTGCCCGCCGGGCTCAGCGCCGGCACCTTCCCCGCCAAGCTCTGGCGCCTGGTGAACAGCCCCCGCGTCCGCTCCGTGCGCTGGGACAGCCGCGCCCAGGAGCTGCTCATCGACCGCTGCCTCTTGGAGCGAGAGCTGCTCAGCTCGGGCCACGCCCACAGGGGCCGTGGCCATGGGCCGGCCCCGGTGCCGCACACCTTCAGGGCCACGCAGTTCCGCAGCTTCGTGCGGCAGCTCTACCGCTACGGCTTCCGCAAGGTGCCGGGCTGGGTGGGCTCGGCTGCGCCGGGCGATGCCGGGGCCCGGCTCCACTACTGCAACCCCTGCTTTCGCCGCGACCGCCCCGACCTCCTGCTCCGCATCAAGCGCCGCAGCGCGGCCAACAGGCAGCGGCCGGCGGCGGGCCGGGAGGGCCGCAGGCGCCCGCCCTGCGGCTCCCGGCAGCTCCCCGGGCCGCGGCCGCTGCCGGACGGGCGGCGCGGGCGCGGTCGCTTCCAGCCGCTGCCCGGGGAGCGGCCGCCGCTGCCGGCCGGGCGCCCGCCCAGCGGCTTCCTCCTGCTGCACAGGGAGCGGACGCTGCCGGACGGGCGGGAGCTGCGCAGCCCCCGGCCCGGCCGCCTCCAGCAGCCCCCCGGCGAGCGGCCGCTGCTCGCCCGGCACCCGCCCTGCGGCTTCCACCTGCTGCACAGGGAGCGGCCGCTGCCGGCCCGGCGGGAGGGGCCGAGCCGCTTCCAGGAGCTCTACGGGGAGCGGCCGCCGCCCGCCGAGCGGGAGGTGCTCGGCATCCCGCCCTGCCACTTCCTCGGGCTCCACGGGCAGCGGCCGCTGCCGCTCGGGCGGGAGGGGCCCCGCAGCCGCTCGCAGGAGCTCTACGGGGAGCAGCTGCCTCCGGCCGAGCGGGAGGTGCTCGGGCTCCAGCCCTGCAGCTTCCAGCAGCTCCACAGGGAGCAGCAGCCCCCAGCCTACGACGCCCGAGGTAGGAAAAGAGCTGTAGCCTTGTTTTTCCGAAAGGTCATGAAAAGTTTCAAGTAGTTTTCCACAAGGCTCTGTCATTCTCGGCCTGAAGTTGTCAAGCCTACTTGCAAGGGGCACCTAGGAGGCCGAAAGATTCTCTGCCTGCTTTGCCTGTGTGCTTCCCGTGATGTTTGATCCACAGCAGCACCAGAGCTCAGTGTCCCACAGCCACGTTGTGGAGCCTGACCAATGTGTTTGGATTCTTGCAGCCAGCCCGGGCACTTCAGGGCCCAGCGCTCCCGCTGGCAGTGCAGCTTGTGCAGCATGGACGGCCTCCAGCTCAGTACAGAACGCGCCTGGGGAGGAGGAATGGCCACCAGCAGATCTAGGCCTTGCCGTAGAGAAAATGATTCGGGAGATCAGGAGGTCCCTGTCTGAAAGATCTCCCTCTGCTCGGGTAATTCCATTGGATGGGGATCAAAGGGGCTGGACTGAGAGCTTTTGAACCTTGTGACACGGTTGAGAAGCAAAGGCTTCTTTAATTGAACTTACTTCATTATTATTTAGTTATTGAATTATTTTTGGTTAAGAAAGATATCTAAAAGAGGGGATGAAGAAGAAATGAAGAAGAGGTTTTACTTGCTGGGAAAGAGGAGAAAAGTGTTTGGGGAATTGGCACTGAAGGCCAAGTGTCCCGTGCAGGGAGGGGCATGCCAGAGGTGCCTCTGTCCCAGCTGCAGCAGATGTGGGCTGTGCCTCTTTTGGGTGGGAAGGCCAAGGCAAAGCAAGGGCTGGGCTGCAGCTGCTGCTGCTGTTGTTAGTGTTCAAAAACACACAATCACATAAGCGATTATATGCGGTGCTTTTTATTTAAGAGCTCTGGGAATCGGGGTAGTTTCCACCTAAATCTGATTCCGACCATACATTCGAAGCGAACGTGTTTTATACTCTATCGTTATATAACTTTCGTGTTAATTATTAAACTTATATTGTTCTATTGTAGGCACAGATTTCAGCTAAACATAGCTTCTCATGGTTCCCCCTTAAATTTCTAACATAGTTTCTCATGATTCTTCTTATGATTATACAATAATTATATTTACTTCCTAAACAATCATCACATCTAACAATTATATCATTTATCCTACTGCTTACGCAGGTGCAGTGATGTGAGAAAACACAAAGCCCAACATTTTCAAAGTCTATCTTTAACATTTTCCAGGGCTCCACTATCACTGTGTGAGCCCTGCCGTGCGTGTAGGCGCTCCCAGAGCCGTGGCTGGGGCTGGGCTGCAGCTGCAGCTCTCTGTCCTTTTGCAGATTATGACACATGTTGGCCAAAGAATGTCTCTCTTTCTGTTGATGTGCTGACCCATTGCCTGCAGTACATTTGTGATTATGACTCAAGGGGGGGAGTGGGATTTTTTGGATTTACCAATACCTTATTCTCAAGTGGCATGACTTTTGTCTTCTGTAAAGTCACACATAGCAGTTTAGAGAAGCATTTTATTCCATAAGAAAAGGAAACATTGCAGGCTCTGAACCATCTTTAGAATCTTTAGGGTTCTGATGGATGAGCTATGGCAGAAGAGATGAATATTCTGGAACTGGTCATAGTGAGAATATCTTTGTGTCCAAAGGTAATTTGCTTCATTGTGGACACTTACTTCCTCAGTGGAATAGAAACACTACTTGGTTGTCTGGCTTTTCCTGTCTTTTGGGTTGTTTTTTTTCCCTACCCTAACAATGTACAGATTTTTGCCACTGATCACCCATGTGATCCTGGCAATACCCAGGGTGCATAAATGTTTGCCTGGATGACACCCGTGGGGCAGCAGCAGAGGGCTCCGAGAAGCAGCACCTTGTGATGGGTTGTGTGAGCGGTTGGCTGCGGGGGCTGAGACTCCCAGGCAGAAATGTGTGCTTTGCCTGTGGGTTTGCAGCACACAGCCCTGGGCAGGGCTGGGAGTGAGCTCTGCCCTTGCTGGCAGCCGTGCTGGCAGCAAGGAGAGCCCCTGGCTTTGTGCTGGCTGATTTCTCACAGCTCTGGGATAAGGCAGGCTCAGAGTGTGGGGGCACGTCCCCTCACTTGGTGTCTTCTGCTTTTCTGTGTTCGTGTTTTGTCTCAAAGGTCATTTTGTAAGAGCTTCAGTTTCACCTTGGCCCCCTGAATCCTGAGTTTAAAAGGCTTGTCATGTGAACCGTGGGGGCAGTGTTCCCTCCTCTGTGCTCCATGTCCTTTGGGAGTGGAGAAGGAGAGTTATTGTATCCCTGATATGATTCCAGCAAAATAGCGAGTGATCTTTGGGTTCCTTTCTTTCTGTTTTTCTGCTCAGGACAATGTTGGTGCTGCCCCTGATTCTTCAGGAGGGGAGCCTGTGAACAGAGCTGCAGCAGAGGAAGCTTCATCTGGCACCGAGAGCTGCAGGAACAGTTCCCAGGAGCCCCAGGAGCCTGGTAAGGACAGAGCCCACACTGATTTAGAGAGCTGTGAGATGGCTGCTCTGAGCAGGGTTGGTGCTTCCTGGTGCCTTGAGTTCAAATCCTGCACTGGCACAACCTCCCTGAGCCCTGCCCTCCACGCTTCTCCAGAGGCTCTGACACTGAGTCCTCTGCTGTGGCAAGAGAGCAGGGAATAAACCCGACCTTGTGGGAGTTGTGTCACCAAGCCGGGTGTCCCAGTTTTGTGCTGAAGTGGGTGGATAAATTTGCTGCAGGGTGCCAGGGGAGGCCAGGCTGAGCAACTCTTGAAGGAACAGGGGGAAAAAAGAGCAAAAAGTCAGGGTAGAAGTCCAAATCACTGACTAAATGTAATACCAGTCTGCTGGTATTGGGCCTGACCCACAAGAAAAACAAGGAGCACAACATCAGAGGCCAACCAATAGAAAAATCACAGTAACTCCAGTATCAGTAGGAAAAGCTGGAATGACCCCTGATTAGGGAGGCCTAAGAGGGGAGAGGGAGCACTGTGGATCCATTCCTTAGCCAAGCTGGTGCAGCCTGCAGGCCTCGTAGGGAGCTCTGTCCCTCCCAGCCCTTCCTGCCAGAGCTGATGGTCGAGTTGGAGCAGCTGCTGCTTACTGCAGAGGGCAGTTTGTAGATGCCAGGTAATGGAGCTGGTTCATGACTCAGCTCCCAGCACCTTCAGCTTCAGCCATTTCAGTGAGGGCTGAGGTGTCTCTGTCAGCACAGAGAAAGAACAAGGCTGGGCTTCCTTGTGGCAGCTGGGACTGTCTGTGTTTCAAGCTCTCCTGGGTGCCCTTTGCACTGCAGGAGCTGAGACTTTATCAAGATACTTCAGTGTTTTGAAACACACTTTTGAACACTTGGAATGGTCCCTGTTCTTTTAAGGGCAGATTGCTTCAAATTGCCAAGTGAGAGTCTGCCTTTCAGGCCATCTTTGACAGCCCCTGGTCGAAGGACAATTGCTGCCCAAGGGAAAGGTGCAGAAGGGCCAATATTGACTGAACGTTGCCTTTGCTTCCCAGATGCCATCTGACCAACATCTCCAGGAGGGCTGCCCTGCATGGCAGGAAGAGACAGGGGAGAGCCTGTGACCATCAGGCAGGTAGAACTCCTCTGTTTGTAGATATGTTTATAGATTTCTATGGTTCTATTTCTTAGTGGGTATAGTTCCATTTATAGATGATAGTGTTCTATTTATATGGACATATATTGATAGATCTGTATAGTTAAATGTGGATATGTATATAGTTATAGATGTGATATAATTATATTTTATTATATATTTACATTTATAGATTTTCAGAATTAGATTTTTTTATGTGCAGAGTAAAATATTTATATATATATATACATATGTATGCAGTTACATTTATGAATGTGTATAGTTATCTAGTAAGAGGAATAGGAATGTTTAGGTGGAGAGATGGATGGATAGATTGCTGTTTGTGTAGGCCTAGGCTGCATTTTTAGCTCTTTCCCCCCTCGGCTGCCTTTTTCACCTCTTGCTTTTGCCCCGGTGCCCCCTGTGTCCCCTGTCCCTGTGCTGGGTCCGAGCTGGCGGCCGGGCCGGGCGGAGCAGCACTTCCAGCCCCGGCTGTCCCTGGAGCGGTGGGAGCTGCCGCTGGCCCCAGGCACTGTCCCCTGAGGAGCTGCTGAAGGACGGTGAGACAGAGGGGGCTCAGGGGGCTCAGGGGGCGCTGAAGGGACGGTGACCCTGAGCTGCTGCTGGGGCTGAGGGCTGTGGGGCAGCCGAGGGCCATGGTGGCACTGAGGTGACAGGCAAGTGGCACAGGCTGGCAGGGTGGTGGGTCTCAGGGGACGGGATGGGTCAGAAGGGACTGAGGGGGGTGAGAGGACTGTGAGGGGCTGAAGAAACTGAAGGGGGCTGGGGCTTCACCGAGAGCATGGCGGGGCTGAGGGGATGGAGGGGGCCAGCAGGGAGCACAGAGGGCTCTGGGACTGCAGCTCTGCCAGGCCTTGGAAGCAATTCCAGAGCCTCCACTTTTGCCACAGCTGCCATGAAGACCTTGAGGACAGCCGGAGACTGACGGGAGCCAGCAGGGAGGAGCTGAAGGCCAGCAGCAAGAGCAGTGAACGGGGACCTGCTGCTGCCAGCCTGGAGAGAGCCCGGGTGAGGCCACAGGCCCGGGGAGGCAGGTGGGGCTGAGGGTGCCGTGGGCTGTGGCCGTGGGCACTGCCCGGCGGGGCAGGAGCGGGCCCTGCCCGTGCTGGGGCTGCTCAGCGCAGCTGCCCCGGCCGGCACAGGGGCTGTCCTTGGGCAAGGCAGCTGTGCCGGCAGGGCCGGGAGCTGTGCCGGCTCTGCCGGGCTGCCGGGGCTGCGGGACAGTCCCGCCGCGGCTGCGCTCACCACAGCCTGGCCCGCTCGGCTGCTTTCTCTTTCTGACCCCCCTGGGAGGCTCTGACATTTCCTCTTCCCTGATGGAAGTGCAGCTGCTGCCAAGGGAAACGTCCCCATACTCACTCAGTGTTCCCTTTGCTTGCCAGGTGTTCCATCTGCTGTCGCTGTCCAGGAGAGCTGCTCTGCACGGGAGGAGGAGACCGAGCGAGAGGCTTTGAAGATGGGGCAGCTGGGGTCCCTCTGCTTCGAGTGCTGTTTAAAGATACACAGACTTGAACGTAGCCAGGGTTTATTATATGTGTATTTCCATATGTGGGTTGCTATTTGTATGTGTTTATTTCCATGTGTATATTCTTAATATTTATGTATATTTATTTTGTTATGAATGTATGCTATGTGTATATATATATATATATATTTGAAATTACATATATGTGTATAAATTTATCTATGTAGACATGGATATTGTTATATCTGTGTTAATTTCTATTTCCTGTGGGTAAAGTTGTGTAGGTATCTCTTTTGATACAATTTTTGTTATATGGCTTTTAAAATAAGAATATTGGTATTTGTATAGGTATATAAGTCTATTTTTATATGCATATTTATCTGTTTCTGGATGTAATTCTATTTACATATCAATGGAGATACTTTTGTATTCCTGGATGGGCTTAATCCTTGTAGTAATATGTAATAAATTAAGTTGTTAAACACCTAATTGATCTTAGTGTATAGTGGGTTGTTGTGGAGGTTGGCAATAAATTAACTGAAGTTGGTATTTGTATATTATTACATAGAAAGGTTGTAATAATAGAATAAATTCCCGCTTTTAACCTAAATTGAGATTTGTATAGTTCTGTATTGTCGGCGTGGGTGTAGCACTTTGTAATAAATGACATTTTTCAGCTGCAATTGATTCTCGTGTATTTGTGGATCAGCAGTGCGGCTGTAGCAATCTGCAAGAAATGCCATTTGTCAGCTGCCATGGGTGTTGTGTGATTTGTGCTACCCAAAGCCATGAGCAGATGGAAATGCTGGAGGATTTTGGCCATGCAAGTCTCCGGCCATGCCCAGCACATGCCCCACCTGCACTCAGGCTGGGCAGGGGAAGCGCAGATTTGGGCTGGCAGCAGAGCCCCACCTTGGCTCAGAACTCGCTGCAGAGGCCTGCTGAGAAAATTCCGGGGCTCCACTGAGAGTAGAACTCCAAGCAGGAGCAACCCTGGCAGGAGAAATCATTCACAATGAAAAAAGAGAGAAAATGTGGCCAAGCAGATGTGGGGATACTCTGTGAGGCTGATAAAATGCTCTGAATCACCCCTGCCTGGGCACGTCTTCTGCAAAAATGTTTTGTTAAAAACTGAACACCTCCCATGAAATACAGATTGCACTTTCCCCTTCACTTACCTTGCTGTGTGAGTGGAGACACTCTCTCCTTAGCACTGAGAATTTTTGCCCTTCAGCACCTCACATTTAATCAAAGATGATGTACTACCACTTGGCACCATCAATGAAAACAGCCCTGTCCTCGTGGCAGCATTTGCAAAGTCTTCCCTCCTCCTGTCCCCACATCTGACAGACGGAACCATCCCCTTCTGTCCCAACTGTGCCTGAGCTGAGTGAGGGCTCCAGGAGCTCAGGGGGCTGCAAGAGCACCGCACGTGGGAAGGTTTTGCAAAGCTTCCTAAGCACCAGTAACCTCTGGGTTTGCCAGTCTTCCCCTGCAATATTGTCCTACTCAAGAATGATCTTGGAGGACACTGTGCCTCCAGCTTACTCAAGTGAAGTTTGTTTTCTTCAAGGCTTGAATAGAGGAAAATGAAAATTGTGGTTTTTAGAGTGAAATTTGGGGGTTGGTGCGGCTGGGTTTGCTCCACTATTTGCTGTGGAAAGTAGGGTAAAAGCTTTGAATTCCCAGCAGAAGCTGACTACCAGCCCACACAGAGCTGAATGAGGCCCAGGTGGGCTTGCTGCATGCTGGTCCAAGGGAAAAGCTGGAACAAAGTCCCCTTTTATTGCAGATGGAGTCTGTACTGGTGTCTCCAGGGCTGTCTGTGGTAAGACACGGCAATCCAGCCAGAAACTGTGGATAGGAGAGTTCCAACAGCAACCTGCTTCTCCAGGGTGAGGGACGAGGCCAGCCCAAAAGCCTGGAAGGTGCTCTGGGCACTGGAGAAGGCCAGGCTGTCCTTGTGCAGGGATGGCCTTCAAAGGGCACCTCACACCTTGTGCTGCTGACCAAGGGCAGCTGGTGGCCTTCCACAAAATGCTTCTTTTGTCCAGCTCTTGGAAAAGTTCCAGCCAGCAACAATTCCTGCTGCTCACACCAGCCCTTTCCAAGCAGGAGGAATTTCAGCAGCAGCCTGACAGCTTAGTGGCAGGAGAATAAAATCCTCAGCTGAGCGTTATCAGCTCTCTGTCAGAAGCCACATCCTCAGCCCCTCATCTCCTCCAGTTGTCTCAGACGTGGAGGAAGCAGCAGGAAATCTCTGATCCTGGAAAGGAAAGCAGAAGGAGGAGAGGCAGTGGCTGGTCCCTGGGGCCTTGGGAGCAGTGAGAGCCATCCAAAACAGGATCTCTGCCGGGCTGTGGAGATAAGAGTGACCAACCAGCAATGCTCTGTGCGAGACTGGAGCCAGATTACCAGAAGCAGTTACACTGATTATTGACCTCCACAATTAGAAATGCACAACAACCACTTAGGTGACTTCATCTGGCCATGATCTTTAGCTGCAATGCCAAAATCTCATCAAATATGTTGCTATCCTTTAAACAAGGAAGGAGAGCACAAATACCAACAGTTCTCATCAGCCTTCTGGCTTGGAAAGACCATTTAATTTATGCTCCCTTAGCTGTCAGCCTAAACTCTGCTGTGCAAACCTTTGGTCTATGTTGGACCTCATAAACTTCTTGAGCATCAACTTAGGTGCAAACCTGCTACAAAACCCTTCAGGCACCACACTGATTTAGAGTGGCAGGACTTCACTGTTCCAGCAGAGAATAAATTTTATTCACTTGCTCCTGCAAGTCATTTCCAGAGTGGAAGTGAAATCAGTGCCTTGCTATCTGGATGTGATAGGATTTTCCTCCTGTCCCAACAGACAACAGGGAAAAGATTGGTTTCTATTATACCATTACATCGAAATCTTTGGTTTGAGAGCAAATGGAAAATATTCCTTTAAGAAGTAAGTTCTGCCTGGGCTTTTTGGCATGAGGACAAACTGGGGTGTGCTGGCAGGAGCAGCACTGTCCCTGTGGGTGCAAACCCCCTGAAGGATGAACAGGCTGCTGTCACAGGGGCCACACCTGCAGCATGAAAAGCCACCGTGCCATTAACTCGATGCAAACTAAACACAAGTGACACAGCTCTGCATCCTCAGCAAGGACTTGCCTCTGCAGAGATGTTACTGACAGACTCAGCTCTTGTGTGCAAGTGCTGTTAAATTGTCACACAAATCAACCACCCCTCCCTCTCTTGTCCTTCTTGGCGTCCGGCTGCTGAGCTGCTGCTGAGAAAGAAGAGGCAGAGTCCTTCAGGGCAAACGGGGACTTTGCAATGGGCAGAAACTTCCTCCTTCCTTTTGTTTTCAGTGACAACAGAGGGGTTTGTCTTCAGTCCCTGTGTCAGCAGGGAAATTGTGCCTGCCCGTCACACCTAGGATCTGAACAACCTGGATTTTTATTGGTGGAAAACCCACAGTGACCTGACCTTCTGCAGGAGTATGGAGAGAAGAGTCAAAAGGGATTCCTGGAATGTTGCAATAAGCAGATAGTGGTCTTAAACATATATAGATAAAAAGGCATAAAAGCTCATAAAAGCATATGGAACTGATGTAAACCTAATAAAAACAAGCATTTTATTGTAGTAAAGAGTGAGGGTTGCAGACCACAGTGTGAGAAATAGCTACTCACTTTTCATAGTTTAGGAAGGTTTATTAAACCTTATCAAAAATACAACAGAAGACTGAATAAAGAAAAAAGGTTACAGCACCGGCAGCAAAAGATTTTCCCCGCCATGTGCTCAGCTCCCTCACGCTGGAAGCTTTCCCTTTTGAACCCTTTAAGCCCTCCCAAAGTTCTGTCCATCAACCCCTTCTTCGCTGTCCAGTGGTGGAGATCTCTTCCTCAAATTCTGATTGGGGCTCAGGTGTCGCCATAGTGACAAGCCAGCCCTCCCAGATGTCCCAGCCCCAGTTTTCCCTTGATAACCAGGGCATGGGGTGCAGCATAACTATAAATCTATAAATCTTTCCTTAAGTTATATACATGATATTTGTCTATTACTTGTGAGAGTCAATCATCACATTACTCATCTGTCACAACAGGAAAAGAAGTTTCTGGTGGGAGGAACACTGGTTTTCAAGGTAGGACCAGCTGTTGAGGTTTGATTTGTTCCTTCTTTCAGATTACAAGGAAGTCATGGTGTTCCAGAGTAGAAGCTGGTGCCAAAAGTTTGAGAACAGGGTGTGATAAGATCACCAGAGTATTTTATCTGTATCTAGTGTTATAAGTTGCGGTGAGGAACCAATCACTGACAAGTGAGTCCAAATAAAGTGTAATTTATTAATTGATAAAGCAAGCGATAACAGGCAAATTACAGCACTGGGTGAAGCCAACAAAAGGCTTGCACCCACTGGGAGCACTGGGTGTAGCTGGGGAGTCACCGCTCCACCATCGGCCCACACCACCCGGCAGTTCAGTCCTCCTTTTTATCTGTTGTTGTTGGGTGTCCTTCCAGTGTTCTCTGTGTCTGTGCCGAGAGTTGCTAGGGGGTCTTATTCTGCCTTCTGGTGGTCGTCTGGACGAAGGCTCCCATCCTCTTCCTCAAGGTCTTACAATAGCCTTTACCATATATAGGCATATAGGTACATCTAGTTACACATTGCTTATTTAGCCTTTCAACATATTAGCTTCTGACATTTTGCGGTTTAAGCCTTATGACAGTTATTTTGCAATATATTAGCCCGTTATATTCATCTTGCAACATATTAGCTGGTTACATCTATCCTTGCAGTTTTTCTATTATTGGCTTTTCCCCTTTTTATAGTCTTTTTAGCAACTTGATGAACAAACTAAGACATTAACTCATTACATCTGGGGCACTTTTCAAAAGGTTCTCTTTGTGGTCAGCCTTGCTGTGAACTCTGTCCAAATTCAGGATCTTCAGTTCTTCAGCTCCTGGCTAGAATCCAATTCTGTAGTCACTTGTGTGGTGACCATCAATGCCACACACTCGGGGTTTAGCCAGTGTAGCAGTGCTCCTCTGGGGTCTCACCAAATGAGGAATTCTTCAGTCACTCGAGGTCACAAATCACAAATTGTGACGGTGTTCGCAGGGGTCTTAGGATGAGGGAAGAGACGAAGATCTGACTCCATGTTTCAGAAGGCTTGATTTATTATTTTATGATATATATGATATTAAAACTATACTAAAAGAATAGAAGAAAGGATTTCATCAGAAGGCTAGCTGAGACTAGAAAATAAATGTATTGAATAACAAAGGCTTGTGTCTCAGACAGAGAGTCTGAGCCAGCTGACTGTAATGGCCATTAATTAGAAACAACCACATGAGACCAATCACAGATGCACCTGTTGCATTCCACAGCAGCAGATAACCATTGTTTACATTTTGTTCCTGAGGCCTCTCAGCTTCTCAGGAGAAAAAAATCCTAAGGAAAGGATTTTTCATAAAATGTCCCTGTGACAGGGATGAAATTCAGGTTTGGTACAGAAAATACTTCTTCCCTGTCAGGGTGGTGAAGTCCTGGCACAGGTTGCTCAGACAAGCATAGTAAATAAAGTTTCAGAATTCTTCCTTTCTGTCCCATTCCTATTCCCTAAGTGCAGGTTTGGTTTCCAGAGTGCCACCTTCTCGGCTGGTTGCCATTTGTGTCCTGCTTTCTCTCCTGCCTTCCTTTGTTTGATCCTTTTCCTTTCCAGTGTCTCTCTTTACCTGTGGCAGCTCCCAGCCAAAGACCCTCCCCTGATTTTTCTTTTTTTTCCTTCCCAATCCAGGTGCTCAAACAGCCCTGGATGAAGTTATGGAGGCTGGCAGTGAAATGTCTTTGTAAGATCTCGCTCCGTTTGTGTCTTGGCCCCTTCAGAATTTTGCCTTGAAGGGCAGGACCATCTTTTCCTCGCTGGCAGCTGGAATTGCAGCCCATTGCAGTGTGTGCCAGAGCTGTCAGAGGGCAATTGCTGAGGCTGCCAGGGTGCTGCTCCTGCCGTGCCTCCCAAGGGAGCTGTGCAGGGGCAGGGTCAAGCTCCAGCAGCTGGCTGGGCTCCCTGAGCAGACAGCAAAGGCGGCTTTGCTGCACATTCTGCAGCTGGAAGCAGAGGGAAGAAGGGAAGGGAGTCCCTGACAGAATGCTGGAATGCTTGTGGCTGGAAGGAACCTGCCCATGCTTCCATCCAGGCTTAAGGTGCCATGAGGGAGAGGCGCCTCTGCCCCAGTGAAGGCACAAATGAGACCATAGGAGAACAAAACCAGATTGTTTTGGACATGGATTTTATTGAACAAGAAATGGGAGCTAGGGAGATCGAAGTACGAAAGAGAGAGAGAGCTCAGAGGATGATCAGTTGGAAGTAGATACTTTTTAAGGTCCTTTCCTGCATTCTGGGATTCTAGAAGACATGTAGATGTGCATTTTGATTTAATATTCTTCATCTTATTATTATTTCTTCTTCTTTCTCTTCTTCTTTCTCGTCTTCTTCTTCCCCTTCTTCTTCTTCTTAATTGCTGCTAGTATTCTTTCTTCTTCTTTAAAATATTCTTCTTCTTCTCCTTCTAAGTAATCTTATTCACTTGTTATGCTTACTTACTATGTCATTCTTATTTTTTTAATATTCTGATATTAATACTAGTTGTTCATCATCCTCTTCATCTTATTCCTATTTTCATTCTTATTATTCTTACTAAATTTACTACTACTATTTCTTCTTCTTCATCTTCTTATTCCTATTCTTTTTTTTTAATTTTTAAAATACTTTTCATTTAAGTTTTTTTTGTTGTTGTTGTTTTTTTTTTTTTTTTTTTTTTTTTTTTTTACTACTACTATTTCTTAAACTCAGCTTTAATTTGTTTTGGAGGAATGGTGTGAATCAAAGTCCTGCAGTCACATCCATGGAGCAACAGCTCCCATCTATGCCCATTCTTCAGGGATATAATCCCAAAGGACCAGCGTGGAATCCTTTCAAGATGAGAGGAAATGGCCTTTGATGGCACCAGGGGAGGTTCGGATTCAATATCAGAAGGAGTTTTTCTCTGACAGAGGGATGAGGCATTGGAAGAAGCTGCCCAAGGAGGCGGTGGAGTCGCTGTCTCTGAGGCATTGAGGAGTTGTGAGGATGTGGCCCTTGGGGATGTGGTTTTGCGGTGGTGATGGTGCTGCCAGGGTGCCAGTGGCACTGGGTGAGCATCAGGGTCTCCTCCCACCTCGATGACTCTGGGATTCCCTGCTGAGCGCTCTGGCACCAATCGTGTGCCACGCGTGCTGTTTAGGGCTGGCCCCAGCAGTGACTGTGGGTGCTGGGGAGATGCTCCAGGTTGGCCGGGGCAGCTGAGGCTGCGGGGCCATGTCCAGGCCGAGGCCGCCCGTGCGGCTCCCTGGGGCCCCGCGCAGGGAGCAGCCGCCATCGGCCGGCCCGGGCTGGGCAGGGCCACGGGCGCTGCTCCTGCAGCTGCCGCGCCAGGCAGGGCCAGCAGAGCAGCGCCCGCAGCGCCCGCAGCGCCCGCCTGAGGCGGCCGGGCCGTTTGCCTGGGGCAGCCGCTGCTGCCTGCGGGCCTGCGCTCCCGGCTGGCCAGCTGAGGCGCCGCCAGGGCTCTGCGGGGCAGGCCCCGGGCTCTGTGGCCCTGCCTCGGGCCCCTGCTGGCCCACGGAGCCTTCGCTGCACAGCCAGGGAAGCGAGGCACACAGGGACTCTGCTGCCTGCCCCTCAACCCAGACCTGCTGAGGGACGGGCAGTGGCAGCCCATCTGCCGCCAGACCTGCCAGCCTTTGGGCCCTGCCTTCTCCTTCATACAGCTCCTGGACGTAGACTTCATGCCAGCTGTCGTCCTCCTCTTCCTCCCACAGCAAGGGAGTGGGCCCAAAGCTGAAGAGGCTGTTACCTTCACAGCAGTCCTGTGGCAGGTCTGTGCTGCTGCTGTCTTCCTCCGTGGAATCGTCTCGGAGTTCTCTGCGCTCTGGTTCGCTGCACTCTTCCCGGCTGGAGAGGTCTTGGGAGCTGCTGAACTCTCCTTGGGACAGCTCTGGCTCTGCCTCACCTTGGCACTCTTGGGACAGCTCAGTCTGGCTGTAGGATTCCCAGTCTTCATCACTGCCAGCTGAGGTGCCCTCCTCACTCTCCTTCTCTGCCAGCACTGAGCCCTGCTCTGCCTCTTCCAGCTGCTCACTGGGGCTTTGGGCTCCCAGTGGGCTGGGTGAGGGGCTGGGGGGCAGCAGGGGCTGTCTGGAGCAGGGACTGGGCTCTGTGTCCCTGCTGATGGCACCTCCTCCCTGGGGGCAGGAGAATGTGCCTGCTTCTCCCGGCTGTTCACACTTCCTTCCCCTCGCTGGCTCAGCTCTGGCTCAGTCACCTCCTTTTCCATTGGGGGCAGCTCCTGGACTGTTGCCCTTTGTTGCCACTGGCAGGGCTGTTGCTGTGCCCCATCTCCCCACAGCACCCTCACAGCCGCCTTCCACTGGTGCAGCTCATGGGCACTCCTTGCTCTGCGTGGGGACGCTTCCTTCACTGCCATTGCTGGCACCGACTGGGAGAATTCACAGCTTGTGGCCTCTTCCCTCAGGCCAAGCTCTCGGGCCCCAACATCTCCCCACTTGTCATCGACGTCAGGTTTCTTCTCTTCTTCCATGATGACAAAGGGTCTCTCCTCCTGACTTTTGCCACACGCCGGTTCTCATCGTGCCAACACAAGAGGAGAGGGAGGAGGCTCCGGCTCACAATTCTCGTGAGAGGCTTTTCCCCCTCTTCCACTACAAGCTCCATCACTTTGCAGAAGAGCTGAATGGAGAGCAGCTGCACATGGCTGTTGTCCTGGAGGAAAGGAAAAGACCTCAGCACCAACTATTCCAGGCCCATCAGGGCAGAGGCCCAAAAGTGCACAAGGCACAACATTTCTGGGCAGCGTCCAGTGCCCGTGGCTGGGGGCACAGAGCCTTACATTCTCCAAGCGTGGCAGGAGTGGCTCAGCCAGCTTCAGGGCGGTGGCGCTGGGTATCTTGAGGTCTTCCTCCTGGAGCATCTGTGTGAGCACAGAGGATCATGCTGACTGTAATAAGTAGCAATACCTTTGTTCATTAATTAAATCAATAGCTAAATAATTATACAATATAAAAGCAAGAACTAAATAGCTAAAACCGCTTGATTCTTAAATGTGCAGCCACATACGGTTGCTTGGCTTGCAGGAATCGTATAGTGCTTTGGGAATTCCACGGTAAAGATATACCTTATAAGGAAAAGTTCACCCAGAGGTCACAGAGGAAGGCTGTAACAACAATCCTTAAACTCGCAAGAATTGCTTAGGCTTGCAGGAATCGTATAGTGTTCTGAAAATTCCACTGTCTAGATATGCCTTATAAGGGAAAGTTCACTCAGCGGTTAAAGAGGAAGACTTGGAGCCTTCATCCCATGACCACCAGAAGGCAGAAAAAGACCCCCTAGCAACTGAACGAGCAAGCACAAAAGACAGACCACGTCATCCCTGGACCCGGGAGAAGAAGGCAATAAAAGGCGAACTTTGGGGATAGGAACGGTGCCAGCCTAGAGGAGACTCCCGGCCGCTCAGCACTGAACTTTGCTTATTCTCACTTGCATAATAATAAAAATAATTATATGGTCCTTAAATCCAGTGGACTCGTTTATCACAGAAGGGACTCTAAAGAGCTTGGAAGCTTCTTCTCAGCAAAGTCCCCAAGAGGCAAGGCCGGGTGGGCAGGCTGTGCAAGATGACCCATAGCGGACCCTTGGGAAGGGTAGTAATGATGGCTCTAATTGCTGGTGGAGCTCTGGGGAGCCCAGGAGAGCCGTGCAGTGAGTGCTACCAACCCCTCTGTGAGGAGGAAGAAGTGAGCTCCTTGTCTAGAGTCCATCAATTCTAACCCTAATTGTGTTAACCTCTCCCAATTGGTCTTTTGTCAAGAAGATAAGGGAATGTATTGGATAGCCCAGAATACTGCCACTTTTAGGCAGCAACTCCTGGGACAGTGCCCTGTAGGAGAAGCCTGGTTGCGCTTTGAATGTGATGCTACTGAAGCTAGCCTGGTAGATCTGGTCAAAGAGAAAGAGATAGTAAAAGCAATAAGAAAACAAGACCATTTAGAGATACCCCAAGGTAAGAACCTTTTCATAGATTCAGTAGAAAGAGTCAGCCACAAACTAAATTTAACTGATTGTCGAGTTTGTACCCAGATGACTGAAATTTGGCCATGGGAAAAGATTAATCTAATTAGAAATCTTAAATTGGATACGGAATAACTCAGAATTTAGTATTAAAGGGTACAACAGGCCAGTCAAAAGAATGGTCTGTAAAAGGTATCTAGCAGTAAAGAACTCTGCTACCTGGTGGATCTCAGGAGATCCAAATAGATTTTGCTCTGTTGAAAGGAAAGAAAAGAACAAATGTATCTACCATGAAGCATATGAATTTTATGAATGTATTGAAGAAGGGATAAACCCCTTTTGGAGAATGAAAGACATTTCTAAATATTGGGAATGTCCAACAGAAGCTAAAAACACATTTTTGGGGAGCCCCTAAACACCTGTTTTTGATCTATAGTACTATAGAATGCACTAAATTGCCGAGAAGCTGGTCTGGCAGCTGCACCGCTAGAATGATAAAACCAGCTTTCTTCTTATTACCCAAAGAAACTGGATCAAGTTTAGGAGTTCCTATACACAATGATTTAAGAGAAACCAAACAGAAGAGGCAAAATGCAATAGAAATTGGGAGAATCCAAGATTCTAAGAGCCAGGTTTGGACCCCAAGAAAAATTATCAAGACTTATGGCCCAGCCACCTGGGCTCAAGATGGGTCCTGGGGTTATTGGGCCCCGATATCTATGTTAAACAGATTCATCAGGCTTCAGGCAGTATTAGAGATGAAGAGAGCAATCATTAGAAACCTCTCAAACAAGATAAAAAACTAGCATGTGTAAGTAACCAGGAACGGACTCCTACACTTGATTCCAGTTGCTGGAATAACCTATGGACTTTCAAAGGAGATTGGTGGAAAAAAGTAGCTTTCTTCACTGTGGGTACACTTGCTGGTTTGCTCTTTTTACTATGCTTACTTCCCTGCTTCATTAAAATGGTAGTATCTGCCAGGCAGACCAACCTAAAGATCTCTAAAAAAGTTAACCTGAAGAAACCAGGAAAGAGAACAAAGTTAAGTAACCATGATTATCAGAGTGTTCAAGAAATTTATAATCAATACAAAAAATTAAGGAAATCCTATGCTCATGAGTCAGAAATTGCAAGTTGATGCGAGCTTAAGTTTAAGCCTGATCAAAGAAAAAGAGGGGGGACTGTTATAAGTAGAAAAAGCTGACAATTTTTTTTAAAAGGTTGCAGAGTGAACAGGTTGGACCAGTTGCTGCCAGGGTGGAGTTCTAACTGTTTGTTATTGTAATCAGCAGTCCTTTTAGTTACCTACTCCTTTTGTCAGTACCACCCTGACTGCTGCCAGGTGGATGACATGGCAGGGGGACATGGGAGGGCATGCAAATGACCTTGGAGCCAGCCTGCCACGGGAAAGCCACCCCTCCAAACTTACCAAAAGACCCCAAAAACAACGAACCAACACAGAATTAAGAGATCAAAGTGATGTCTGGACGTGAGGAACAAAGCCCAGAGCCTGCAAAGATGCTGAGACCCTTTCTTTGCCCTTGCCCTCGCCAAGGGAGGACCTGAGCTAGAGGCAGGACCCTGGGAGTCAAACTGAAAAAGTGAACAAGGGATTTTTCCTGATGCTCCCATGAGGACAGAATCGCCAGCTCTGGCCACAGACCAGTGGACAAAGCTGCACTCTTCCTCCTCCTCCAAGTCACCACTGGGAGCAGTGGCAGCATGAGTGTGAACCCATCAGCTCTCCCCCCAGAGCTCATCACTTGCAATAAAGGCATTAAAAAGGAGAAAAGTCTCCTGCCTGTGTTTATTTCACAGTGGTGCTCAGATCACTTTCTCACAGCTGGATTGGAGGTCAGGTGCTGCCATAGTAACAAGCCGACCCTCCCAAGTGCCCCAGCTACTGAGGCCACCCTGTGATAACAATGCAAGGGAGAGGGAAAACAACTATACAGCTGCAAAACTTCTCTTAACATATACTTAATATTTGCCCCTTACTTGGGAGAGTCCACCATGGCATTACTGATCTGTAACAAAGATATTGACCCTTGTTCTGTCACTGCAAGATCTGTGAGAAAATAACTTTGACCACTGTTTCCATTTTCAAAGACCACGTTGAGGACCCAAAAATCTCCCAAGATGGGGTTGGGAGGCCTCATCACATAACCAGGATGTAGAGGCTGATGGCTCTGGGCTCAGTTGTGTGCAGACTGAGGACAGGAGTAGCCTGAAAGGAATTGGAGGGTGGTTCCACAGATGCTGGAGTTTTTCTTCATTGTATGAAACAGGCAGAGAAAGAAAGAATGGCACCAAAAGTGTGGAGTGCCCCCGCCCCAGGCGGTGGGGATTCTACCCAGACAGAGAGCATCGGGCGAGGGGTATGATTTAACAAAGATTCCACCCCTCCACCCTGTGGGGCGTGGCCCTGCAAGCCTGGGAAAAGACACTCCACCCCATCTGGTCAAAATAGGAATGGCCCCAGAATGTTCTTCCTTTCCTGTGCCCTCATTGCTTTAAATTCTACTGCAGTGTCCCCACCTTATTTTTTTCCATTGGTTTGCTCTTTGATCCACCCCATTGCAGTCCCCTGCTCCTCCTGCTATTGGACCCTGACCCTAAACTCCACCCCTACCCTGTCATGTAAAACCCATGACCCGACCCCCGCCCCTCATTTCTTGTCTTGTTCCCTGGCACAATAAAGGGTGCTGGATTTTGCTAAAGC
Source organism: Agelaius tricolor (assembly GCF_023055355.1). Classification (NCBI taxonomy): domain Eukaryota; kingdom Metazoa; phylum Chordata; class Aves; order Passeriformes; family Icteridae; genus Agelaius; species Agelaius tricolor. The sequence goes on from NW_027269341.1 coordinate 864,715, forward strand.
TGGACCCGTCCTGTTGCATTCCTGTCCCTGTTGGTCACCGGTGGCTGCCGGAGGTCTGAGACTCTGGGGCTGGGGGAGTTGTTGTGCCCCTCGCTGGGGCAGAATGCAGCACAAGGGCAGCTGAGGAGGCCCAGAGTGGCACCAGGAGAAAGGAATTTCCCTGGCAGGGCAGGGCTGTGGTGCAGCACGTCCCCAGCAGGAGCCTGGAGCAGCCCAAGGCTTTGTGTGGGCAGGCAGGGGCAGGCAGGAGGCAGAGCTGCCAGCAAAGGAAGGGCCCAGCCAGGTGGGGCAGCCGGGGGATGCCGAGAGCATGCAGGGACAGAGGCCAGGGCAGGGACACCGTAGGACAGCCTGGGCTGCACAGGGCACAGGGATGGGCAGCAGCTGCAAGACAGCCCTGCCAGAGCCAACTTGGGCAGCACCTTGGCCATGGCTGCTGGCCCTGGGCCTGAGCCGTGAGGAAGGGACAAGTGACCCTTGCAGGCCTGGGGCCTCATGGCCTCCTTGTCCCTGCTCAGCAGCCTGGCAGGGGCCGCCCCATGCTCCTGCCCTTGGCATTGCCCATCCCCACATGCCAGTGCCCATCCCGGGAAGAGCCTGAGCAAGGAGGGAGGGACAGGATCTGCCTGGCCAGGGCTGGGGCTCAGGCCTTGGCCCTTTGCATTCCTGAAACACATCCAGGTTTGCTCAGCACCAGAGACACCTCTGCCTTGCTTGTCCCCAGCTGTCATCACTGCCTCCGGTGTTCTGCTCTCCCTGGAACCTGGGGACACTTTCTCAGTCCTGTCCCTCACAGGGTTCTATTTAAAGTACAAGAAACTTCAGTATTTCAATCTCCCTTGGAGTTCTTGAGAAGTCTTTGAGCCCACTCTGAGGGACTAGCTCTGATGCAAAGAGCACCAAAGCCCCAGAGGGTCATTGAAGTCCTGGTGCTGTGTCTGTGCTGCTGAGCTGGGCCGGGCTCCTGGCCCAGAGGCAGCTCCTGGCAAGGGCAGCAGAGCTGCAGAGAGACAGCTCTGGCCAGGAGCAGCTCCTGTGCACAGCCCAGCAGGGCTGGGGCAGTGCCAGGGCCCCTCAGGGACACCAGCAGGGCACAGACAGAGCTCCCAGGGGCTCAGCACTGGCAGGGGCTGTGGCATGTCCCAGAGGGGGCTGTGTCACAGTGGCACCTCTGTGGCTGTGTCACAGAGGCACAGAGCAGCTGGGATGTCAGAAAGGGGCTGTGTGACAGCACAGACTGTGTTGTGTGAGATCACAGATTGGGCTATGACATCACAGAGTTTGTTGTGTGAGGTCATTGAGCAGCTACAGCATCATAGAGGAGCATCAGGGAGCAGAATGGGCCCCTGTTATCCAGGAGGAGGCAGTGAGAGAACTGCTGAGCTGCTTGGATGTTCATAGATCCCTGGGAGCAGATGGGATCCACCCCAGGGTGATGAAAGAGCTGGCAGCTGAGCTTGTCAAGCCAGTCTCCATCATTTACCAGCAGTCCTGGCTCCCTGGTGAGGTTCCAGATGACTGGAAGCTGCCCAATGTGACACCCATTCACAACAAGGGTGGGAAGGAGGATCCTGGTAATTATAGGCCAGGCAGCCTGACCTCAGTACCCGGTAAGGCAATGGAACAGTTTCTAGTGAGTGTCATCAGCCAGCACTTCCAGGATGGCCAGGGGATCAGAGCCAGCCAGCAGGGGTTTAGGAGGGGTAGGTCGTGTTTGAGCAAGCTGGTCTCCTTCTATGACCAGGTGAGCCTCCTGGTGGATGCAGGAAAGGCTGTGGGTGTTGTGTGCCTGGACTCCAGCAAGGCCTTTGGCACTGTCTCCCCCAGCACACTCCTGGAAAAGCTGCAGCCCAGGGCTGGGACAGGAGCACTCTGTGCTGGGTTCAGAACTGGCTGGCTGGGCCCAGAGAGTGGTGGTGAGCGGTGCTGCATCCAGCTGGGGCCAGGCACCAGTGGTGTCCCTCAGGGCTCTGTGCTGGGGCCAGCTCTGTTCAATATTTCTATTGACACCATGGATGAGGGGCTTGAGTCTTTCATTAGTAAATCTGCAGATGACACTAAGCTGGGAGCGTGTGTCCATCTCCTGGAAGGTAGGAGGGCTCTGCAGGGAGACCTGGAATGGTTGGAGGGAGGGGCAGAGTCCAATGAGATGAAGTTAATTAAGTCCAAGTGGCGAGTCCTGCATTTTGGCCACAATAACCCCTGCAAGGCCAGAGGCTGGGGACGGTGTGGCTGGACAGTGCCCAGGCAGAAAGGGACCTGGGGGTGCTGGTTGGCAGCCGGCCGAACATGAGCCAGCAGAGTGCCCTGGTGGCCAAGAGGGCCAAGGGCTCCTGGTGTGGATCAGGAACAGTGTGGCCAGCAGGAGCAGGGAGATCATTCTCCACCTGTACCTGGCTCTGGTGTACCTGGCATTCTTGCCCTGTACTGGCACCGTACCTTGAGTGCTGTGTCCAGTTCTGGGTGCCCCAACTTAGGAGGGACATGGAGGGGCTGGAGCGTGTCCAGAGAAGGGCAACAAGGCTGGGGAGGGGTCTGGAACACAAATCCTGTGAGGAGAGGGAGCTGGGGTTGTTCAGTCTGGAGAAAAGGAGACTCAGAGGTGACCTTACCACTCTCTCCACCTTCCTGAAAGGAGGTTGTAGTCAGGTGGGGGTCAGTCTCTTTCTACAGGCAGACACTGACAGATGCAGAGCACACAATCTTAAGCTGCACCAAGGGAAATATAGGTTGGATATTAGGAAGAAGTGTTTTCACAGAATGTGTGATAAAGTCCTGGATTGCTTTGCCTGGGGAGGTAATGGAGTCACCTTCTCTGGATGTGTTTAAAAAAGGCTGGATGTGGCACTCAGTGTCATCATTCAGTTGAAGTGTTAGGGCATGGGTGGGACTTGATGCTCTTGAAGGTCTCTTCCAACCCAGTAATTCTCTGATTCTGTGATTCTGGGATTTGATGATCCCATTGGGTCCCTCCCAGCTCAGCCCCTTCTGCAATTCTCATCCTTTGGCTCAGTCTTTGTGTTCCCTCAAGGTGCTGGCAGAGCTGTTGGGGACAGGGCAGAAGTGGGGCAGCCCCAGCGTTGCCCTGTGTGTGACACCCCATTGGTGACAGCCCCAGTGTCCCCTGTGTGTGACACCCCATTGGTGACAGCCCCAGTGTCCCCTGTGTGTGACACCCCATTGGTGACAGCCCCAGTGTCCCCTGTGTGTGACACCCCAGCAGTGACAGCCCCAGTGTCCCCTGTGTGTGACACCCCAGCAGTGACAGCCCCAGCGTTCCCTCCCTGCAGTCGCTCCAAGGGAAGCGTCCAGAGCCGTGTCCAGTCCATGGAACTGAGCGGCCACTGCCCACCCCGGCCTGGGCTGATGTGGATTCCTCTGCACACAGCTCGGGGAAGGTCCCCCTGGCCACCTGCACAGTGCCACAGACAAGTGTCAGACACAGTCACAGAGCTCTGCCCAGAGCTTCTAGGAAGAGAGAATTAAAAGAAACCCCAAAACCATATAAACCAAAAAAAAAAAAAAAAAGAAAAACCAAAAAATGAAAAGCCAACAAAAAACCAAACAAAACCATATGAAAACAAAAGAAACCCCAGCACCCTAACCAAACAACCAAACCAAAAACACAACACAAACAAACCAACCAAAACAGAACAAAGGATAAAAAACCAAATCAAGCCAAACCAACCAAATAAACAAAAAAAAAAAAAAAAACAAATCAAGAAAAAGAGAACTCCCCCCAGTAGAGCTGTTCCATCCTTCAGTTGTCAGACTTGCACTCACACAAGACCTGGGGCTGCAAAAAAAGAGAATTGATTGGGCACGTTTGCAGAAAAAGCAGGTTTAGGACAGGCTCTCAGCAGAACTGTTCTCAGCTGAGCCAAAAAGGCCCCTTTGGCAGCTGCAGGGCCATTGGAAATGCAGAGCCTCAGCCCACAGGGCAGGAAAGGGCTCTGAGTTCCCCTCCCCTGACACTAAACCCTGTTCCCAGGCTGCTTCAGACTCAGGATTCTGCTGGAGGACTGCACAGAGCTGAGAGTGGCCTCTGGCTTTTCCATGTTGTGTGTCCTAAAGCTGCCTGGGAGAAGAAATTTCGGGTCAGCTCCGCTGGCACAATCCCTGCTGGCACAGGGCAGAGCCCCAGGAAGGGCTTTGCGTGCCGAGGCTTTGCTGCAGGCAAGGAAAGCTCCTGGCTCAGGGTCACCTTTGCTGCTCAGCCAGAGCCCCGAGTGCCCCAGCAGCAGCAGAGAATGGCAGCAGTGCCACGGGCAACCATCACCATTGCATGGCGACCATCCCCATCTCCCTGTTGCTATGGTCAGTTTCCATGGCAACCATCCCCAGCCCCTGTTGCTATGGTCAGTTTCCATGGCAACCATCCCCATCTCCCTGTTGCTATGGTCAGTTTCCATGGCAACAATCCCCAGCCCCCGTTACTATGGTCAGTTTCCATGGCAACCATCACCAGCTCCCTGTTGTTATGGTCAGTTTCCATGGAACCATGCCCACCCCCTGTTGCTATGGTCAGTTTCCATGGCAACCATCCCCATCTCCCTGTTATCACAGTCAGTTTCCATGGCAACCATCACCAGCCCCTGTTGCTATGGTCAGTTTCCATGGCAACCATCACCAGCTCCCTGTTGCTATGCTCAGTCCCTCAGCAGCTCCATGGAGACCCCATGCCAGGGGTGGTTGCCATGGAAACCAGCTCAGGCCTGGAGCCAGAGCCCGTTGCCATGGCAACCATTGGCAGTCCCATCCCCAGGCTCATGGGATCCCAGAAGCACAGAATTGGCTGAGCTGGGAGGGACCCATCAGGATCCTCCAGTCCAACTGCTGGCCCTGCACAGGACACCCCAACAATGCCAGCCTGGGCCTGGCAGCGCTGGCCAAACTCTGCTGGAGCTCAGAGAGCCCTGGAGCTGGGACCCTTCCCTGGGGAGCCTGGCCAGGGCCCCAGCAGCCTCTGGGCAAAAACCTTTTCCTGACATCCAACCTGAGCCTGCCCCGACTCAGCTGCAGCCGCTCCCTCCACTCCTGTCCCTGGGCACCAGAGGGAAGAGGTTCCCACAGCCCCAGCCAGGGACCCGCTCCCAAGGCTGCTGCCATGGCCACCAGGGCTGGCACCAGCTGGGATGCTTGGTTTCCACCTGCTGGGGTTCAGGAATGGGATTCCTCAAATTCCTGCTCCTGCTAAAACCGCGCTGCCCTCGCTGCCCTCCCACCTCCCATGGAAAGCACAAAAGACAAAGATCCCGGGCTGGAATAAGAACAATTTCCTGGGAACAGCAACGAGATAAAGAACAAAAGGAACAGAAATAATATTGGTAACAGATGGGATAAGAAAAGCTATTTACAGGGAAAACTACATCACCAGCGACTGGCTCTTCCCGGCCACGTATTCCCTCCTGCCTGGAAAGGACACCTTTCTTCTCAGGGAGAGAGAGAGTCCCTTTCCTGCCCCTGGCAATGACCTGAGGTGGGAGTGACTGTAATGACACGGCCATGGCCAGACCCTCATGTTCTTCCATCTCCCATCATGACACTGGCAGGGGCAGGAAAAGGGACAGGTGTCTTCCCAGCATGGATCACAGGGAACATGGATCACCAGAGCTCTTCCCAACGTGCGTCCTCCAATAGGGGATGAAGCTGGAGCAGTGCATGAAGCTCCTCCTTCAGTCGAGTCATTCCAGGGCTTCCCTTACCGGTGCCTCTGTTGGTGTTTGTTCAAGTGAGAGCTCTGGCTGAAGCTCTTCCCACACTCAGAGCACTTGTAGGGCCTCTCCCCGGTGTGGATGCGCCGGTGCCTGACGAGGGTGGAGTTGTGCTTGAATCCCTTCCCACAGTCAGGGCAGCGGAAGGGCCTCTCCTCAGTGTGAATCCGCTGGTGCAGGAGGAGGTGGGAGCTGCTCTGAAACCTCTTCAGACACTCAGGACACTGGTAGGGCCCCTGCCAAGTGTGGATGCACTGGTGGATGATGAGGGTGGAGCTGCAGCTGAAGCCCTTTCCACACTTGCCACGCTTGCCACACTCCTAAGGCCATTCCCCAGTGTGGATCATCTGGTGGCAGATCAGGCTGTTGCTCTGCCTGAAGCTCTTCCCACACTCCAAGCTGCTCATGGGCCACCAGCTCCGAGCTCTGGCTGAAGCTCTGTCCACCTTCCTGGCACAGGGTGGCTCTTTCCTCCTCAGAGCACCCTGGGCTGGGCTTGCAGCCCCTCCTTGTGTGGGATCTCCAGGGATTTTCCTCCCTCTTGCATTCCTGTGCTGTGGAGTCACTCAAAACAGCCTCTTCCATGAGATTATACCATGAGGATTTGTCCTCCCTGGTCTCCATCCTCAGCTCCTGGTCTGGGGGAGGAAGGACAAGGAGAGGATGGGATTTGCCTCCATGCCAGAGGGAAGGAGATCCTCCCAATGTGTCCCTGGCTGCAGGACAGCATCGGCAGCAGGATTGTCCTGCAGCCAGGGCCCGTGCTGGGCTGGGAGATGGAGCAGGAGAGAGGGGGAAAGGGGCACTGACTTCCTCCTCACCTGCCTGCGTGTCCTGGGACATCTTCCTCTTCCTCACAGCCTCCTTCTCCATCCAGCCAAGGTTTGGGAAAGAGAAATCCTGGTTTGGGGAAAAATACAATGGATGAGCACATCGGGTTAGGCGGTTCCTACTGCCCAAGCCCATCCCTAGAAGTCACTGGGAATCTGCCACCCATATAAACCTCCAAAGCACCAAGATTCAGTCCCCCAAAATACACAAATGACCAAGATGCAGCAAACACACCCAGCCCTCAGTTTCCCCTCTCTGGTCTCTCCACTTTGGGCTCCTGGAGGCCCCCCCTGTCTGGGTTGCTCCAGTTCAAGTTTGTATTGGTGTTCCCCTCTCTGGGCTGCTGGGGCTCCTGGCAATCCCACAGGTTCCCCTTCTCTGGGCTCCCCACTTTGGCATCACAGGCGTCCCAGGGGTCAGCACTGTCTGGGGTCCCTGTTTCAGGCTCCTGGGGTATCCATGGGTCCCCTCTGGGATGTCACAGCCCATTCTCTAATGTCACACAGCCCCTCTGGGATGTCACAGACCATTCTCTGATGTCACAGAGCTGCTCTCTGATGTCACACCAGAGTCTGTGATGTCATAGTCTGCCCTGTGATGTCATAGTCTGCTCTGTGATGTCAGACCTCTGCCCTGTGATGTCACAGATGGCTCTGTGATGTCACAGATGCAGTCTATGATGCCACAGCTGCTCGATGACCTCACATGATCCACTCTGTGATGTCACAGCCCACTCTGTGACCTCATGTTACCAGATGATAAATTGTCTCCACCAGCTGAGCTGACCCCTGGAGCTTGTTCTCCACAACCCCAGGCCTGTGGAGACCACTCAATGCCCATTGTGTGAGAAGGGGAACTGGAAGTTCAGCAGCCTCAGTGTCCTGCCAGCTCAGCCAGGCCCACGGGAACATTGGGCTCCACGAGCACCAGGGACCAGCAGAGACACCCCCAGGACAGAAGAACACATGGGTTAAGAGGAGGGGAAATGTGTTAATGATTTTGGGGAAATGATTACCACATGTGTGAAAAAGAATAGAAAATCACCAAATTTGCAGATGACAGCAAGCTGGGTGTGAGTGTGGATCTGCTGGAGGGTAGGAGGGCTCTGCACAGGGCCCTGGACAGGCTGGATCCAGGCCCCAAATCCAACAAGGTGAGGTTGAACAAGTCCAAGTGCCGGGTCCTGCACTTTGGCCACAACAACCCCTGCAGCTCTACAGGCTGGGGACAGAGGGGCTGGAGAGCAGCCAGGCAGAAAGGGACCTGCAGGGACAGATGGACAGCAGGCTGGACATGAGCCAGCCGTGTGCCCAGGTGGCCAAGAAGGCCAATGGCTCCTGGCCTGGCTCAGGAATGGTGTGGGCAGCAGGAGCAGGGCAGGGATTGTTCCCCTGTGCTCAGCACTGCTTGGGCAGCACCTCGAGTGCTGTTTGCAGTTCTGGGCCCCCAATTTAGGAAGGACATGGAGGGGCTGGAGCGTGTCCAGAGAAGGGCAACAAGGCTGGGGAGGGGTCTGGAACACAAGAGCTTTGACGAGCAGCTGAGGGAGCTGGGCTTGTTTATCCTGGAGAAGAGGAGGCCCAGGGGAGACAAGGCCGTGTCAGGGCACAGCTTGGACTTGATGATCTCCATGGCCTGTTCCAGCCTTGCTGATTCTGGGATTCTCTGAAAGAACCCTTGGAGCAGCTGCAGGATGAGCCCTGGGCCTCCTCTTGAGGAGCTCCAGCAGCCCAGGGCCCTCAGCTTCTCCTGGCAGCCCCAGAGCCCATCCTGTCAGTCGTGCAGAGCCTGTGCAGCTCCTCCTCACTGCCCAGAACAGGGAGCCCCAGAGGCAGACACAGCAGCCCAGATGTGCCCCCCTGGCCTGGGCTGCCTCTGGCAAGGGAGCAGCAGCAGGCACTGCAGGAGCCTGCAGACAATTCCTGCAGCACTTGTAGGATGATCCTGCTGCCCAAGGGACGTTCCCATGGGGCCAAGTCAGGAACTGCAATGGGCAGTGGGGCCAGAGAGGAAAGGGCAACCAGGGATGGGCTGTTTGCAGGGGAGGGAACGGGGGTGGGCTATGGGAAGACATTTGTATCAGGAAGAGGAAAGAAAGCAAAGGTGAAGCCAAGGAAATGCTCAGGGCAGTTTGGGGGTGGCTGCCAGGCAGCCCTGGCTCTGAGCAACAGCGTCTGCAGTGGCACAGGAAACTCCCAGCTGATGGGAACAAACTTTCTGGCTGACTGCAGAGGCCAGGACAAAGCTGAGTGGTTTCCCTGGTGTCCCCCAGCCCTTGCTGGCCCCAGGGCTGATGGCATTTGTGCTCCCTCAGGTTCATGTCCCCACAGCAACAGCATGGGGGTGCTCCCCCTGCTGTGGGCAATGCAAGCAGGGGCTGCTGAGCCAGTGCTGCCGTGTCTGTGCCTGCAAGGATGGGGCACCTGTGTGAGCTGGGGGAGAGGCCAGGGCTGCAGAGGGGGGATGTTGTTGGCAGCTGCATGAGGACGCTCTGGGACGCTGCCCTGGGCTGTGCAGCGCGCTGGGGATCGATCAGCCCCTGCTCTGCTGCTCCTTCCCGTCTGGCCCAGGGCCCTTGCAGAGCCCCAGCCATGCTGTTTGCCCCCAGCCTGCCCACGGCCAGCCTGGGGCTGCTCACGGGGGTTTCTGTGCTGAGCATTGGCCTGGCCGTGTTCTTGAGAGAGCCTGGGCCAGGAGCCTGGAGCCCCCAGGGCCTGGGCTGAGGCGTCAGCGCTGCCCCAGCAGTGCCCATGGCCTGTCCCTGCTGCAGCCCCGGCACTGCCACCCCCAGGGCTGTGCCCGGCCCCGAGAGCACTCAGGCCCTGCAGCAACACCAGGGCCACCAGGGCAGCGGGGCAGGGCCACGGCAGCAGCACTGGCAACACCAAGTGCTGCTGCTGCTGCTGCTGGGCACAGCTGCTGGGCCAGCCCTGATCTGCCCCAGCTCTGCACACAGACATTGCTGCTGCAGCTCCAGAGAAGGCAACAAAAGGGCATCTCTGCAGAAAACTCTGCTGGGAGATCCTTCAGTTCCTTTAAAGGCACCAAGAGCTCATTGACACAGTCTGTGGCCACAGGGAAGATGGAGAGAAACAAAATGAGAAACGGCACAAACAATGACATTTCTTTGTGGACAATACGAAAAAAACTAAAACAAAGAAGTGCCAAACTGAAACCAACAAGAAGTATTAAAGATGACTTTTATTACAAGTGATTTTCAGAAATTGGCAAGCAGATGAATGTTCCTGAAAGCATCCAGTCATCAGTCTCCACACTGCAGCCTTGAGCTCCTGGTTCCTCAGGCTGTAGATGAGGGGGTTCAGGGCTGGAGGCACCACTGAGTACAGAACTGACAGGGCCAGATCCAGGGATGGGGAGGACATGGAGAGGGGCTTCAACTGAGCAAATATGCCAGTGCTGACAAACAGGGAGAGCACGGCCAGGTGAGGGAGGCAGGTGGAAAAGGCTTTGTGCTGTCCCTGCTCAGAGGGGATCCTCAGCACAGCCCTGAAGATCTGCACATAGGAGAAAACAATGAACACAAACCAACCAAATACCAAAGAGGCACTAACTGTGATGAGTCCAACTTCCCTGAGAGTGTTGGAGTGTGAGCAGGAGAGCCTGAGGATCTGGGGCACCTCACAGAAGAACTGGCCCAGGGCATTGCCATGGCACAGGGGCAGGGAAAATGTATTGGCTGTGTGCATGAGAGCATGGAGAAAGGCACAGGCCCAGGCAGCTGCTGCCATGTGGGCACAAGCTCTGCTGCCCAGGAGGGTCCCGTAGTGCAGGGGTTTGCAGATGGACACGTAGCGGTCGTAGCACATGATGGTCAGCAGTGAATACCCTGCTATGATAAAGAACAGAAAGAAAAGAGCTGAGCAGCACATGCTGAGTAGGAGATGGTGCTGGTGTCCCGGAGGGAATTGTGCATGGCTTTGGGGACAGTGGTGCAGATGGAGCCCAGGTCGCTGAGGGCCAGGCTGAGCAGGAAGAAGAACATGGGCGTGTGCAGGTGGTGGCCGCAGGCTACGGCGCTGATGATGAGGCCGTTGGCCAGGAGGGCAGCCAGGGAGATGCCCAGCAAGAGGCAGAAGTGCAGGAGCTGCAGCTGCCGCGTGTCTGCCAATGCCAGCAGGAGGAAGTGCCTGATGCAGCTGCTGTTGGACATTTGCTGGGGCTGGCCATGGGGACCTGTTCATGGAGAAAGGACAGTGAAGAGTTAGAGGAGATCCCTGTAACCAAAATCAAAGCCATTTCCCATACACTCTCCCCAAAACACACACAGAGACATCCTTTTGTGTTCAAGAGTTCTGGGGTTTTTCTTATAAGCTTCCCCACATGTCGTCTGGTGTTTTTGGATATCAGAAACCCTCAGCATTTCTGCTGCACTCAGGGAGAACAGAGCAAGTTCTGTGAGGCAGAGTGATGAGTGGAGACTGAGGAGAGATGGTCTGTCATTGTGACCTGTTCAGAGTTTCTCTGGGCTTTAACCTGTCTCCGGTGGAGGGTGATCACCTTCCCATGCTTCCCCTAAAATGTCACCAGGTACTGCTGAGAGCAGATGGATCCACCCCAGCCCAGCTGCACATTTGTAGCCAAGGACTGGCATTGCTCATTTCACCAACCCAGCAGCATTTTCAGAGTCAGAACACCTCTGCCTTTCCCCATCAATCTCATGACTCAGAGATGCTCTAGGACAGGTTTGCACCCTGGATTGGAGCTCCCAGCTTGGACTGAAATCTCAGGGAGACTCCCAAGTGTCCTTCTGATGGCATTGGATTGTGGGAGATGCAGCTCCTTCCCTGGCTGCCCTGACAGCATTGCCCAGAGCCGGGCCCTGGGGACAGCGCCACCCTGAGCCAGCTGTGCCCCCTCCAGAGCCCCCAGGGCCGGGCAGCTGCTCCCAGCCCTGTGCTCTGCAGAGGGACCTGGGCCCGGGGCTGCAGAGCATCCAAGTGTGTTTATTTTCTCTCATTCCCTGATCTTCTCTCTGTTTCCTGGAGATTTTCCTCCTGCAACTGTTTCCCTGTGCCTGATCTCTCCCTGCCAGCACTCACAGACCCCAAATCTCTGTGCACTCCCTGTGCCCCTACAGCCTGTTTGCCGGGCATGGGCTGGGGACAGGTTCTGTTTGCAGCTTGGAGAAAGGACAGCTCAGACTGAATCTCATGGGTCCAGCAAAGGTGATGCTGGTGCTGGCCATGGGCAGAGGAGTGGCTGAAAGCACATTAGGGATCTCCTGTGAACCTATTGATCACTAAAAGTAACAGTTCAGGTGTCTCAGGCACTTGTCAAAATCCATAATCATCCTTTAATAGTTATCCCCCCCTCCCTGCCATTCTCCAATAGTAGGAAACTGAATACAAAGTCTTAGGAAATTTCCTCATTTTTATCAAAATCCTTGTCTTGGGAATATTCTGTGACTGATCAGAACCCCTCAGTACATCAGAGCTTCATGAGCATTTCACCTCCCCTGCACCAGAAATACTCAGAGTGGTACTCCCAGAGTCTGCAGGCATTGGGATGTTGCAGCTTTAGGAGATCACTGCAGGAGCTGCAGCTGCATTGTCCTGCAGCCAGAGGTTGCTGTGCCAAGGGCTGGCAGTGATTGTGCCCCAGGCACTTCTCAGCCCCTTCCCAGCCCTGAGTGCTTGAAGCTCTCTGTGCCTCTGTGCTGTGCCCGGGCTGGCTGCAGGCAGTGCCCCAGCCCTGCTGGGCTGTGCACAGGAGCTGCTCCTGGCCAGAGCTGTCTCTCTGCAGCTCTGCTGCCCTTGCCAGGAGCTGCCTCTGGGCCAGGAGCCCGGCCCAGCTCAGCAGCACAGACACAGCACCAGGACTTGAATGAGCCCCTGGGGCTTTGTGCTGAGGCCCTGAACATCAGTCCCTGAGAGGGAGCTGAAGAAATCTCTTCAGAACTCCGAATCACAATCCAACTCCAAAGTTTCTTGAAGTTTTAATGGGTCCCAGAGAGGGACACGACTGAGCAAGTGTCCCCAGGCCCCAGGCAGAGCAGAGAACGGGAGGCAGTGATGACAGGTGGGGACAAAGAGAAGCCAAGTCTTGGTGGCCTGGGGCACAGCAGGGTCTGTGCCACCAAGGGCTGTGAGGAGACACCTTGTCCTGAGGCCCTGGGGCCTCCTGGCACAGCCCCAGACAGGCTGGGCACTGTCAGCCCCTTGTGCTGCCCTCAGCATCCCCCCCTAGCCCACATCCCAGTGGCCTCAAGGATCTGCTGCAAGGAGTCCCAGGGGAGCCTTTCTCAGGAATGCCCCTGGGGGCTCCTGAATGCTCCCTGCAGGGACTGCAGGTTTTTCAAAGGACTTTGGGTTTTGCTTTTGCCTTGGAGTGTCTGAGAGGTTTGTGCAATCATGGCCTCCAATTCTCTGCTGTAATTATTCCCTGGAGAGGCTTTGTCAGTAACAATACTCAGTGGGGCTCATTCATGCCTCAGGGTACTATTTCAGTTATTTTAAGGTACCTGGTGTTTCTCTTTTGATACAGACTCTGGGAGAGGTTTGTGCAATCATGGCCCCAATTATCTGCTTTAAGGAGTCCCTTGAGGGCTTTGTACTGACACTCAGTGGGGCTCATTAATACTTTGAGATACTCAAGATTTTTAAGGTACTTTGTGTGGAGGCTGGAGAACTGGCCAAGGAAAAGCCTGCTGTACTCCCCTGGAGGACCAACCCCTAAACCATAACCTCTGGTTAGGGAGAGCAAAAAGATCTCCCCCAAAATCCTTTGTTGCTTTATGTTGATCCCTTGCAACCCATTGGTCCTTCCCCTTTGCTCTGCCCCTGTGCCCTGATCCCATTCACTCTAGTGTTCTGTCCTGCCCTTTGAGACCCCAATATAAAGCCCTGCTTTCCCTGCCTGAGTGGCTTTTTGTCCCTGGACCCTTTTGAGGATGAAGCTCAGGAAAGGTTCTCCTTGGAACCCCACACCAAGACCCCGTCTCTCCTCCTGCGTCGCCGGGATCACAGAAGAGCTGAAATCCCTCGGCATGAGCACAGACATTGCCTGTGCCCCGAGGTGTCTTCTTCAAGAAGTTTCTTCGGGAAGGTTGCAGCGCTCTGAGCACCACCTGCCACAACCTGTGGCGCCCAGCGTGCGGCCTCTGCAAAGAGATCCCTGAAGAAGTGTCTCCTGCAGCCTCCCACTGCAGGACAAAAGTCGCTGTTGGCGCAGCCGCTTTCCCCAGGAGAAGCCCTCACGTTTTAGTGGGGGCTGTCCGAAGGGCGACCGGGACCCTCCGAAGACTGAAGAGGCCAAAGAGCTCCCGGAGTAGCGGAGGCCAATTGAGGGGCTGAGCACCTGCCCAGCAGATTTTCATTGACCCGATGGGCAATGGCCCAAAGAGCAACTGTAAGTTATATATATATGAGGGTCTTCTGTTTTTTCATTTTCCTTTTTCTGCTGGGTGTGGGAACAAAGTCTGAGGATGGGCAACAACCTTAGTCACCCTAAGCTGAGTCCTCCTCAAAGACACGACTATTCCAAGGTTGTGGGTGCCCTTGTTGATTGGAGAAATTGTTTTTCTAAGGGAAATTGGAAAGCTTTTGTTCATTTTCTTTCCAAATACTTTGTGAATGTTTCAAGGGAATTGGTTTTATTGCTTGAGTTTTGGATGTGGTTGGGATCAAGTTATTTGGTTTACAAATGGAGGGAAATTTTAAAGTGGGGAAGTTTTATCCTCTTTTCCATTTATCCTTATTTTCATTTTATTTATGATTCAGTTAAACAATCGGGGGAAAATTCAGGAAAAGTTTTTGGTCCCCAGTTCAAAACCACTTCCCCTTCTTCCTGTCCCCATGTACCCAAAACCCTTCCTCACCTGAGGGGCAATGGGCTGGCAGTCGTTGTCACTTGGCCCAGGGTTGCTATCGATCCCCTGACGCCTCCCGATCCCCTCTCTCCCTTTGCCTGGACAGCAAAGCGTCTGCTGCCCTGGACCTTCCCCTCATCCTCCCTCCTGTGCCCCTTTACCCACTTCCCCCTCCTGCTGATTCCCCACAAAACAGTGCCAGCAACGTATCCAGCCCCACCATTTTCTTGCCTCCATTTCCAAGTTTTCCTGCCCTTACACCCCAAAGTGGCCACCTCCCCACCTCTCCTCCTCCCTTTTCTGTGCCCTCCTTTGCACTCGTCTCCCCCCTTCCCCCCATGTTGATGGGTGTAACTTCACTGGGACCCCCCCATTGGTCAGGAATCCCCTGCCCATCGTGGACCCCATTGCAGTTGTGTATAAACAGGGGAGAAGGACAACATCACCCAGCTCCTGGGACCCCATCCCCTGCAGGGACACCTCCTCAGCAGAATGTCCCCGGGTTGTCCAGAGCCGTGCCCCTGCCCCAGGTGGGGATGGCGAGCTGGGGGGTGCCCTGCTGCTGCACAGACCTGCAGGGACAGCCCCTGCCAGTGCCCGTCACCAGCGGAGCACACTGCCCCTGGAGCAGGCAGGTTGGAGCTGGGAGACATCCTGCCCCGTTTGGGATTTCAGGAGGCAGCACCCACTCGGGGTCACAGGCCCATGGACATGAGCACTGGTGGAGGAAAGATCTAATGTTAAAATCATCATCCAGGCAATGCTCTTTTGACAAGTTCTGCCATGAGTTTTCCTTAAGAAGATCTGAAACATTCAATGTCACCAGCAAAAGCTCCTGCAATGGCTGCAGGCCAGCAGAGCAGGGCTGTCAGCTGTGAAACAAGTGCTGCCACAAGCAGCAGCTCCCCCAGGGCAGCAAATCAAGTGCTGGGAAGGAGCTGATCTGAAGGCCAAACCTCCTTAGCTCCTTCTGAAAGAGCAGGAACAGTTCCTCATTCCAGTGAGGTGGAATGCTGGGCACCACAGCTCCAGGTGAGGACTGGACACAAGTTTGCTCCCACTGAGTGCTGTGATGGGTTCTGCAGGAGCTCTGGGCTCCTGTGCTTGCCAGGCACAATGAGCAGAGAAGGAGCCAAGTGCACTGATGTGGGAAATGGGTTTGTAGAAAGTTTTCAGGGCCTAATAGAAGGCCCACACAGTATGAATCTGTTTATAAACCTTGAGACAAGAAATGCTAACTTAAAAATGCCATGGAATAGGACAGATATTGTTGAGAGAGGAATGGAGCTGGAAAAAAGTTTCAAAAGATGGCCTTGCAAATAAGACTTTGGAAAAATAGAGCTATGAAAGATGCTCTTGTAGTGGGACCCACAAGGGGTAGTTTGAAATAATTGGCTTTAAGGCATCTACAACATGGCATGGCAAAAGTCTGATAGACCAAGAAACACTTATAATGTACTGTAATTAGGAAATAGTCAGCTTCTGATTGAATTATAACATCTGTATTGTCTCACCCTTCTCATGAGACTGAAAATGGAATACAAGTTTTTAAAACACCTCTCAGTGTCCCCATCTCTAGGTCAAGAAAAGAGTATTATCCAACACACTGACACACCTTTGCCTCGAGCACAACCCAGCCTGGACCAAACACACTGAAAGGTTTCCCCTTTGGGCCATGACTCGAAACGTCAGGTCTGCTGTTTGACAACTCAGGTTGGTTTGGTGTCAAGGAGTTTCCCTCAGAAATACTGGGTTTGTCTTCCTCTGTGCCTTCCCCTCAGCAGCCTTGGGGATGCTCCTGTGTGAAGCCATCTGTCTCACACAGTTTGAGACAACTTAAAACAGGATATTGTGCAATAAGTCATCTCCTCTAAAGTGTTCCCGCAATCCCTTTCCAGCAATAGGAAATTGTTACTAATAGATGAAAGTGGAAAAACCCCAGCAGTTTATTAACAAACAGAATCCCCCCATGACACGCGTTCCAAGAAGGCGCCGGGTTCTCTCTCGGGAAGAACAGGAGCTGTCACGGAGCAGTTCCAGCAGCTGATGGAAGCTCGGTGGCTCGTGCGGCGTCACTTTCTCCCATGGCAGAGCTCCATGGAACGGTCAGGGCAGGGGAAGCAGCTGGGCTGGAGCCCCTCGCTGTCTTTTCTCCCTGGCGTGGCTCAGCTCACAGACTCTCGGGCTGGGAGCGGGGCCGCTCCGCTTCTGCCGGCACCATGTCCCTGGGCTTGGACAAACAGTTTTCTGCCAGGAGAGCCCTGCACACTGCTCCACAGATCTCCCAGAAAGGCCCAAACCAACTCCAAACACTCTGTCTGCAGCAGCTTTTCACAAAGGGCTGCAGAAATCCAGGACAGCTGCAAGTGAGTGTCGCAAGGCTCTTGTCTTGTTCCTGACAGCAGAATTCTTGATGATCTGATGCAATTTTATTCAAATGTAACAAGAGACCTGAGGGTTTTATTTTGTTAAAATATTTCATGAGGAGTAACAAGCCTTGGGAGCATGAGGTACAGGACTGACATGCAAAAGCATGCGCATATCCTCCAAAGTAGCCAGTTTAATTGTCCATTTTATTACTCTTGTATTTACTCCACACTAATATGGAAAACCAAGCTTTTCTTGGAGGCAAAACAGGCATGGGATACACTACAGTCCCTCGCAGGCTCACCAGGGCTGGCAGTGACAAAGCAGGCAGTCTGCTTCATTGTGAACCACTACAGAGCCACATCCCAATCTGGTTTAAGTAGCGTGGTATTATTAAGAGCTCCTTTTCTGCATGAGATACAAAAAGGAGATCCCAAATGATCTTCATGCAAGCATGCAGTCAAGAACTGGTCCTGCTATGCTAATGAAGCGTTTGCTTTGGCAATTACACTCTTCCCATTCATCTTTGGATGCAGACACTTCAGGTTCTCCCCTACACCCCTGCAAGGCTGGCAGTCGCTGGTTCCCATTTCCTGTTCTTCCCTAGAGATGGTGCAGTGGCTGCTTTGAGACAAAAAGCCCTGAGATCTGGACAGCTCGAAGGAGCATGAAATGCTAATTAAGTGCTCATATTGGTAATACCCAGGTCTGCACTGCCCAGTGCTCTGAAGCAGCAGCAGCAGCAGGACCATGCATCATTCCTGCTGGTGGATGTTCATGTTTCTGGTGTGCAAGAGCAATGGCTTTGAGGAGGGACAAAAATGCCCCTCTTCAAACAGTGGGTGTGCAAGGAGATGTGAAGTTCCACAGCCTTTTCTAGGATATTTCAGAAAGATCTAAGAGAATATTGTGTCATGGAGTAGGTCCCTAATTTTGTCTCCAGAGAAATCCCCAAAGGGCACATTCACTCTGCTGCTGATGGCAACCCCATAAGCTCATGGACCCGTTTTCCCTGCAACATTCCACCCTGCCTGGGCTTTACTAGGCCAGGACTAGACCCAGAGCAAAGCAAACACCTGCAGCCAGGTGACATTGTGTGACATCAGAAGCTGGCAACCATGAGGACTTTGCTGTCAAAAGGTTACAGTTTGCACTGGGCCCAGAAGTGTTTTTCCCTAAGGCAAAGCACATTGAAATGTGAAGTTTAAAAGCTTCAAATGATTATGAAAGGAAACTGCAGAATAATTTCTGGGAGGGCAGCATTGTCAATGACCATGCAGCCCACCAAGAGCTGGAGCTGAATCCAGAATTGCTTCTTCCAGCTGTGCAGGAATTCATTACACTGCAAGCACTGGTCCATGGGAACAAATGATCCCCAGGCTCTGGGCTGAATGGCACCCAGGCTGCAGTACAGATTGGAGGAACCCTTGGCACTTGTTATTGGCCTCCCAGGGCACTCATCCTTCTGCAAACAAGGTGCAAACAACACAGCTGGACTGCTCTCCTGGGTAAATATACATACAGGTGACTCTGCCAAAGCCATGCATCATTTCCCAGGGAAAGACATGACCTCTTCTTACCTATGGAATTGTGATTGAAGACACCTGTGAGCCAGATCTGTGGGAGATTGCAAAGGAGCAAAGCTTTGGCATTTGGGCACACTTCTCTTGGTTTCTTTGCTCAGGCCTTTGGTGAGCCCAGAACACACCTGGGTAGAAAACCTTTGACTAGACAGGATCTTTTGGATCCATTGTCCCCCAAACAGGTCAACAGGAGACCCTGTTGTAATGCCAAGTAACAAAGAGCAGCACAAATGACACAAAGAAAACATGGCCAAAGAGGAAGAGGAGAGGCCCAAAGAGGAAAGGATGTGGTGAGACACTGGCACATTGAGTGAGCTGCACTCCCATAATCTCTAGGCTAGCAGGTCCTGGTCTCACATACGCCTTTTGGTTTATTTAAATTTTGTTTATTTATTTATTTACTTTTTTTCATCATCAAAAGAAAATATATACAATTAAAAATATGTCATCAAATTTTAAAGACAGAATCAAAACACAATAATTCAAAACTACATCTAAAGATCAGAACATGTGTACAGCTTTAACTACGAAGCCTAAGGCATCCATCCTGTTCTTCAAACACTCTTCATACAGGTGGCAGCTTCTTCCTGAGCTTGGAGGAAAGAGAGCTCTTCTGGACGGGAGATGAGGACTTTGTGGGTGAGGGAACGTCGGAAGTGTCCCGAGAAAACTTCTCGGTAAGACTGTAACCAGCCAGATCTGCAAAATGGAGACACAAAGTTTAACAGAGGCCACCATGCAAACCTAAAGCAGCTGCAGCTCCATATTTCATGGGACACATTTCCTGGAAATGTCTAAACAGCTGCACAGGGAAACATGCTCCTGCTGGCAGACACTTGAGGCAGGCCAGGGCAAAACCCTGAGCCACTTGCCCAGAGCTAGCACAGGCACAGCCTGGCCTCTGGGCTGCCCTGGGACAGCAGGGAGCCCAGAGCCCTGTGCTCTCCAGGAATGGCTCAGCTGCACATGCACCCTCCTGCTCCTCTGCCTGCCCCACAGCTCAGCAGCCCTGCAGCTCCAGGGGCACTGGCAGCAGCACAGCTCCTTGCAGGGGCACATGCAGGGCACAGCTGTTCCCTGGCAATGTGCACAGCCTCTCTGCGCTGCCACAAGACCCTTCCTCCCAACAGAGACTGGCCCAGCTCCCCCCTCACCTCTGTGTGAGGCTGAGCCATGGTTCCCTTCACCTTGTCCTCCATCTGGAGCTGCTCCAGGCCCCCCATGCCATGACCAGGAAGGGCAATGGAGAGAGCGGGGGCAGATGCAAACCCTTCCTTTGGATTTGGTCATTTTTGGCACAGCTAAAAAGGCAAATCCAGAGGTGTCCAACTCAGCACTTCCTCAGCTTTCTGGAGAACATCTCGCCCTCACCAGCCCAGCATTTTGGAGAGGTTTTCCCGCACGTGTGCAGGCTTGCTGGCAGCACATTTCTTCAGCTGGGTGCCCATCACCTTGTAGAGGGCAGAGGCGAGCTTGGTGGCCACGGTGCGGACATTGGCGCTCCGCACGGGCAGCGCCTTGTTCTCCAGGAAGGACCAGAGCACGGGCAGGGCGTCGCGCTGGACGACTGCAGGGCTCCTGGCATGGACCCACTGCACAAGCACTGCCGGCACAGAGACACAGCTCCTTAGCCACAACCTCAATGCAAACAAGGATCTACCTCTGCTTTTGCTTCTGGCAAGCCTCTCTGGCCAAGATCAGCAAAACAGCACACAGAGCCCCTTGATCCAGAAACGGGCAAAGCAGCTGATCATCCTGGAAACAGAACCACCAACCCCTCAGGACTAATTGCTCCAACCAGAGCCTTGTCCCTGTGGCAGACTTTGCACCTTTACTAAATTATTTCACAATCTCTTTCTGCAGGAACAATGAATGAAATGTCCAACTGCCTTTTATTTCCATTAAGAAGTTGTCTAACCCCACCCTGAAGATTTGGAACTGCACCACAGAGAGGAAATTGAGACATTTCTAATAAAAGGGATGATTCCATTTTTGTACCTTTGATGCCAAGTGCCAAATGCCTAATCTGGCTCTTCCCTTGGCTCAGTGGCACACAGCAAAGGGCAGGATTAGAACACACCTCAAAACTCCAGCCCACCAGAGATGGCTGCTGCCTGACAGCTGGATGAGAAACATCAGGGACCAGCTGGTGTCTTTGGCTGAATGCTTTTGGGGCTTCCTACAAAGAGCTGTTTCAAACCTCAGGGTGTCTTGGAGAATTACCCAGACCCCATTGCCGTGGCATTTGGGCATCTCCACATTTTAATGCCACTTCCCCTCCCAACGTTAATGGCATTTTTTCTTGTAATGTCCACTGAAATAGGGGCATAGAGAGAGAAAAATGCTACACAGGGGACTGAAATGTAACCAAAACACAATTGTTTTCTCATATTGTCTCTGAAATCTCTCTGCCCATTTTCTGAACTGAACTGTATCAAACACAGACAAAAAGTTACTACCAACAGGCTTCTTGCATGGCAGATTTGGCTGAGAGATCAAAACCTGAAATGCTCTGGAGACCATTCTTATTTTCTGATCAGACAAAATGTTATCTAGCAGCCATTTAATATTCTGTGGTGGAAGAGACTTCATTTTCTCGATGCTGTTAATCCACCAGCAGTCATCAACATTGAAAGAGCTCCTGCAAGTACCCAAAACCAATTCTGCTAAGCAGGAAAGGGTTATGGTACCCATTTTAAAATGGGAATTCATTTGAGTTTAAATGCAATTAAAGACATTGGTGACTACTGAACGTGAGGAACAGCTGTCTGTTCCTACTAAATCTCAGAGAGAACATCTGCTCTTTCTAAAGTACTCCTAATTTATGGTTAATTCCTTTATTTGAAAAAGAGATCAAAAGAACTGCTAAACTAAATTCCCTATTGCTGGAGATCTACTTTATTCAAATGCTCTTTAAAGGGCTTTTGACGTTCCCAATTGCTGAACATGCCCTTTTGAGATTCCTAATGAAGACACAAAGTGTATTAAACCTTGGATTCAAAGATGCTGGCATCATTAGCAGTGGATTTAGCCCCAGGTAAAGCAAGGCTATCAATCATCTTCTCTACTATATATTGAGATTATCCTTTTTCCATTCCTTGGCTGTTGCTGACATAGCAAGCTCCTCTGAGGAATCAATTATCAGCTGCATTTGTAGCATTTTGGACAGCGCTGGCACAGGCAGACACTGTTTGCACACCCTGAAAGGCTCAGTCCAAGGCCACTTGGACAGCACAGGCAGGGAGCCTCAGCCCTCTGCTTCTGTCCCTGTGCCCCAGAGGCTGCCTTGCACTAAACCCGTGCCTCTGATGCCTCTGTTGAGTTTTGACCTAAGCTGTGACCCCCAGGCTCTGCACGGTTCAGCCTCAAAACTTTCCAAGAGAAAAACAAGAATTCCGTGAGGACAAAACAAACTGATGCCCTGAAAGAGCATTTGCCACCATTTCCCCTCAAAGATCACAGATGTCCCTGAGCTTCCAGAGAGGAGCCAGCTGGGGTATTTGTAGCCCCTCCCTTTGCTGGAGGTGGTTCTGAGATGCCCCAGTGAGAGCTCAGCCCCGAGGCCGAGCGCTGCCCCCATCTCAGATGCTGCCCAGCTCTGCAGCAGCCAGGGCAAACCTGCCAAATCCACCTGCCTGGGCTATTGGGCAGCAGGGACAAGCTCAGCACCTCCTGATGTGGAGGAGCTGCTCTGCTGTCTGTTCACAGGCATTCCCTGTCAATACTCCCTGGGCAGAGCTCTTGGCTTAGCAGGGGAGGCCATACCTGTGATACGCTCGGTGACATCCAGCAGAGCTTGGCCACTCAGGTGATTCCATTGGTAGCTGAACTCTTTCAGCAGTGACACTTGATCTACAAGGGAAACACATGGTTCTGCTCACTTTTCTCAGGTCATAGGAGAAAGGACAGTGGGGAGGCAAAGGGCAGGGCCAACCCCATTTTATAAAATCAAGTACATTTCTGCTGGGTTTTGAAACCTTTTCTTCATTCCTTCCAGCCTACTTGGCAGGGTTTTAAATTCCAAAAGAAAAGCTCTCCTTTCACATTTGTAAATGCAAACTTCTCTGCTGTAGCAGGAGCTGTGTTAAACCATTTCACATCAGGGACCTCAAGAGTTCAGTCACATGGAAGCAGTGAAAAGGTCTTGCATCCCAGAGCAAAAAGGAAGAAGCCCATACTTGGGTCACAGAAAGGCACTGAGTCAGGCAGTTCCTGAGTTCACAGAGCAACTGGAGAGGAGAAAGTGCAAACTCCCCTTGAAGACCTGCCTCTTCAACACTCCTTTTTCCAGGCATATTTCCCCAGTGCAGCATTCTCAGAGCTGACATAAATCTGTGTGGCAGAGGAATTTAGAGCAGCCCTTGCCTATGTAGTTAATTGCTGTGGCCATCTTGCTCCATGCAAAACAACATGTGGAGCAAGGCATCATTGACAGCTGGGTTTATACCTGTTTGTTCTAAAGAAATGAACTTGGTGAATCATAAGTTCCCCTTTGAAAATAGAAGACAAAGAAGAAAAGTGGAAAATAGGCAGCTGATGCCTCTAATGTAGAGCCTTGCAGGTGGCTGCTCTGCAGAAGCTCTGATGGGTCAGTGTCCCTTCATGCCAACAGCAAAGCTGTTCATTTGGGAAGTCAGAAAGGGCCCAAGCAAACTCCAAACCCCCTTTGCCTCTGAGCTGCAGCAAAGCTGTAGCCCAGGACTTGCTCTTCAGACAAGCAGCACAGAGCCAAGGGCTCCTGGGACTGTTGGGAAATGCTGATCACATTCCAGCCTGTTGGGGATGGTGCATAAGGACTGCAGCTGCACAGCTTCTGGTGGGTGTCAGCTGGAGTGTTCCACAGACAAGAGCAGCTGTCAAGGCACTCAGCGCTCTCTTGTGCAGGAGAGACAGAGACGAAGTTGAGGAGAGTCCCTGCCAGGGCTCAGCCTTACCCAAATGAGCAATGGATTCTTCCAGTGCTTTCACAGCTGCCCCACGAACCCTGGCATCCTTTGAATTCAGGTTCTTTGTTATTCCTTCCACCAAACCAATGATCACCGGGTTCAGGGCATCTTTCAGGGCTCCTGTGATTTCAGCCAGCACGTCCAGCGCCCTCTGCTTCACTTTCTTGTGGCTGTCAGATATTCTCAGGACAAAATAATCAAAAATCTGTGAAGAGAACAAGCAATGTGAAAGCTGGATCCACATGTCCTTGTTTGAAGAGTGGCTGTAGCAGTCAGCAATGTCAAAGATGAAAGTGATCCTTTCTCTCAGGCCAGCACTCGCTTGCACAATTGCACTGTTTTCCTGTGGGCCACTCACTGGAATGGTGGCACAACCTCATGCTGGTTGAAAGATTTTCTTCTGTTTTTAGGAGGTTTGGCTGGGGACACAATAGTTCCTATGGCATTTCTC
The DNA here is from genome assembly GCF_023055355.1 of Agelaius tricolor. Classification (NCBI taxonomy): domain Eukaryota; kingdom Metazoa; phylum Chordata; class Aves; order Passeriformes; family Icteridae; genus Agelaius; species Agelaius tricolor. The sequence goes on from NW_027269341.1 coordinate 888,435, forward strand.
TCCATCTCTAAATCATTAAATCAATTCCATTTATTAATGCTAAAGAGTACCTTTGCTTTGAATGGAAGCAGATGTTTACAATGCCCGGCTTTCTATACAGTTGCCTCAAGTACTGAGGGCAGTTATGATTTTGCCAAAACTATGGCTGGAGGAGATAGAAGTTTTCTTTTGTTTGTCTCAGAGCCTGTGTCTGGAGAAGAGCAGGGCTCTGATCAACTCTTCCAGCATCCAGACCATTTCTCTAAGTAACAGGTGGACTTATGAAATGTCATGTGCTGTACAGCTCTCATTAGAGCAGGCTCAGTCCCTTGACAGCCTCATTGTCAGGCACCTTTTCCTGGAAAAAGGGAAAAAGCAGCTACTGGGAGGAGAAGGCAGAGATGAGTCCTTCGCTGTTTTCCTCCTTTTCCAAAGAGTAAAAAAGACCCCCAAGAAGGGTGAGTACTGTCTTTACCAAGAGGAATAGGAACAAGGGTGGAAATGAGTAGCCAGAGCTGTGCCTGTGTAAGACAAGATGGAGTTTACAGAAGTATTCTTTAAAAAAAAAAAACTGGGTTTAAATCAACCAAGCCTGATACCTCTCTTCCCTATGCAAACCCATTTTTGGTCTAGAGAACAATTGCCTTGCTTTCAGGGGCTGGATTCCCTTCACTTCACCCAACTGGGAGTAGGAGAGAGCAGCAGTTACACCACCAGAAAATTCTGCCATCATCTGATGAACAGCATCAATAGGCGCCTGCCAGACAAATACAGCTGGACTGAAATAACTTGTCCTGAAGCCTGGACCTGAATTACATTTGTCTGGGTAAGAGGGACCAGCGTGTCCCAAACAGCCAGGACAGAGTGCCAAGACACACTGAATTAACTTTGCTGCTACAGGCTTAGGAAAGGAGCTAAAGGAAAGGAGCAGTGAAGATACCCTACATACTTGGACAATGTTAGTGGAGATGAGCTGGGGGTTTGTTCTGCACAGGTCTTGGAGGAGTTCCACTCCTTCCATCCTTGTCTGAAACCCCTTGGCTTCCAGGAGATGGTAAAGCTTCTGGAGCAGCTCCGTTTCTTCCACAGCTGGAGGTGACGTGACCTGGGCTTTTGCACGGGGTAGGAGGTGGCCATCAGAGGGAGATTTCACCCTGGAAAATAAAACCAAATGAGGACCTGGTGGTGATCATTATCATAGCATGGCATCCCTGTCGAGGAAATAATTAGCATTGCCTCCATGATTCCAGAAGGCTGAGGCTGATCAATCACTTTATTATACTGTACTATACTGTACTATACTATACTATATTATACTATACTCTACTCTACTATACTATACTATAATATACTATACTATACTATACTATACTGTACTGAAACTCATCACCCTTACAGACAGTCAGATACAGACAGACCAGATTAGTCAATTGAATCCAATTGACTAATTAAGTGGCCAATTAAGAAACTACCCTTTGGTAAACAAATCTCCATAACACATTCCACATGTTCACAACAAGAGGTGCAGCAAGTGCAGATAAGAATTGTTTCTCATTCTTTTCTCTGATCTTCTCACAGCCTTCCCCAGGACAATGCCTGGGAAAGTTGTGCCTGCTGCTCTCTGTGGAGAGAGCTGCAGCCACAGACAATACCTTCAATTAATTGTGAGCAAAACATCTTGAGCAGCTTTCCCAATTATGTGATTTCAAGCTGGAAAATCATCAGGCTCTGAAGAACAACGTGGACCTCATGACAATCATTATGGCAGACAATCTGCAAGTGACATTCTCAGCACTGCTCACTCAGGAAAACCAAGGATGAGATGCATCTGATCTATCTTCAGATGGCTGCCAGGGCACACAGGTCACATTGCTTTGTGGAGAAAGAGAGACACTACTTCCAAGTTTAAATGCCTCCTCATCTGGGACGTGTGTGTCTTACAATAAGGAAACTCATCACTCTGGAGAAGTGTCTCTACAACCAGGCATGACAATCTGGAAAAGTAGCTCAGATGCATCTGAACAGATAAATAGGGCCATATTTGAAGGATTCAGAAAATCAGTAACAGAGATAAAAACAGAAGCCTGACATGCCAGAACTACACTCACATTTCATTTGCTTCCCTAGAGACTAGATGCACAGCTTAACAACCCCACTGGGAACAATTCTCCTGATCAACCTGTCTCTTCCATGAGCACAGGAAGATGCTAGCTGTGCTACTGAGGCATGTGGTCACTTTCCTGCCACTGCTGAGCAGGACAGAGCTAAAGAAATCCCCTCTGTTGTCAGAGGAGAACAGGTACAAGTAGCTCTGCCAGTGGCATGAAGAGACAGCAAGGAGCAAATTCCTGTCTTAAATGCTGATTGCAGAACAGGGGAAAATAAACCAAACATGCTGTCCATCAAGCAAGTTACATGAAGGACAGGAATATCAAGACAAAAAGTCCACATTCAGACACCTGTTGACTGAAGTTGCTCAGAAATTGCCTTGCTCCTTACTACTCAAACTTGGTACTGTTTGAGGGTAAGAAAACCATGATTCAACCAGGCCAAACCACATGGATGAGAACTGCATCTTTGTGGAATGGCATCTTGCTTCTAGATTGAGATTTCTCATCAAAACACCCATCTGAAAAAGACTCCACTCAGACGGAAAAAAAGCCCTGGTTGAATTTACTTGTCCCAAGTCAGGCAGCAGAAACTTGGCCCTCTCCCAGCCTCCACAACACTGCCCTTGCCACTGCACTGCATCGTCTGAGCTGCAACCAATGGGTGTCTTTTTGTCTCTCCATTTTTGTGGAAACCCCTCCAGAGAAGTTGTGTTCAGCACAATGCAGAAGTCGACATTTTTTATCCTAGAGCATTTGTAGGGAAAGGAAACAATCTGTGGCACTGGTCATGTCTTCCAGGAAGATTTTCCTGAGGAAGAGACATGTAAAGCTTGTCATGTGCTTTGTCTCATCTGACAAAAGTGCTCAGTACCGTTTGCTAGAAGACAATGTGGCCTGGGGCTTCTTTGAGCCATCGTTCCTCTCCTTCACCGGCTCCTTGACAGATGGGCCTTCAGCCTTTTGGTTTGCCATGCCCTACAAAGACATAGAGAAACCCCATCCATCTTTAGAATATAAAACAGGAAATTCCCTGTTGAAAACACAAGTTAGAACCAGGATCACTGCTACCAAGGCTTAGGGAAACATTTCCTAACTTACAGATGGAAACAGAGCAGAGATTGAGTGATGCCAACTCTTTGTTTTCAATAGCCCAAGGCAGGTTATGGGTGCTACCAGACTGAGCAGCAGTCTAAAATCCCAAATTCCTTAGTCTTGAGCATAAATGGGAATAATGCAAAGTGGCAGGCAACGAGTGTTTGTGAAGGAAGCAGCAGAACAAACTGGACTCTTTGGGGGTTGGCCCATTGTGTTGGAAGTTGATTTGGTTCAACACTCACTCTCCCTGTGCCTGCTCAAAGGCAGGCTCCCTTCTGTAATGTCGATAAAAAAAATAAAATCCCCCCCATCAAACAAACAAAGGATTTTCCACTGGATGCTGCTGAATTCACCAAGCTCCTTCCAGCTCCACAGGGCTTGACAGCAGGGCAGCATTCCCAAAAGACAGACAGTCATTGTAGTAACTAGGATTGACTTGGACATCTTTTGTAAATTTGGAAATTTTCTTGGCACTACTACTTCCAGTGTCCTTTGCAAAGACTCTGTTATCTTCAGAAGCACAATTCTCACTTAATTGCTTTACAGGGGGCAGAGTAGGGAGAGCATGGTGGGCATTACTCTTAAATGTAAACCCATTTTCTCCTCTTTCCCTTCCCTCTTTGTGACCAATATTGAAAATATTCAAAACCCCACTTTGTCCCTAATAATATCAGTTCCTTTGTGGCCTGCTGATGAACAGGCTGAGGATCAACAGCTCATTCCCAGGAGCAAAATGATTCAGCAGAAGAGGAATTGGGTATGTTTGATCTCATATTAGCAGTGGCAATACTTGCACAAAGGAGACATTTCTCCTGCCAAGCACTTACTTTCTTCTTAATTCTTGTCAGAATATCTTCCAGGTCACGGGGGGAAAGAGATTGTTCCAGAAGCATTTTAAATTGTTGATGAGTGAGCAACATCTTCACCATCTCCTGTCCATAATGCCTAAGGAAGGAAGGCAGGAAGGAAGTAAAAGAAAAGTGAACAAACACAGGAAGAGTGTTAACAGAAGAGGCTGATACCTTAAACTCATCAGGTGTAATCCCTGCATGAGAAGGCATTACCTACTCAGCAAAGAGGGAGATTTACCTCACTTGACACTGCACAGTGCTGTCAGCTGAACACAAGAGGCAGGAGGAGAATGTGGGGCAACGGAAAAATACCATTTCACTCTGAAACTGGGGGTGTGCTTCTGTGGCATCAAAGGATCCCAGGGAACAAGCAAAACACATCTGCTTTGTTGTCAGAGCCTATTAGCAGTGTCTTGCTGCCATTGCACAATAATTTGCCTTTCTTTAACTGGCAGGGAAGCCAGGACAAAACACCTCATGCATCCTCTTGATTATTCTATACTATGTGTATGCACAGGGGCAGCTAGTTGCTCTGGTGTTCTTGGCAGCTATTCATGGGAATTTCATCACCAAAGGAAGGGGATTTTGGTGGTTTGGTTGATTTTGCCACTAGGAAACCACAGTTTTCTTCAAGAAGATATGTGGAGCTCACTGAGCCACTGATAACAGCATTCTAGAAATCTGCAGAACAGGTTTAGAAAGACTGAATATGTTGGCTAAAGACCCCTGAAATATTTCTAGGAAAGTCTGAAGTTAATGAGAAATGGATTTTTGGGATCCTTCAGTGATGAACATTAGCCAACACTTTGGCTTTGTGTTGTGCACCTAAGGCCAAACAAGACTGTTGGACTGGCTGATCTGAGCTCTTTTGATCTCAGTAAAGAATCCTTCAAGCCACAGGAAAAAGTTGGCAATGCTCCTTTTTGCTGGCCAACCTCAGGTTTCCCAGTACAGCCATTTGCCCAGGCAGCCCAGAGCAGTGGTCACAGCACCAAGGCTGACGGAGCTCGGGAAGTGTTTGGACAATGCTCTCAAGCACATGGAGTGACTCTTGGGGTCACTGCACATGGCCAGGGGATGGACTCCATGACCCTGATGGGTCCCTTCCAACTCAGCATATTCCATGATTCTTTGACCCTTATTCACACCATGAGGTAACTTCATATTCCCTTTAGTTTCCACTCTTGTGTGGTTTCACCTTTATAGCCAGACACAAAAGGGTTTTCCTGTTTTAGGAGGTGAAATGAAGATCATTACCTTGTGTCCTTGTGATAGTCCTGAGCAAGCTTCCCTGCCACATGTGCCAGCCTCTCAGCCCAGGCTGTGCCTGCGAGCTTGGTGACTCCAATTGTCTGCATCAGGGACAGGAGGAGTTGGGCCGCACACTGCCGCACCGGGGCGGGGCGGCTGCTGGGGAGGAGAGAGCAAACCCTGGGCCACAGGGACCAGGAGCAGCAGCAGCACAGGCCTTGGCCAGAGCCTGCTCCCTGCCCGTGCTGGGGGAAGGAGCCTGGGCTCTCCCTGCACCTTCAGACACCTGCAGAAGGTTCTGTCCTCAGGTAAACACAAAGTTAGCATTGTACACAAGGCCTGCCTGCACGGAAGAGGGAGGAATTCAGTCTCCCTGCACTGTCTGATACTCAATTTCTTTCACAGTATTTACTTGGAGAAAGATTCAAGAAACAGATGACATATGAATAATTTAGAGATTAAGGACAATTCATGCTGACCCATCAGAGGGCACCCAGTACACAGAGCTGCAGCAGGATTAAGGCTCTTTCCACCCCAGGATGCTGTGGCTGTCAAAAGCATTCACAAACCCAAGAGGCAAAGAGAGGGGTTTCAGAGTGGCCATTTAAGAAGACAGCCTTTCTGAAATCTCTGGCACATGAGGCCCCTCTGTCTCTGCTTCCTAGAAGCTGTGAGACCGGGCCATGCTGCTGTTTCTTGTCGCCTCCCTGTACCTGTCCCTGAGACACAGTGCCACCGGGCTGTTATTGGGGCATTTTCCTTCTTTGTCAGCCCCAGCAGGCATTCAGCAGGGGGAGTCTGCACTGCCACTCTGGAGCTGAGTTTCCACTCTACAATCTCAGCCTCTCTGTCACCCCCTCCACTCCACCTCACACATTCCCCAAAAAAGCAGCAGGATGTCCCAGGAGATTCCACCCCTGGGCATGAACTGTTGAAACTCTGGCTTTTCCCAAAACCCCCTACCTAAAACAACCCCCACAACAGCAACAGGTTATTTAAAAGGTGCAAACAACTCTGTCTCTGAGCACTTGCTTTGTGCAGGCCCTCAGCCACAGGAAGGTCTGTGAGGCATCAGGGCTGCAGCCCAGGGCTGGTGACCGATCCCACGGGCACCCCTGAGGGTCATCCGGACCCCCACACCTGCAGAAGCTCTCTGCACCTCAGAGGGCACCAAAGAGAAATGGGGAAGAGAAAGCAGAAGAGAAAGGGCAAAGCAAAGGTGACTGCACAAGGAGATGCATCGTGGCAGATTTTTCATGCTTATCCCAGTGGGAATGGAGTCCTTAACCCCGTGTGAATGAAGCATCCACCAGGGAGTGATCAACTGCTTCTGGGACTCCCATGCAGGAGGTCACAGGGAGACCCTGTCACCTGCCATTGCTGTCAGCAGTGGGAGCAGAGAGGAATCTTACTCAGTCCCACTGGGCCAGTGGCCCGAGGCACCCAAATCTCTACACTCAAAACTTCTGCCATCCTGCTTCTGCCTTCAGCCAGCAAATCATCTCCTTCCAGAGCTTTCTCTCTTCCCTCAAGGTTTCCTTTGCGCTCCATGGAGCAGCAGGCAAAGCGAGGAAACAGCACAGACCTGCTGCAGCTGCAGCACTGCTGCAGAGCAAGGCCAAGAAAAGGCTGCTCCCCAATCTTCATCCTCTCCCTGCTCTGCAGTGGTTTCACCAGTGCCCTTTGGCCCTCTGGGCTCTCGGGGCTCCGAGGCACGAGCAAGACACGCTTCTGACCGACCATAACGCCGAGAGGGACACAGAGGGAACGGGGCCTTTCTTACCAGTCATCGCTGCCCAGCAAGGAGACTGCCTCCTGCAAGGACTGCTGTGGGTCTGAAGAGGCTCTGTCCTTCTGCCCATGCCCACGGAGCGGCTCCTCTCGGCGCTTGGCACCAGGGCCCGGCTGCGAGGTCACTGTGAGGAGAGGGTCGGCCATGGGCGCTGCAGCCCCGGGCAAGGCCCCGCCATGGAGCGGCCTCAGCCCCATCTCCCAGCCAGGGCTCCGTGTGCTACAAACTGGCACTGGCTCAGAGGCTTCCCTGCTGTCTGGCTCCTGGGGCTCCTTGCTTGCTCCCAGCCTCCCCCAGCTGGGCCCAGCTCCGGGCTGAAGCTGACAATTGCCCCCGCAGCGCCAGCTCCCAAGTGCCACAGGTGCCACAGCCAGCGGCAGTTCCTGCGGCCGCAGAGCTCCCGCTCCCTGCGAGGCAGCGCTGACCAGCAGCACTGGCTGCCCAGGAGGGAACCCCTCAGGGGCCCCTCTTGTCTCAGTGCCCTGATTGCCCCCAGCCCTGAGGACAGGGGCCCTCTGCAACTCCCTGAGGAGAGACCTGCAGCTGCCTGGAGACAGCACCAAGCCCAGCCTGAACAACCCAGCCCTGCTGGGCCCAGCTCAATCCCCACGGAGCAGCTGCCAGGGAACAGCCACACCTGACCCTTCCCAGCTGACAGTGTCTCTGTTCCCATTGACTGCAAATATTCCAGACAGAGGCAGCTGAGTGCACATACATTTTAGCCTGCTATTGGGAAGGGAGTTCTTTATGGATTTTCTTCTTTCCAAGCATCATGAACCTTTCCTCTTTCAGAGGTACACACTGCCTGTATTTCAAGGTTGCTGAGGTGAAATTGATTTCCCATCTAATGGACGTCTTTGTAAACGCAGCAGTTTCTAAGCTTTCTCTTGTGGAAAAACGCAATTTCCAGACTAGACAGTTGATAAAAAAGCCTTCCAAATGCACTCGGAGGATAAAAATATGCAAATACAGATCCACACTGTTGACAGATGTACTCTCTTGTTAATCAGTTGACCTGGGTTTGCCTTAATTGAATTTTTTGGTACGGAAAACAATTTACGAGGTAAGAGAAAAATCTGATGAGAAATGCATTCCTTATGAAACCCATTTGTCATCAAAAGCACCGTCAATCAAAAATTTCATGTCATGCACTCAGAAGCTCATTTTCTAATGCATAGATGAAAACATTTGAGATGTCTAAAATGATGGAGTATAAATATTGCACAGAATCTAGATTAATTGCTCTGGACTCTGTAGGGTTTTTGTGCTACCTTGCATGTTCTCACAAAGTGTGGAGGAACCATAACACCAAAAATATTCAGAAGGGAGCTAATCTGGATGTCACTGAGGTACCCCAGCCACTGACACCAGTGATGTAGACACACACATCTGGATTCCCTGTGAATGGAGAGCCACACCAGGCTAGTTCTGGTCAATTCTGAACATGGAAGTAGCATCACTAGAAAAGAGCATTCAAGTATCACTCCTAGCTCCCTTCTTCTTATCTCACCCTACTTGGGATCACAGCACAGGCAGGCTGCCCACAAAGGAGAGACCAGAGCCATAGGGACTATCTGCTGGGTATTTGCTGCAGGCAGCAAACAGCCTGGGAGCAGCAGGCAGCCCCTGCTGGCTGCCATCTGCTGCACAGGGGTGCTGTATTTGCTGGGTGACACAGGAGGCCCTGCTTGTTCCCTCCTGGCCCTGCAGGCTGTGGGATGGCGGCAGCGAGGAGCCATCGGGCACCTCTGGGAGCAGCAGCAGCACGACTGCACCGAGCCACTGAGTGCCCTGCAGAGACAGCCCTTGCTGGATAGCAGGACAGCTGGCTGCAGAACTGGACAGCAGCACAGGCACAGGGCCCAGATGCTGAGTGAACAACTGATCGTGGTGGTTCTCGTAGGAGCACAGTGAGCACAGCCTGGCAGAGTGCCCTGCAGCTCATCCCTGCAGTCCCAGCTGCCTCCTGGCACCAGTGCTGTAGTTTGGACTCTCAGCATGGGCAAAAGCCAGAGCTCAGGCCTTTACCACGACTTTATTCAGCTCAGCTTTCCAATGGATCTCTAAGAACCAACTGCTCCAGTACTTCCAAGCTGGAGTAACTCAAAAGTACATTTGCTGTTCACTCTCAGGACAGACTATGGAGCCAAGATCCCGGCAGTGCTGGCTGAGGCAGGAGGCAGTTTGTGCTCCTTGTGCAAGGACAAACCCGAGTGGGAAAAGCTGCCATGGAGCAGGCTTACCTGAGGAGCTGTGTGGGAAGCTGCCATCCCCATGGATGATGGGTGTATTGGGCAGTAAAGGAACATTGTCCTGCTTCCTCACAACCTCCTTCTTCAAGGCACCACCAGGGTGTGTTCTCTGCACTCTAGAAGCTGTGCCATGAAGAGGTGGTAGGCTAAAGGCTGCAGGGACCAAAGAGGAGCTTGTAAGGGGAGAGTGCTGGACAGAAAACTTGCTGGAGCTGGGTAACATCTCTTTGTTATCCCAATGAACTTCAAGTATAACAATGAAATGCCACTTTATACCAAGTATAACACTAACATGGGACAATGATCACAGAATCCTAGATGAGTTTGGATTGGAAGGCACCTTTAAGCACCATCTAGTCCAACCCCTGTGAGCAGGGACATCTTCATCCTGATCAGGTTCCTCAGATCTCCATGTAAGCTGGCCTTGAACACCTTCAAGGATGAACCAACAACAGCTTCTTTGGGAAAACCCTTCCAGCTTTTCATTCCCTTCATTATTAAAAAAAAAATCTCCCTAATATCTAATCTAAATCTACCTACCCTATTCTAGCCAAACTGCAGTGATGCTTCCCCTAAGAAACAAGGAAACCCAGCATTGCTTTGCCTTTGTTCTCCTGTTGCAGAGGCTGGCAGGGGCAGCTGCCAAAGCAAAGTGCAGATAACCTTGGGTGCTGGCCTGGGGCTGAGTGCTGCCTCCTCAGGGCCCCGCTGCCGCCCTCGGGCAGCGCTCACAGCCCTGCAGGCAGAGCCCCTCAGCCGGGATTCAGTCGGGAACGCTGCTGCCTCCTGGGGCTACAGCAGAAGCCCTGGCTGGGGCTTCAGCACAGCTCTACAGCTCCAGCTCCTCAGCAGGGAGTGGCAGGAGAAGGATCTCTGGTGTTTTCATCACAAGGAGCTGAATTTTGTTTCTTCCAGGTTGCAGCCTGGTTGAAAAGCATTCTTTTGGACTCCCCTTCCCTGGAGGCTGCTCTCCAGGAGAGAGTCTGAAGCCCCAGTGTACTTTGCAAGACAGAATTTTCTACTCTGAAAGACTTTAGAGGTGAAGGGGGCAAGCTGATATTCTCTTACTGACTCCGTGAGGCCATGGGCAAGACACTTCATGCCTCTCTATTTTTCTTTGGGAAACAGAATGCAATCCCAAGCAAGCTTCCACTCAGATGCAAGCAGAACAGCTCCCCAGTCTGATTGCAACGCTGTGCAAAGGGCAAGCAAGTGGTCAAAAAGGACCACCACAAGTGTAGCCACCACTTACTTGCTTCAGCTGCATCCCCAGGCTTGACTGTCTCAGGAATAGGTGGCAATGATGTTTTCCTCTGTCTCCTTTTCTTCATCTCTCTCTCCAAAAGCTCTGCGTCCTTCCGCCCCAAGTTCTTTTGAGCCAACATGCACAAAGCAGCACGGATCTGGGTGCAATGGAAATACATCATAGACTGTAAGCAGAGACACACAAACCACACACAACATCTCATCAGGAGCACAGAGTCCACACAGTGCCATAGCTTCAATGCAGCTCCAGCCACATTCCAATAGTTTCAGAGGAATGTCTCCTGTCCTCACCTTGGCAATTACACACAGTGAGGGGGAACACTTCAGTGCCACAACCTTCCACTGCTGCAACTGCAACCTATGTCAGGAAGCCCTGCTTGAAGCATCAAAGTCATAGGAGTGCTCCAAGACAGAGGAAGAGCTGACATGGCCAGTGAGCAGGCAGTTCAGTTCCTACAGGCCATGGCAGGAGAATAAAAACCATGTGCAATACCCAGCAAGGAGGGCTAATGAGCTGTTGCTTAACACTCGTGGCCAGGAATTGCAGCTGTTTCTCACTTCCTGGCTTCTGAACAACTCAGCTCTGAAGGGCTCTGAAGGACTTGGTCTCTGAGACCAGGAGACCAAAAGGAGGAGTCATGTGAAAACAAATTGCAGAAACACTGATGGCAATGAGCAGAAAACTTGAGAATGAGAGGGCTGTGAGATACAGCCACAAAGGTGACCAGGAAAAATCAACCTCTCCCATTTTCTTTTGCAGCCTTGCTTACACCCAACATTAGAATCTTTGCTTCTCTGCTTCCGAGGCTGCACTTTGCCCACGTTCACTGATGTGTAGCTTGCTCTGCCATTCAGAACTTCTCTAAAACAGCCTTTGCACATAAAGAATGCTTCTGGCATGACCTTAGCACCATCTCCAAACCAGGGACCTTGGCACCACTGGAAATAGCCAAGCAATGGTTCTGTAGCTGTCCAATATATTCCCAAGGGAATCCCCATCCCCCAAGAGTGGCAGATGATGATTTTCAGTGACATTTTGGGCCAAGCACTAAACAGCCACAGGAAAGGAAGTCTGCTCATCCCTGTCCTTATCCCTTACCTTTCCAAAGCCGTCCCTCAGCTCTTTGTCCCTCGTTAGACCAGGACTGGTGGGATGATCTGTCTCCTTGGCCTGGCTCAGTGGGAGGCCTGGGAATGGAAGCAAAGGTTCCTGGAAACCTCTGGCAGACTTCAAGCCCCCAAAAACGCAATGCTGAGCAACAGGCAAGACAGGTTCCAGAGTGCAGAGCTCTCAAGACACAGAGATTGGGATGGAGAGGAGCAAGGTACAATGCCTAGACCCTCTCCCAAGGGAGGGGCTACTGGCAGCAGACATGACATGGCTCTGTTGGCCAGCAGACTGAAACCTGCTGCATGGTGAAGGCCTCAGCCCCTGCATGCTGGAGAGCCTCTGTGTCTGAGAGAGAAGGGCAGAGATGGAGATTGCTCTGGACAGAGATTCTTATCTGCCCTTATTCATGCTGATTGTAGTAAACATCATCTTTCCTGTTCCTGAAAGGAGCCCCAGGTTCTAATACCTGGATGTATTTAGATCAACATTGTCTTCTCTTTGTCGGAAAATTTTAGAGGACATTGAAAGAAAATCTGAGCATTGCAGGAGTGCAGGAGTGTTACCCAAATGTGAACTGTGTTTTTGACACTAGATATTTCAATTTCCCCAAGGATTTTCATTCTAAACTGTATGAGATTGGGCCACTTTTGGGCCAGGCTGACTAAAGGCTGATTTTCTAGTTGAAATTCTATACAACAGCTTCACAGAGGATAAATTAAGTGGCAACACAGTAGAAAAAAAGCAATGTCTTAAATCAGGATTTTTGGCCCCTGCAGAATAGCCAGCATAATAATAAAAAAGGAGACAGATAGCAGCTATGTGAAAGGAGGGCCTTGGAAGGGAAAAGCATTTGGGATGTTGGCAGGGAAACTACAGATCCCAAGGTAACCTCCTTGGGACCACTGCTGTCAGTCAGGCCAGCAAAAGGGACACACAAAATGTAACAGAGGTGGAGATGCAATCTAAAGCATCTGAAGCTCCATATTTCATGGGACACATTTCCTGCAAACTTCTAAACAGCTGCACTGGGAAACATGCTCCTGCTGGCAGACACTTGAGGCAGGCCAGGGCAAAACCCTAAGCCACTTGCCCAGAGCTAGCACAGGCACAGCCTGGCCTCTGGGCTGCCCTGGGACAGCAGGGAGCCCAGAGCCCTGTGCTCTCCAGGAATGGCTCAGCTGCACATGCACCCTCCTGCTCCTCTGCCTGCCCCACAGCTCAGCAGCCCTACAGCTCCAGGGGCACTGGCAGCAGCACAGCTCCTTGCAGGGCACATGCAGGGCACAGCTGTTCCCTGGCAATGTGCACAGCCTCTCTGCGCTGCCACAAGACCCTTCCTGCTGCCAGCAAGCAGCCCAGCTCCCCCCTCCCCTCTGCCCTTGTCCTCCCTGGCAGTGCCCCTGGGGCCAGCGCGGCTCCGCGGCCTCTGCCGGGGCTCCTGGGCCAAGGCCCCTGAGCCGCCCGGGAGCCCAGACCTCCATTCCCAAGGCCGGGCTGCGGCACAGGAGGCTCCAAGCCCAACAGGTCAGCCAGTTCCCTTGGGAACAGAGCCATCCCAGATCCTATCTTGCACCAAGAGCTCTTTCCCTTCTTCCTCTGGGTCTTTGCTGTAGGCTCAGAAGAAGCTGACATTCAGGTGCAAGAGAAGAAGTGAGTTAATTGAACTCATGCCTTTACAATCAACCCATCTAATGGGTGAGGAATTCAAAGCGTATTCTAGTTACTGAAAAGATTGCTTGGTTTTTTATTTTTCATGAAACTAGCATCAGTTTCATTTCTCTGAACAAGATGGAGCTGGCAAGCCAAGAGAGAAGGGCTCTACTAGTTCATGTGGTGCCCGTTGCCTCCCCACTACTACAGGATCCCTTTCCTTCCAAACAGTTGGGAATTCACAGTGCTCTCTAGAATCTGACCCTGGCAAGGAAGTAATTGTTTTCAAAAGTAATTTCCAAGGCCTTTGTTTCTGTAGGTCCCACTCAATTCCAGGTCTGGTTTTGCATTTTTGGGGTTTTTATATTAGTCTTTGCAACAAAAGAAGTGCTGGGACACAAACAATGGCACCACATTTTAGAAAGCAAAAGAAGCTTTGCTTTCTGCATTAGATGTGCCCAGTATTCTGTGAGCCTGTCTTTGTAGGGAACAAAGTGCTCATCTCACAAAGTTCCAGTTTTGCTCTACTTACTTGTTTCAGGGGTTTATTCCCTGCTGTCTTTTCAGCAGAGACACCCAAACCCAACATATATGTGACCTGCCTCCAAACATTTCTGATCTTGGCTAATACTGTCAATTCAAAATATTCCTAATGGAAATAGCAGAGGGTAGGTCATTTTGAAATACTCTCCAACAGAGCAGTTAGAATTAAGAGAACAAGTTCTTTACATGGCTGCACAGAGAATAAAATCCTATGGCAGCCAAGCAGGATGAGTGTCTTAAACCTGGATTCCTTCATCCTGTAGAATGCTGGGGTCAGTAATAAAAGTGAGACAGGTAAGGTTTAATGAGATAGGGAATTTCTAGTCCAGAATTGATCCAGCAAAAATGTCACCTTACTTACTGAGCAGGACTATTCTCTGGCTGCATTAAGCATTCCAGAGGCACATCAGCAAGTAAGGAGTCATTCCAAAGGGGCCATAGCCAGGATTTGGCAGAACTAACCCTGACCCCCAAAGGGACCAGGGGATCTGATCCCTTGTTCTGCATCAGCAGAATTATTTCTCCAAGTCTCATCTCTCCTATCCTTACACACCCAGAGATGCCTAAGGAACAACAACAGTGTCATTGAGGCTTTCAGCTTGAAAGCACTGCCTGACCCAGATGCAGCAGAGACTGCATTTTGTCTGGCACAATTCCACTTGTCAGGGATCAGGCAAGGCAGGGACAGGGACAAGGCAGAAGGCATCTCCTGCCCCAGCCTCAGCCTGCAACACTGACACAGGCGGAGACAGCCAGGGAAGAGATTTGTCACTGTGAACCTGCCATAGGTGGCTTTGGGCTTGTGCTGTCACAGCATGACAAAATCACACCCTGCCTAGGCTGCATCCATTTGGAAGCCTCCTCCTTCACTGCAAAATTCTAAAGGACTTTCTATCATAGGAGGTTTCCCTATTTCTGCCAGTGCAAAACCAGGTAATGTCCATGAATCCCCTTCAGATGTCAAAGGGTTCAGCTCAGAAACTGCCCCAAGGAAAGCTTTTCTGCTTCAAAAGCAGGAGGAAGGAGTGGGAACATCTCTCATTTCATGTTAAATGCCTTCTTTTCCCCTACTAGTTGTGACACTAAAAAGGCTGCAGGGAGATAAAAAGAATGTGCAGGATGGAGAGGAAGGTATCCTCTTCCAGCACTGCATTTCAGGGGCCCCCAGGTACCACTCAACACTTCACACTGGAGGAATTTTCACTGTGCCACCAGAGAACACTCCCACTGACTGGGCTCTGGGAGAGTCCACTGAGCCCACAAAAGTATTGAAACGAATTTAAAGAAATTTTGAAAAGAATGGGTTTTCACAAAGCTTTCCAAATGTCACCTCTGAGTCAAGAATACAATGGTCATTCTAGGACAGACATGCCCTGTACCTACCTGCATCTTCAGAATTCTCTTTGCTTCTGCTGCTGAGTCTTGGCCTTGAGAAAATGAAGAACAAAAGAACATGTGAGGAGGTAGAAAGAGAAGGGAGGGGAAGGGCTTACCATAAGAGGAGGCAAAACTTTGAAACATGGTCACTGTGATGAAGGGGGAAATGCAACACAGAAACCCAACAGGATGCAAAGCTGATTCATTGTCCTTAAGTTTGCCATTGCTGGAGTCATGCAGAGCTGGCCAAACTCTGGCTGAAACACAGCAGTCATTGTTCAACTTGCATCAGAACTCCCCAGTTCTGCTGCCTCTCCTTTTGGGGCCAAGTGGCTCCCACAGCCTCTCTGAAGCAGCAAGAGCTGCTGAGCTGAGACACGAGTCTGTAAGGAGGGCAGCTACTTTTGTACAGCTGCCAAAGCTTGACTTGGCCTGCTCGTGCCTTACCCTGGTGACAGCCTCGTGCTACATGTGGTCAGAGCACTGCTGTCTCCTGAGAATGCTATTACACCTGCTGGCTCTTTCAGGAAAACAAAGGCTGTTTCCAACTCAGCTGCTAGGGAAGGATGTTCAGTTCACACCTTTAAAGCTCCACCGAAGATTCTCAATTGGCATGATACTTCTGTGACTCCCTCTTTATTGTTACCACTTGGATAAGGGTAATAGCTACATTTTCTCTTGCAGATCCAAGCCAATATTTTTCCATCAGGTACAGTCCTATGCCTCTTCTCTAGCACCTTTCCCTCTTTGATCTTAAACCCAGATCAAAATATTAGACATCAATCGGATTATACATCAGATTTTACATCTATACTGCAAAATTCATCTGGCATCTCATTTCACAGTGGAGGCCCAGACACAGTGAAGTTACACCTGATGTTTACAGAAGCAGCACCTGAATTTGCAGAAACCTCTCCAGTAGCCAATATTTGCCCAAGCATATTCTCCTGTTTGCAGAATTTGACAGTCAAGGATCACAGCATTCAAAGATCTGCAGGATCCAGACCCATGCAATTCAGTTCCCAAATGTGACCACAACCATTACAGTGGGAATCAAGTGCCACGTCCAGCAGAGGACCCATCTTGAGGTGCTTCGAAGCCCTGCCTCCTCTTCCCCACCACCACCTCTGCTCTTGGGACATTGCTGTTGCCTTTGCCATTGTGCTGGATGATCATAGATGGCCAAAATGGTGAATACACAGAGCTTTGCCTAAATACATGGGACACCTGACTGGGAAAAATAACCACACAAGAAGGGAAGAGAGAGGTGAACAGCACGCTGGAGTAACAGACACCTTGGCTTACCTCATCTCCTGGGACTCCTGGAATTCCAGCTGGGCAGAGCTTGGCAGGGACCCTGCAGCACTGCCCACAGGGGGACTCACTGCCCTGCGGATGGGGGGGATCAAAGGCAGTCCCAGTGACCCCTTCTTCATATCCCCACCACTGGAATAGAGCAAGGAAGCCTGGAAAGAGAAGAACACAGTGCTCAGATCAAGCATCCAGCCTTGCCCCCATTCATGCCTCAAGACATTTCGCCATTCATTTAACTGGGACCTGCCAGGAAAAGCCAAACTGATCCTCCAGCTTGGCCCAGGACAGGGAAAGGTGACCTAGGAAAGGGAAGTGGTGAGGGAGAAACCATGTCACACATTTGCCACCTCTCCCCTTGTGCTCAGTTTTCTCCAAGTGTGGCTGCATTCCCAGCTGGCTTCCACGTGTTTGACATCAAGATGTTCTGGGGTGCCACTGCCTGCACTGGCCTTGTGGATGGCATGGGAATGGCTTTAGATCAATATTCTCTTGCTGTCCCTGAGGCACCAAACAGCCAGTGCTGATCTCCAGCCATGTCCCCACAAAGCCATTCTGCAGGATGTCCAAACCTGCTTTTCTCAAGCCCCTCATTTCTTCTGCTGCTGCCCTTCCCTCCTACACTTCCCCAGCAGCCTTTGAGCCCAGATGCTGCTGAGCTCTCGGGATGCTGGCTGCTCTCCAGCTCCCACACATCCATCATCTCAGCCTCCCTGGCACTGAGGAAGTTCAGCAGAGCTCCCTGCCCTGCTGCTCTCTGCAAGGTCTCTGCCGGCCCCAGTTGCTCCAGGGCCCCCATGCCATGGCCAGGAATGGGGCTGGAGGCAGCAGGGGCAGGTGCACACCCTTCCTTCATATTCCACCATTTCTGGCCCAGCTAAAGAGCCAAACCAGGACCTGTTCAAACTTCACTGAAAGGGTCAGTTCCTGTCAGGGATACACTGGGCCCTTTCTCAGCAAGGCTGAAATCAACCACCAGAGTCCTTGATTGCACATTCTGTCTACCAAAGCTGTTGCTCATCTGCCTCCTCCTGCACCCCATGGCAAACATAAAACAACTGCAGGTCCTGGCCCTGCTGCCAAGGCAGTTGTGGGGCTGGGCTCTGGGCTCCTCTCCCCATGGCCACCTCCCATCCCTTCCCTCTGCACAAAGCCATGCCAGAGCACACAGCTGCCCAGAAGCTGATGAACTCTAGAAATAGCAGCAGACACAACTGTGCACAGGGCATGGCTGTGCAACTCAAAAGCTGAGACAACCTGGAACGGACTTTGCAGGACTGCCTGTTCCAGCAAACACCTTTTTCCATCCTAACCAGACACAGCTGACAGAAAACACAACCAAGACACAGAGATGGTTCACAGATACCCATAGTTTACTCAATCTAGAAGGACAGCTTCTCCAGATTGGACAACTTTACCTGCTCTGACTGCTTGTTGCTGTTTTCTCAGCCATAAGACACACAAGGAACCACGGCAGAGCCCTGAAACCATTCAAAGACCTCCCCTGCTATTGATCCATGCTGAGGATGTGAACTCTCCACTACACACCCACTGCAGAGACAGCCTGAAGCACAGTGTCCAGCTGAGCTCTTCTTTGGCTCAGCTGCTTCCCTGGGCTCACAGCACAGGAAAAGGTCTCCAAACTCTGCCTACAGCAAATAAACTGAAAATCTACCACACAGGACTTAGCTTGGTCTCCTTACCTTAGAACTTTTTCCTTCTGAACTCTGCTCCTGGTTTCTTCCTCTCTCCTCATCATAGGCAGTGCCATTTTTCTTGTTCTCCTTCTCCATGCTGTCCATTTCATTTGTGTTAGAGGAAGGAGAGCTCGCCCGGATGGGATGCAACGGCTTGGAGGGAAGCAGCGAAGAGGGACACGGCCGGAAAGACTTGGAAGAAATGAACCTATCCCAGCCTGCAAAGTGGAGGAATTCTCACTGTGCCACCAGAGAACGCTCCCAGTGACTGGGCTCTCAGAGACTCCACCGAGCCCATCAAGGAATTGAAGCGAATTTAAAGAAATTTTGAAAAGAATGGGTTTTCACCAAGCTTTCCAAATGTCTCCTCTGAGTCAAGACTACAGTGGTCATTCTAGGACAGACATGCCCTGTACCTACCTGCATGTTCAGAGTTCTTCTCTTTGTTTAGGCTGCTGGATCCTGGCCTGGAGAAAATGGAGGACAAAAGAACATGTGAGGAGGTAGAAAGAGAAGGGGGGGAATGGGTGTACCATGAAAGGAGGAAAACCTACTTAGCATGGTCACTGTGATGAAGGGGGAAATGCAACCCATAAACCCAACAGGATGCAAAGCTGATTCATTGTCCTTAAGCTTTCAGTTGCTGGAATCACACAGAGCTGCCAGGCTCTGGATGAAATAATGGCCAAGGGCAGCAGAGGACCCATCTTGAGGTGCTTTGAAGCCCTGCCTCCTCTTCCCCATCACCAGCAGTCATTCTTCAACGTGCATCAGAACTCCCCAGTTCTGCTGCCTCTCCTTTTGGGGCCAAGTGGCTCCCACAGCCTCTCTGAAGCAGCAAGAGCTGCTGAGCTGAGACACGAGTCTGTAAGGAGGGCAGCTACTTTTGTACAGCTGCCAAAGCTTGACTTGGCCTGCTCGTGCCTTACCCTGGTGACAGCCTCGTGCTACATGTGGTCAGAGCACTGCTGTCTCCTGAGAATGATATTACACCTGCTGGCTCTTTCAACAACAAAAAGGCTGTTCCCAACTCAGCTGCTGGAGGAGGATATTCAGATTGCACCTTAAAAGCCCTACCAAGGATTTTCAATTGGAATGGTACTTCTCTGTCTCCCTCCTTATTCTTATCACTCAAATAAGCTTGACAGCTACATTTTCTCACACACATCCAAGCCAATATCTTTCCATCAGCTACAGTCCTGTAACTTTTCTCCACCACCTTGCCCTCTTTGATCTTAAGCCCAGATCAAAATATTAAACATTGATCAAATTATACATCTATACCCCAAAACAAATCATGGATCTCATTTCACAGTGGAGGCCCAAGCACAGTGAAGTTACACCTGATGTTTACAGAAGCAGCACCTGAATTTGCAGACACCACTCCAGTAGCCAATATTTGTCCATACATAATCTCCTGGGTGCAGAATTTGACAGTCAAGGATCACAGCATTCAAAGATCTGCAGGATCCAGACCCATGCAATTCAGTTCCCAAATGTGACCACAACCATTACAGTGGGAATCAAGTGCCACGTCCAGCAGAGGACCCATCTTGAGGTGCTTCGAAGCCCTGCCTCCTCTTCCCCACCACCACCTCTGCTCTTGGGACATTGCTGTTGCCTTTGCCATTGTGCTGGATGATCATAGATGGCCAAAATGGTGAATACACAGAGCTTTGCCTAAATACATGGGACACCTGACTGGGAAAAATAACCACACAAGAAGGGAAGAGAGAGGTGAACAGCACGCTGGAGTAACAGACACCTTGGCTTACCTCATCTCCTGGGACTCCTGGAATTCCAGCTGGGCAGAGCTTGGCAGGGACCCTGCAGCACTGCCCACAGGGGGACTCACTGCCCTGCGGATGGGGGGGATCAAAGGCAGTCCCAGTGACCCCTTCTTCATATCCCCACCACTGGAATAGAGCAAGGAAGCCTGGAAAGAGAAGAACACAGTGCTCAGATCAAGCATCCAGCCTTGCCCCCATTCATGCCTCAAGACATTTCGCCATTCATTTAACTGGGACCTGCCAGGAAAAGCCAAACTGATCCTCCAGCTTGGCCCAGGACAGGGAAAGGTGACCTAGGAAAGGGAAGTGGTGAGGGAGAAACCATGTCACACATTTGCCACCTCTCCCCTTGTGCTCAGTTTTCTCCAAGTGTGGCTGCATTCCCAGCTGGCTTCCACGTGTTTGACATCAAGATGTTCTGGGGTGCCACTGCCTGCACTGGCCTTGTGGATGGCATGGGAATGGCTTTAGATCAATATTCTCTTGCTGTCCCTGAGGCACCAAACAGCCAGTGCTGATCTCCAGCCATGTCCCCACAAAGCCATTCTGCAGGATGTCCAAACCTGCTTTTCTCAAGCCCCTCATTTCTTCTGCTGCTGCCCTTCCCTCCTACACTTCCCCAGCAGCCTTTGAGCCCAGATGCTGCTGAGCTCTCGGGATGCTGGCTGCTCTCCAGCTCCCACACATCCATCATCTCAGCCTCCCTGGCACTGAGGAAGTTCAGCAGAGCTCCCTGCCCTGCTGCTCTCTGCAAGGTCTCTGCCGGCCCCAGTTGCTCCAGGGCCCCCATGCCATGGCCAGGAATGGGGCTGGAGGCAGCAGGGGCAGGTGCACACCCTTCCTTCATATCCCATCATTTCTGGCCCAGCTAAAGAGCCAAACCAGGACCTGTTCAAACTTCACTGAAAGGGCAAATTCCTGTCAGGGAAAAGGTCTCACAGCTCTGCTGACAGGACAAAAACTGAAAATTTACCACACAGGACTTTGCTTGGTCTCCTACCTTACATCCTTTTCCCTCTGAATTCAGCTCCTGTTTTTTTCTACTCTCCTCATCCCAGCCAGTGCCATTTTTCCCATTCTCCTGCTCTCCGCTGCATGTTGGGCTTGGCTTGGTAGAAGGAGAGCTCTTCTGGATGGGAGGCAATGGCTTGGAGGGAAGGAGCATGGAGGGATTTGCCAGGGAAAACCTCTTGGCAAGAGGGTAACCAGTCAGGCCTGCAAAGTGGAGACACAAAGTTTAACAGAGGCCACCATGCACACCTAAAGCTGCTGAAGCTCCATATTTCATGGGACTCATTTCCTGGAAATGTCTAAACAGCTGCACAGGGAAACATGCTCCTGCTGGCAGACACTTGAGGCAGGCCAGGGCAAAACCCTGAGCCACTTGCCCAGAGCTAGCACAGGCACAGCCTGGCCTCTGGGCTGCCCTGGGACAGCAGGGAGCCCAGAGCCCTGTGCTCTCCAGGAATGGCTCAGCTGCACATGCACCCTCCTGCTCCTCTGCCTGCCCCACAGCTCAGCAGCCCTGCAGCTCCAGGGGCACTGGCAGCAGCACAGCTCCTTGCAGGGGCACATGCAGGGCACAGCTGTTCCCTGGCAATGTGCACAGCCTCTCTGCGCTGCCACAAGACCCTTCCTCCCAACAGAAAATAGCTCACATCCAATCTCACCTCTGTGTGAGGCTGAGCCATGCTCACAAGAAAGGAAGTGGGTTTTGTGAACTCCCACCTTTATCATCAACACATCTATTGGGTGTGGCACTCAAGGTTTTTTTTTTTTTAATTTTTGACACAATTTCTTTGGGTTTTTTTTTTTTCCTGGAACTAGCTTGTGTTTAATTCTTCTGAACAATATTAAGTAGCACGTCTGAAGGGAAAGATAGAAAGCTCCAATGGTAAGAGGGGAAAAAGATTCCTTCTTGAGGGTGGCCTTCTGTGAATCCACAGGAAAAATCCACACAGATATGACTGTTATTTCTGAAAACCACAAAGACCTCTCAGCCACCAGGCAGGCCTTATTGGTGTGTCTGTAGCACCGTAATACCATCCTCAATGTTTGACCTGATCAGCAAGCAGAGGAAGAATGGGAAATTTATCTGTAGTGAGACCCAACATTGATGGCAAAGAAAGCAACAGGACTTGCATCTCATGCCCATGTCCTATCTGTGGTCAGCTGTGGCCACAGTCCCTGTCCTGGCTGACAGTATGAGTGATTTGGCTACTGTCAAAAAGGAGAATGCAGAGTAAACTAATGACAGAATGTTGTGATGCCATGGGTGTCCTTGCAAGATCATCTGTAGCTGTCAGCCACCTACTCTGACACAGAGCCAGCACTGACCACCATGGAGCAGTTTTCCCTGAAATCTGGGGGGATTATTTTTCCATTTTGTTCTGGCCTTTCAGCTCCTTCCTATCCTCACCTTTTCCTTCAGGAGTCTTTCCTTTTCCAGTAAAATCCATGTTTGAACCCGTGCTTCTGCCTGGCAGAAGTGCCTGGGTTGGAATTTGGGGACGCTCTCAGAGCAGTCAGCGCCGGGAGCTCGGTGCCAGCCTTTGAACAAGGCCGGGTGACTCCAATCGCCAGCGCTCGGCACAGAGAGGCAGAGCCAGACGCGTCTGCTGCCACTGGGGCCGTGCCAAGCACAACCTGCACCACCCCAGCGTGGGGCTGCCCCTTTGTGACACGCTCACCATGGTTCTCTCGTTTCCATGGCTGCAAAACCCCAGCCCAACTCCATCCCCTTCCATTCCCCTCCCAAGGGCAGCCAGCCCTTAGCCCAGCCAGGCCAGGCCTGAGCGTTTCTCACTGTCTAGGAAGGAGACCCTTTCCAAAGCTACTTCTCAAGGCCTTTATTTCTGTAATTCCCACTGGGTTCTGGGTTGCAGCTTGTTGGTGGGGGATTTTGTTTATTTCTCTTCACATCAAACCAAGTGCTGGGACACAAACAATGGCCCCGGGCTCTCAGGACTCTAGCTGGTCAGAGTGACCCTGAGATACGTTAGAAAGTCTCTTTTCCCAGCCAGGCGGTCGAAGAAGGAGTCAGAGCTTTCATTTCTTGGTCTCAAGGTTGTTTCTTGTCTCTTATCTATAAACTTCTTTCTCCTGCCTGCCGAGGTCCACTCAGCAAGAATGTCAGAGGCACTCTGCCTGCCTCCGGGGTGGTGTTACCTTTTTTACTAAAAACTATGTGTACAATATTTACAATTACTTTCCAATACCTATCACCTATGTTAGACAGTGAGCTTCTACTCTAAACCAATCTAAAAGTGCCAACATCACAGCTGAAGATGGAGGCTAGGAAGAAGAAGGAAAAAGGACAAGGCACACCCAAATTCCTCCATCTTGGGACCCCGAGCCCCCATTCTAAAAACCTCAAAAATCTATTTCACTCTGTGATAAATTCGCTATCATACCACTTAAACTTGCGTGGCTTGTAATTCTTCATATAAGGTTGGTAATTGTTTTCTCCAAGGGCTAAATCAAAGGCACTGGGGTCTTGGGCTCTGTGCCAGGGTCTCTGAGCCCCCTGGGCAGGGGCTCAAGTCCTCCAGGGCAGCCAGAGGAATTTCCTGGGTTCTGACACCGGGCAGTGGAAGTAAAAGCAGCTTTGCACTCCCCCGTAGATGACCCCAGAATTCAGTTGGCTGAGAGGTGTAGGGAGCAAACTGACCATCCAAACATTCCACTTTTGCTCTACTTCATTGTTCCAGGGGTTTATTTCCTGCTTTCTTTATTGCACAGACACCCAAACCAAACATAAACATGATCTACCTCAAAACATTTCTGATCCTGGCACTTCCTGACAATTCCAAATTTTCTTAATGGAAATGGCAAGGGGCAGTCATTCTGAAATACACTCCAACAGAAAAGATAAAACGAATCATGCTTGATTTGGCAGAACTAAGCCAAATCTATGGGACCCCTGGGGCTGATCCCTTTTTCTCATCTTCAAGTCTCATCTCTCCTGTCTATTCAAAGAAGCTTTGCACTCTGCATTAGATGCCCCCAGTATTCAGTGGGCTGATATGATCAGTGTATCTGCAGGGTGTAAATTGGCCATGCAGAGTTCTCCTTTGTTGTTCAAGGGGTTTATTCCCATTTTCTTTCCTGCAGACACACCCAAACCCAACATTACAACATGCCTCAAAGCAATTCTCAATTGGACTGTCCCTGAAAATTCAAACCTACCCTCAGAGCGTTTCCCTGTCCCCAGGGACAGGCTCCAAGGCTGGGCTCTCACCTGCACGGAATGAAGAAGAGCTGCTGCCCTTGCCAGCGGCTCCGGGCTCTCGCCATCAGCCCTTTGAATGCAGCTTTTGTACACACTCTGCCTCTCTGAGCCCAGCAGCATTCCCGGGCATCAGCAGTGCTGCTGCAGGCCAACATCCTCCAGGCACAGCTGCAGCAAGGAGATTGCAACAAGGCCTGGCTGCAGGAGTCTCCAGCCTGCAGCAGCCCTTCCCCTGCGGCGGAATCATCTTGCGCTGCCATGGGGGAGCAAAGGGGGTGAGGGGCTCTTTGCAGATGAGGGTCTCCTCCATGTGCTGCTGCTCGCTGGGCTGATACAGCTGCTGGTGCCCTCCTCCACAGCTGTACCAGGAGCCTGCCTGGGAAAATAACACTGCCAGTGCCAGTGCCAGCCACCCATTTTATAAAACCGTGCAGACTCTGATATCAAACCCGTGCTGTAGAGATTGACCTTGGCATCCTGGGGCACTTTCTGGGTGGGTGTTTGAATCTGCTTTTCCAGGCCTTGGGCTGAGCACGGTGAGGCCGAGGCCTGGGCCCCTCCAGGCGGCGCCGGGAGCCCCCGGGGCAGCGGCGAGGGGCGGCCCTGAGGGGCGGCACAGGGGGCATTTCCCCCGAGCGGGCGGGCGGGCGAGCGGCGGGGAAAGGCGCCCTGGCCACAAGGGCCGGCACAAGGGCCCCGGCTCTCTGCAGTGCGGGCGGCCCAGCGCCAATCGCTGCTCCCGGAGCCGCTGCCAGGGCCGGGTCTCCTCCCCGCCGCTGACCCTGCACCTGCAGCGCTGCCTCCGCCTCTGCCGGGCTCCCCGGCACGGACGGCAAGGCCGTGGACACGCTGCAGCAGGGGCCCAGCAGGGACACCCAGATGGTGCCGGGGCTGCAGCTCCTCTCCTGCAAGGAAAGGCTGACACAGCTTGGCTTCTTCAGCCTGGGAAAGAGACCGAGCCTTGATCCAGCTGCGGCCTTCCAGTACCTGAGGGCAACCTACAAGAAAGCTGGACAGGGACTTTGTACAAGGGCAGGTAGGGACAGGACCAGGGAGAATGGATCCAAATGGAGAGAGAGTCAGTTTAGGTAAGGGATTCAGAAAAAAGACTCTCCTGGAACAGTTTGCCCAGAGACGGTGTGGGTTTTGAGAAGACAAAATCAGGAGAAGAGGGAGAGAGAGATCCACAGTGGACCTTGGATTCAGGATGGGTCCATTTGCCATGGATCCATCATCAGGTGGGAGGAGCTGTGTTGGAAATGGGCTCCCTGAGCCTGGATCAGCTCCCAGTGCCCAGACAGCAGCAGAGCAGAGGTGGCTGAGCCCCACTGAGCCCAGGCTGTTTGTAGAGGGGGCAGCCTTGGCCAGCAGCTGCTTCTCTTCCTGTGTGGGAGCGGTCACCTTGTAGCTCTCAGTCTGTGGAAACAGAACACAGGGCTGAGTGTCAGAAGAGGAGCACTTGGGCAACAAAGTCCTGTGCTCCTGGGCCAGGGAGTTCGGAGGGCCCTCTTCTTAAGGTCTCATCATTTTGGCTTATGGCATGGGATGCTGTGCTTGAAAGAAATCAAGGCCTTCTTGGAAAGGCCACCTGATGAAAGGTGGAGAAGATGGCCCTCCCACTTGCTGGTCTCAGCAGCTGGAAGCCAGGGGACCGCAAAGGGCTCAGAGCTGCCGGCAGCGGGGCTGCCTTTGGGAGGGTGTGGGGAGCGGCGTCTCTGTGTGCGAGTGAGCGCCCTGCGCTGCTTTTGTCTTTCAGGGAGCATTGTGAGTCCGGGCCAGCCAATGAGCAAATACACGGCATTTAAAGAACTGGGACGAGGGTAAGCATGGCGTTGGCTCCTTTTACAAAAGTGTGGGCCAGGTCTTTGGCTGGTGCAAGATCAAGCGTGAAGTCAGGCAAGCTCCAATCACGGTCAGGCTCTGGCTTTACCTCCTGTCGCCTGCCTGGACTGCTGGGGCAGAGCAATCCGAAGGCCTCATCAAAGACAAGTTGATGCTGGCATTGTCTTGCTTGCAGCAAGGAGGAGCAGGAGCTGGGAAGCCCTCTGCCCCTGCAGCTTTCTGGCCTGAAAGAGCACCTTGCCATTCAAGAAATGTCAGATTCTCAAGGACAGTCTTCTGACTCTCATTGTTCTCACTCTTTTGACACACACATGCATGCACACCCGCACAAGGAGGACTGTTCCCCTTAGGTTTGGAAATAACCTGGCTGGGCGTGCGCCTTGGAGATTTCCAGCGGCCCTCGGTCTTCATGCTGCACCTTAGTGTTCCCTTGGACAGGCTGCCCCGCAGGGCAGAGGGCTCACGGGCCGACGTGCTGTTGGCCGAAGAGACGCCGCAGCCAGGCGTTTTCTAAGGAAGGCGTGCAGGCAGCCTGGGGAGATCTGCTGCCTAGGCTTGATTTCAGTGCCAAGGGATAAAGGGCTCTTTCTGCTGCTTTTGTCTTTCCAGGGGCTTTGGAGCTGTTTATAAAGCCCTTGACACCAGCAGCGGACAACAGGTAAAGTGCCAACAGCCCCATGCCATTTTGCAGCTCTGGAGCGCTTTCCCCGCTGCTGTGAGCCCTGCCTGGAGGTTTGGGTGGCAGCTCCATGTCTGCAGCAGAGGCTTTTCCTCTGAAGTACACTCTAGGCTCAGGAGGCAGAATGCATTTGGGATGGCCTTTGGTGCTTCTGCTAAGCTCTGCTGTCTAGTGACAAGGCCCTTTGGCCCAGCCCGCTGCCTCATTGCAGCAGCACTCGCTCCGTGCTGCTTGTGATCTCGAGCAGGGGGCGTCTTCTCAAGGTAAACGGTGGCCAATGTCATTTCAGGTGGCAATCAAGATCATGTCGCTTGAGGAGGAGATGTCCGAGGAACTGGCTGCCAATGAAATCCTGGCCATGAGGGACAACAGGAGTCCCAATATCGTTACCTACTTAGACAGGTTGGCGTATTCTCCTGTCAATGTAGCTTTAGCTAGTGCAAGCCCGAAGAGACGATGCCCTTTGGTCACGGGCAGAGAAGGGAGCTGCTGGTGATTTCTCTGCTGGTCTCCAGAGCGTGGCAGGAGGTGGAGCTGGTGATCATGAATCTCTTGTGGCACACGTAGCTTGGAGAGCAGTTGCAAAAACCTGGCTCGGGCCCTCGGCTGACTGAGGCTGTGCCCATTGCTGTCTCTCCATGCCGTGGTTTTCTTCTTTCAGCTACCTGGTGGATGCGGAGCTCTGGCTGGCCATGGAGTTCATGGACGGCGGCACCTTGTTTGATGTGCTCAGCGCAGTGTACCCGGAGGAAGGACAGATAGGCGCTGTCTGTCGGGAGGTGAGGGATCCCGCTTGTGCTTCCCCAAGCCTGCCCAGGATGCTGCTTGCCAGCTGGAGGTTAAGGACAACTGGGATTTCTTGCTCTCACCTTTCTTTTGTTGCTGCTGCTGCTGCTGTCACCACACACAGGAGAAGAGCGAGCATGGGAAGTGAACTGCCTGCCGCTGTCCCCGCACTCCTCAGGCTCTGTTCTTGCACTCTTCCATCCTGTCTGTCCTCTGGCACTGGTGCTGGCTCACTCGCTTGGGTTCACTTGCTTCCTCTTCTTAGCTTTGCCTGGGAATGTTAGCCTGGAGCCTGTCTGTCTGTCCTACATTCCTTGCCACGGGAAGGCAGCATGCAGGCGGCAGAATTTCCAGCTAAGGCCAAAGAGCCGTCCTCAGCTGCAAAGGATAGCGTTGCAGCCCGCATGGCGACGGATTCTGGAACAGCTCTAAGGTGCTGCTTCCTCCGCTGCTGCCACTAGGCTTCCCCAAAAATCTTTGCCATGCCGCCTCCCAGCCAAAGGTGACGCGCTTCCTACCCAAGGCCGGCGGAACTTTTGGGAGCTTGGATGCCTTCGCTTGGAAATCAAGAAAAAACTTCCAAGAGTGTTGAAGCAGCAAGCTCTTCTTCGTGACAGCACCATGATGCTGCGCCCTCGCTCACAATTCCCTGAGAAAGCCGTCAATCCCGTCGAGCTCTTTCCTTTCTGGTGGGATGAAATCCGATCCTGTACGTTAACTTTCCCTCCCTCCTTTTTCTCTCTCAGTGCCTGCAAGGACTGCATTTCCTTCATTCCCGCCAAGTCATCCACAGAGACATCAAAAGCAACAACGTCCTTGTGGGCATGGATGGATCTGTCAAGTTGGGTGGGTATCCCTGCTGGGCTGCAGCATTTGCAGCACCTGCCGTGCGCTTGCATTTGGGTGACTGCCACTTGGGCAGAAGCGCCGCTTGGCCAGTGCGTGAATGGTGAGGGTGTTGTGGAAGTGGCCGATGCCTTCTTTGCCTGGCTCCAGGCACGTGGAAGGAGAGCTCAGCTGCTTTTTCAGCTCGATTCAGCATGGCCTGGTCAGGCTTGGAGAGGGCAATGGTTTTGGCCGCTTTGCCAGTGGGAGCTGGCTTTGACAGGCTTTGTTTTTGGCCTCAGGTGACTTTGGCCTCTGTGCTCAGCTCAGCCCTGAGCGCAGCAAGCGCAGCTCCAGCGTCGGCACTCCCAGCTGGATGGCACCGGAGGTGGTGAGAGGAGAAGCCTACGGCCCCAAAGTGGACATCTGGTCCCTGGGCATCATGGGGCTGGAAATGGTGGAAGGGGAAGCTCCTTACGAGCGGGAAGCCCGTCTCAGGGTAAGGTGCAGCTTAGCAAGAGGGCTCTGTGTGGAGAGAGCTGATGTGGCTAGCAAAGGAGCAGGTGCAGTGTCCTCTTGCATCCATGTGCTGTAGGTTTTTGAACTGATAGAAAGGAACGGGCCCCCAAAACTGCAGAACCCCAGGCACCACTCGGCTCTCCTGCGCGACTTCCTCTGCTGCTGCCTGCAGGCAGACGAGGACAGGTGCTGGTCTGCCCAGGTAAGAAAAAGCAAAGGGGCAAAAAGCCCTGTCAGCTGAGGACACCTGCATGAAGGCATGAGGAGGAGTGTGGGCCACGTGGCGCAGGCAGCACCCAGCACAGGAAGGCGCAGGGGGACATGCTGCCCTCGGTGCTCTTTGTGTGTCTTCCTGGTAGCCAGGGAATCCTGCTTGAGCCTGTGAGGATGGGACCCTGGAAAGTAAGAGTTCCTTTCTTTGTTCTTTTTCCTCTGGGCAGAATCCCTTTGTTACCTCCGGCGATCCTGCCTCCAGCCTGGCTGCTCTGATCACCTCAGCCAAGCAAGTGCAGGAAGACTGGAGAGGAGACACCTGCGCCTGAGGAGGCCCTTATGCCCCGCCAGCCGAGAGGGAAAAGGGGATGTGTCATCTTTGGGCAGAGCTCCAGCCATCCCCCGGGTATTAAGAGGAGCTGTGCCATAGATAGGAAATATGATGTTTTTCTTATTTGCCCAGTTTAGGTTTCAGGTTAGGTTAGGTTAGGTAAGGTAAGGTAAGGTTAGGCTAGGTTAGGTTAGGTTAGGTTAGGTTAGGTTAGGTTAGGTTTGGTTAGGTTTGGTTAGGTGTGTGCTAGGTTCAATTTAAAGCTCTGTTGTTCTTTCTTTCTCAAAGAGATGAAAGTTTAAAAGAATTAGGAGATATAGGGATCAACATTGAAGGGCTATGGAACATAGATAGCTTAGATAATAGAGGATTGTTTAGCTTAGAATAGAGTGTTGTTAATTTAGGCAAGCTCTGAGGTATCTTTGAAGTAGAAATGAAAGAATTGTCATAAGAAGAATTAAGCTGTGGGAGGAAAAGCTGGGCTGCAGCGGAACTGGAGCCTGCAGGCGCTCCAAGCTGTCAGCCTGAACAGGCCACCTGCAGGACAGAAGGATGAAGATGGAGAAGTAGCGAGGGGATCCTTTGTTTCAGCCCGAGTGAGAATAAAAATCTAAAATATCCAGAGTGTTGTAAGACTCCCTTCCTTGCCAGGCTGTAGCTAAGTGGACGGTCCCCTTCAGAGGCCCAAAGAACATAGTGAGGCAAGCAGCTTTGCTTGCCTGAAGCGTGGAATGCCCGCGGGAAGCTGCCAGACTTGCGGGTAATGAACGCCAGGTAATGAGCTCCCATTCAGGACAACACCAGGAGGCAGATGTGCACTCCTTTCTGGGCCTCTTGTCGTGAAGATGTCAGGGTGATCAGCAGGAATGACCATTTTGTTCCCAGCCTCCTCTCACTATGTCGCCTATGGGATGGAATGGCATTCTCATAGCGGCATCTGGCCCTTCCTCCCTGCTTCTCTTTTCCCCCCTCCTGAAGATTGCAATGCAAGTTGTTTTCCATTGCCATCTCTATGGCAGATTACATTTTTCAAGTGGGCAGTTTGCCTTATCTCTCTCTTTTGAGTGACCACATTCACACCTCCCTCGTGAGGGGACATCTGCTGATAACAGATTATTGAATTTCACTGCATGGCTGATAAGGACTAAAACATCCCATTGTGAGATGCTCTGCCTAGAGGGAGGAGCCAAGCATTGCTACCCAGATATAATCCAGAAGTTCTTGAGACACCACATGGCTTTCTCCACTGGTTTCCCTGGAGAAACAGCAGCTCCCTCTTCTTCCACTGGATCTTCAGAGGAAGAATACATCCATCTCTACAGATCCCCCTCGCTCCAACAGCACCACACCTGATACTTTAGGAGGACAGCAGCCACATTTCCAATTGGACTGCCACCAGCACCCTGGCCCACAGGGTTTCAGGTCGCTTCTGACTTTGTCAGTGTTGTTCTAGTGTACTGCATTGTTTATTTTATCCTTTTTTTTTTCTTTTCCCCAATATAGAACTGTTATTTCCTGCTCCCATATTTTTACCTGAGAGCCCCTTAATGTAAAATTTATAGCAATTCAGAGGGGTGGGGAGGGTTTATATTCTCCATTTCAGGGGAGGTCTTGCCTTCCTTAGCAGACTCCCGTCTTTCCAAAACCATGACAGATTCTAGCGCCCAACGTAGGGCTCAAGGGCACAGAAACAAAAAGGGAATAACAGTTCTTGAGTAATCTAATTTTTGTGTGTGGCTATAGAAACCTCATTAAGCAACACCATGTGGTCCAACTTGCCCTGGTTTGGGTGGCACGTGATCGTGGCTGTATTTCTCCCATTTATAGGCCCTTATCTAAACGTGGGTCCTATAACCAAGGCTACTGTGTCTGTTATCTGCTTTGTTTTATGGGTGAATAAGGTGAGGAATTAATGGATTTTTAACTTCCTCTGGAAAGCAGGCAAATGGATTCACAGCTATCACACAATAACTGTATGTTTTTGGGGTTACTTTAATAATGGCACCTGCTGTAAAGAAATGACACCAGGCAAAATCTTCTCCCAACCCTTTAGCCATTTATTTGGGTCCGCCCCACCAGTTTTTGAAGGGTTCAGATCCATTCTAAATCCTAATGATATCATACAGTGTCTGGTGTTGCTGGTAGGCCTGGTCTATTTAGGATTTAGAGAGAAGGGGAGACTAACCTGGATAACTACCATGACACCTACCCCAGCACCTAATACGCCACCAGAGTCTAGGGATGC
Source organism: Agelaius tricolor (assembly GCF_023055355.1). Lineage (NCBI taxonomy): Eukaryota > Metazoa > Chordata > Aves > Passeriformes > Icteridae > Agelaius > Agelaius tricolor. Next base: position 920,182 of record NW_027269341.1, read on the forward strand.
TGCTGCCCCAGAGCCTGACCCTGCCCCACAGCCCAGCCCAGATGTGAACTACCCAGATTGGATGGGGGGTCTGGGGAAGGAGATACGTGAGATGGGCCAGGTGCTGAAGGAATACACTTCCCCAGCTGGTGAGAAGCCCTCCCCCCGCCTTAAAGAGGGAGAGTCTAATAGTGCAGCAGCAGAACCCACAGATGTTACAACTGTCCAGGTTCCAGCTGAACTGCAAAGGCAATCACAGCCAGCAGCAGTTGCCCCTGTAGAAACAAGGAGATCTAAGATGAAAGCAGAGCACCCAGATAGGGGAGGGCTCTCACAACCCACAGGGGAGCCAGAGGTTGCGATCATCACCGAGTCCCTGATGTACGAAAGTCTCCGTAATCTGCACAAAGACTTTGTACGACGGGGACGTGAGGCTTATACAACCTGGCTACTCCGGGTCTGGGATCTTATGGGTGGTGAGGCAAGGAATTTGGGACCCTTGACCCAGGATTCAGGTATCAATCAGATTTTTGTAAGGGAGCCAGGGTCCCTTTCCCTCTGGGAGCGGCTTTTAATAAGTGTCAGAGAGAGGTTTGTTCACAGGCAAAGAATGCAGGACCAGCACCACAGAATGCACTGGAAGACTCTTGAGGAAGGGATTCAACAGCTGAGAGAAGTGGCAGTATTGGAGGTACCCTTTGGGAAGGATGGACAGCATGATAATGACCCTGGGCAAGTCAGGTGCACAGGGAAAATGTTGTGGAGCCTGGCAAATCTAGGGCCATCCCAATACACCACCTTTATTGCAACAATTAATGCCGATACCAACCGAGAGACTGTGGGTTCTGTGGCCAACAAGCTTAGGAATTATGAAAGTATGATCAATGGCCCGATGCAGGTTCCTGTCTCTGCCGTGGTCCAAGGACTCAGAGAGGAGATGAGGGAGATGATGAGGAGGAACAGTTCCCATATGGCACCAGTGTGAGTCACAGGCCCCAGAGTCAGAGCCCAACGTTCCCCAGCTACAGAGAGAGGGTACAGCCCACGGGCTGACCTGTGGTTTTTTCTGCGTGACCATGGGGAAGACATAGGAAGGTGGGATGGAAAACCCACTTCTGTCCTGGCAGCACGGGGGCATCAACTCAAGGAGGGAAACACTAATCAAGGGAACTCCAGTAAAGTGAAGGTAGCCTCAGCCTCCCATGACCGAGCTGCTGAGTATGATCTGTCAGATCCCCTGGAAGGTACCTCTACCATGTATACCCAGGGTTAGAGGGGCCCTGCCTCTAGCCAGGGAGAGGCACGGGAAAACTGGATTTTCTGGACGGTGTGGATCCGATGGCCTGGCACATCAGAACCACAAAAGTGCGATGCCTTAGTTGATGCTGGTGCGCAGTGTACACTGATACCATTGGGACACGTGGGGGCGGAACCTATTTCCATTGCTGGGGTGACAGGGGGATCCCAGCAATTGACCCTGTTGGAAGCTGAGGTGAGCCTGACTGGGAAAGAGTGGAAAAAGCATCCTATTGTGACTGGCCCAGAGGCCCCGTGTATTCCGGGCATAGATTTCCTCTGGAGCGGCTATTACAAGGACCCAAAGGGACTGAGATGGGCTTTTGGCATAGCTGCTGTGGAGGCAGAAAACATCAAGCAGTTGAACACTTTGCCTGGACTATCAGAAAGCCCATCTGCAGCAGGTCTCCTGAAGGTGGAAGAGCAACGAGTGCCAATTGCCACCTCGACAGTGCACCGCCGGCAGTATCGGACGAATCGAGACGCCGTGATCCCCATCCATAAAATGATCCGTGAGCTGGAGAGCCAAGGGGTGGTCAGCAAGACTCACTCACCCTTCAACAGCCCTATCTGGCCTGTGCACAAGTCTGACAGAGAATGGAGATTGATTGTGGACTATCGTGGCTTGAATGAAGTGACTCCACCGCTGAGCGCTGCTGTGCCAGACATGTTGGAACTCCGGTACGAGCTGGAGTCCAAGGTAGCAAAGTGGTATGCCACTATAGACATTGCTAATGCATTTTTCTCCATTCCTTTGGCAGCAGAATGCAGGTCTCAGTTTGCTTTCACCTGGAGGGGCGTGCAGTACACCTGGAACCGACTGTTCCAGGGGTGGAAGCACAGCCCCACCATCTGCCATGGACTGATGCAGACTGCACTGGAAAAGGGTGAGGCTCCAGAGCACTTGCAGTACATCAATGACATCATTCTGTGGGGGAACACGGCAATGGAAGTGTTTGAGAAAGGAGAGAGGATCATCAGGATTTTGCTCGAAGCCGGCTTCGCTATCAAGAAGAGTAAAGTCAAGGGACCTGCCCGGGAGATCCAGTTCCTGGGAGTGAAGTGGTCAGATTCCAACTGAGGTCAACAACAAAATCACTACAATGTCTCCACCATCCAGCAAGAAGGAATCGCAAGCTTTCCTGGGTGCCATAGGTTTTTGGAAGATGCACATTCTCAAATACAGTCAGATCGTGCATCCTCTCTGCCTGGTAACCCGCAAGAAGAACGAGTTCCACTGGGGCCCTGAGCAGCAACAAGCCTTTGCCCAGATCCAGCAGGAGATGGTTCATGCAGTAGCCCTTGGCCCGGTCAGGACGGGACCAGATGTGAATAACATGCTCTACTCTGCAGCCTGGAACCATGGCTTGTCCTGGAGCCTTTGGCAGAAGGTGCCTGGGGAGACTCAAGGCCGACCACTGGGATTTTGGAGTCGAAGCTACAGAGGGTCCGAAGCCAACTCCACTCCCACAGAGAAGGAAATCTTGGCTGCCTATGAAGGAGTCCAGGCTGACCTCCTCAGAGGTGACTGGCACGGAAGCACAACTCCCCCTGGCACCCAGTGCTGGGGTGGATGTTTAAAGGAAAGGTTCCCACCACCCACCACGCCACCAACGCTACATGGAGTAACTGGATTGCTCTTATCACACAGCGCGCCCGTATTGGAAACCTGAATTGCCCTGGGATTCTGGAGATAATTACAAACTGGCCGGAAGGTGAGAACTTTGGTCTGACTGATGAAGAGGAACAAGAACCAGTGACACGTGCTGAAGAAGCTCCACCATACAACAAACTGCCAGCAGAAGATACACAATACACTCTTTTTACTGATGGTGCTTGCTGCATTGTAGGGATGAACCAGAAGTGGAAAGCAGCCGTATGGAGCCCCACAGGACAGGTTGCACAAGCTACCGAAGGAGAAGGTGGATCAAGTCAACTTGCTGAACTCAAAGCTGTTCAGCTGGCCCTGGACATTGCTGAGAGAGAGAAATGGCCAAAGCTCTACCTCTACACTGATTCATGGATGGTAGCCAATGCTCTTTGGGGCTGGCTGGAAAGGTGGAAAAAGGCCAACTGGCAGCATAGGGGAAAACTGATCTGGGCTGCTGATGAATGGAAAGATATTGCTGCTCGGTTAGAGAAGCTACCTGTGAAAGTCTGCCATGTAGATGCCCATGTCCCCAAGAGTCGGGCTAATGAGGAACACCAAAACAACGAGCAGGTAGATCAGGCAGCAAAAATAGAGGTGTCAAAGATAGACTTAGATTGGCAACATAAGGGGGAGTTGTTCCTAGCTCGATGGGCCCATGATGCCTCAGGTCATCAGGGTAGAGATGCCACCTATAAGTGGGCACGAGACCGAGGGGTGGATCTAACCATGGACAGTATTTCTCAGGTAATCCATGACTGTGAGACGTGTGCTGCCATCAAGCAGGCCAAGCGAGTGAAGCCCCTGTGGTATGGTGGGTGGTGATCCAAGTACAAGTATGGGGAGGCCTGGCAGATTGACTCCATCCCACTGCCCCAGACACGCCAGGGCAAGCGCTACGTGCTGACCATGGTGGAAGCCACCACTGGATGGTTGGAGACTGACCCTGTGCCTCATGCCACTGCCCGGAACACCATCCTGGGCCTGGAAAAGCAAATCCCGTGGAGACATGGCACCCCTGAGAGAATTGAGTCACACAACAGGACCCATTTTAAGAATGGCCTTATCAGCACCTGGGCCAGGGGGACATGGTATTGAATGGATTATCATATCCCCTATCATGCACCAGCTGCTGGGAAAGTTGAACGGTGCAATGGACTACTTAAAACTACCCTTAAGCACTCGGGGGGGGGGGACTTTTAGAAATTGGGAAATGAACTTAGCAAAAGCCACCTGGATGGTCAACACCAGAGGGTCCATAAATCGAACTGGTCCTGCCCAGTCTCAACCCCTGCACACAGTGGATGGAGATAAAGTCCCTGTTGTACACGTCAAAGGTATTTTAGGAAAGACTGTTTGGGTTACTCCCACCTCAGGGAAAGACAAACCCATCCATGGAATTGTTTTTGCTCAAGGACCTGGTTGCACTTGGTGGGTAAAGCAGAAAGATGGAGAAAGCCATTGTGTACCACGGGGAAACCTAGTCTTAAGTGAAAACTGTGTGTAAGGTTTCTTTGTGATGCAAATGGAAATAGAAAAAGGGGTGGATAATGTTGAAGATTGCAATGCAAGATGTTTTAAATTACCATCTGTATGGCAGATTATCTTTTGTCAAGTGGGCAGTTTGCTTTATCTCTCTCTTTGAGTGACCACATTCACACCTCCCTTGGGAGAGGACATCTGCTGATAACAGACATTCTTTGTCTGCTGCTGGGGATGTGAGCTGCTGGCATCTTCCCATTGTCATAACCATGTAATGAGACTTGTAATATATGTTAGAAATAATTAATGCTACCAAAGAATGTATTTTATAAAGATTGTGAAATCCAAATGTGTCTCTGACCACACACGGCCTGAGGGACGGATGTCCATTCAAACTCTAAGATTCCCAGAGACGGCTAGATAAAGTTCGACACTTTAGCGTAAGAATGGACGCTCCCAGCAGGATGATCACCGGTATCTCGAGTCATCAGAAACCGCCTAAGAGCGATCATCGTCCTGCGGATAACATGGATCAAATAGCCAGGGAGGCCAGGAACATACATGTGAATACATGGCTTCCCCGGCCTCAATCAACGCTGGCCATCAACCAGGAGACGGCCTTTGTCCAGCTCTGCACAGTGAAAGAACCAACTATGAATGTGAGGAGTTACAAAAGAAATTGGGACTCCTCTGCCTCGGGCACAATAAACTGTACAAAACCTCGTCGCTAGAAGCGGCTCTCATGAACGGGGGAGGATTCGATGCGATAGAGGCTGGATCCAGGTTCACCCAGTGCCGATCCCGGGCTCGGCGCTGTCTCTTTGGCTGTGGTGGTTTTGAGGACCATATTTTGGCTGTGCAAAAAGATAAATCTTTTCGCATTTTTGATAATTTGGCTTTCGATTATCATTTATAACAGACTGATGCTGGAAAACAAACAGCTCGAGGCACGTTCCTCAGCAGTCCCGTCCCATTCATGGCTTGTACATAGACCCCCGGCCAGCAATATCTTGGATAACTTTCTTGTGCACAAAATCAATGTTAATTTAAGACAAAATGAAATGGTTTTGAAGTTATCCTCACTTGGGAATCCTAAAAAAAATCATTGTAAGTTTGCACATATATATCAATATTATATTTAATTTGACTTTAAGCCCACATTTCATCTGAAGCATATTTTAAAGGCATTGTGTCAATAAAGATAGACTTAAATATATGCTTAAATTCTTTCCTGAAATAGGATTTATGCCACAAATTATGCCTTAGACTATTACATTGCAACAAGTCTCTACTTATAATGTATTACCAGTTCTGTTGTCTATTATCCTGCTCCCTTTAATCAGTCTGGAAAGAAAGCTTCTGTGGTAATTTCATCTTTTTTTGTAGATGGATGGAAATTAGAACAGAGGCCATAAGCAGCTGTACAGTGGGGAAATCAGGATTCAGATCCAGGAGCATTTCCTCTAGGTTTTTCAGATTTTTTTCACCTCTTGTAATATCGGTTCCAGCAATTACATAATCATCAAATCATACTGGTCACTTTTGGATGCCATCATCCTCGTTCCCTTGTTTTTGGATCAACACTTCAACCCTTATATAATGGTGTTTTCCTCTTTTCCTTAATAATGTTTCTGACCATAGATCTTTACCATAATACCATTGGAGCCTTCCTTGTACTTTGGTTTTAACCAGCCAAGTTATTTACACTGAACTCTTAATGCAAAAAAACAAAAGGAAATTCCACTGCGTGGATGACAACCTTGAAATTAAGGACTGGGAGTAAACAAAGCCTTCAATTGAAAACCTTAGCCATTTCTCCTTAATGCACAATGAATTAAGGGCGCTGGGTAAAGGCCATCAATCTAATTAGGAAGCATTAAGTGATCTTCTTCATTAATCAGCTCCTTAGTGATTTTCTATGAAATTAGTATTGAATTTTGTATAAAAGCAGTCTTGTTCTTCCAATTTTTCCCACCTGCCTTCACAGTGAGCAAGATGAACCATTTGCTCACATGCCTGTATATCCAAACATATGTACATGGCTACTTTTTCACTGAGTAAATCAAAACAGAGAGGCAAAAGGAGATGGATCCTGTGGCTGACCCACGTCACAGAAACCATGGCATGACACAGAGCACATGTCCTTTGCCAAACATAGCCATTGGATTCACAATCTGGAATGGCCTCCAAAGGAAAACAAGTTGGGTTGGAGCAACGCCTTCCCGCAGCTCACCGAGTCAGAGGAGCAGAGGGGGTGAGCTGTGATTATCTGAGAGATTCGTCTGGGTCTGGATTTGGTCTAGGATGGCTCCCCGTGCTGAACCACAGAAAGCATTAGGCAGTGGTGAGGCACAAACAAATATGCTCCTATAATTTTAGAAAAAAGAAAATTCTCTATTAATTTCTGAGTAAGGCTTTCACTAGTTCTCCTCTGCTGTTGTCAAGTTTTTAAAGCTTACTTCATTGTCTATGTCCACGGAATCTTCTTTCCAAATTGTGCATTCCAAGTTAAGCCAGATCCTTTAGGCAAATGAATCCTGTCACAGATCACTGCAGTTCATGTGCTTATGCACATGGCTAAATACCCCAATAAATCAGATATCAGGATCTGTCAATGCCTTTTTTTATCTCTCCCTCAAAGTTTCCATAAATTGTCTGTAAAAAGCTACTTCATTTCAGCCAGATCTAGAAATCACTGGATAGAGCTAATCAAAGATTCTGACTAACGGGCAAAATGCAGTTTCACCAACTTCTTGTATCAGATGATTGTTATTTACCTCTGAATCTTAAAAAAATCTTGTCAGAAAAATATACAAAAATTTTTTTCTTAATTTGATTCATTGCTTTATGTCATCCACCAATGACATTTTAATAGGAAAACAATAAACCAGGATTTAGCGCTACATGATATATAAAAATAATAAACAGATTTCATTATTTAATAAATAAATAAATATGATATATCACATTACATGATTTAACCATAGGTTATTTTTTCTCTATACTGCATAGGAATAATCAGTATTCATCTTTTTCTTATCTACATAGGCCTGTGTAGGTTTGCACCAAACTTCAGTTTAATTACGTTTAGGCAAATTGCTGTATTTGGACTGGCAGAGAAATTCTGCCATTTGAACATTGGTTTCCATCTAGATTGCAATGAGAGTTTAAAAGAGAGAAAGAAAATCCAGAGAAATATTTTAGAGAGATGTCAATGCAATTTTTTAATGCTGAGAAGTTCCAGTATGGAACAGACATTTGCTAGAGGATTTTAGAAAAAATGGCTTTCCTACTTTGGGAAGGAAGAAATGAACTGACACCAATTCCCATATACTTGATCATGTGTTTGTTACAGATTAGATTTTGCAGCATCTACAAAATGGATTAACTGCCTGAATCCAATTATCTTTCTCAGCAGAAGGAATTGGGGCAATAACATTACAGAAGGGCCCTCCAGCCCAACAGTCCTCACCCAATGCATTTTACATAGGAAAAGGTCCACACTGGCTGTCCTTGCGCAGCTGGAAGGAGCAGTCAGCACAACTGCAAATGTGTGAAATCCACAAATGCTGAATGAAAATATTCAACAGGGGCAATCAGCTGGTCAAACCCTGAGATGGAAAACACAGCTCTCAGAACAAAACCAAATTGGTGTTTGGAACAGGCAGGGACTGTGCAGCACATCCCGGGGAGCAGAATGTGTGCCTGAGAGTTGCCTGTTCCTGGGTGTTTCCAGGACCAACACACCAATGTGCACTAACAGCAACACAGTGGAGAGCGCCAGCCCCAGGGCAGCAGAATGGAGCTGGCCCTGAATGCACGGGTGTGCAGTCACCTGTGTGTCTGGGGAGAGGCTGCCCGGCTGCCGCAGCAGGAGCTGCTCCCGCTGCCCGGGGCTGCTCCGGCCCCGCAGGAGCTCTCGGGAGCCCCGAGCGGAGCACACGGCATCGAGCCCGAGCTGCTGAGCTCCCATCCCTGCTCCTGACGCTCCGGGACGGGCTCGGATCCGCGGGCCGGAAAGAGCTGAGCAGGTGAGACGCCGCTTGGATCCGCGCTTGGGGCACTCGGGACCGCAGGAAAAGTGTCGCCGGCAGCTGTCATTTGTTTGGCCATTTGTGTGGTGAGGAACGCATTTGTGTCTGAGCTCGGCCTTATTTGGCTGTGCCATGTCTGGGAGCACAAAAACTATTTTTCATGAAGGTAAGAACATGGTTTGATCGTTATCTTATGTGCACATGATGCTAAATATAAACACTCCCTATTTTACATACCAGAGGCCTGCCTTAAAGAACCTATGGCTTTGCAGATATTATTTCCACAATTTTATATCTTTCAGAGGAAGCAGCACAGTTCATCTGAACTAAGTCCTTCCTTACACTTCAGAGAAAAAACAGGTTGTGTGAGAGCTCTGTTAGCTGGGAATGCATGAATGGAAGAATTTTAGGACACTGCTATGGAAAGTGCAGACTTTTAACCACGATTTAGGGAAAAGAGCTAGTAAGTATGCTCATTTATGAAGGTAAGTACAAAAATCTGAATTTTTCCTGTATTATATTGAGCCCCCAATATATTTTGTAATTGCACTTTGCTCTGTATTTTTTCATGCAGATGTCACTGGCAGTGACATGCTCTGTGCTAAGTGCTGGATTGGATGGTTGGCTGGGGAGATGCCTTTAGTTTTATGGCATACAGGGGTCTAGGGAGGGTGTGCGGGTGTCCCTGTGCCCTGGCACCAGCTGAAGTGCAGGAGCACTTCCAGGGCTGCCTCCAGGCACGATGAGCTGGAGTTAAAGCTGTGCCTTCTGCTGAGCAGCTGATACCACCTCTGACCATGAACAGCTGGGCCTGATATAGAAAATAGAGCTTTCTTCCTTTCTTACTAAGAGCCAGAGTCTGATAAAATGGGTTCTTCATCCTGCTGTGATCAGTGAAGACAGGGTTCATTTCCAGAAATTTCCCGCTTTCTCTGCTTTGTACCTGCCAGCTACATCAGCCATAATGTCCTGCTGCTCAGCTTCCTTGAGAGAAGCTGGCATTTCTTTGGAAAAGGGCTCTTCACTAACAGTTGGACTCACAAGTGGCTCATTGATGTCCCTCTAATTCCCAAGTTGTTTCCCATCTACAGTTGCCTTTTAGGGATAGACCCTGATGCTCCTCTGATTTCTGTGGGATCCTCTTTGCCTACCACTTTCAGGAATGAGCTAGAAGAGGCAAGTCAAGGTTCAAGGGAAGGACTTGTATTTCCTACTTCATCCTGGGTCATTTAATTTGAAAAGTTTTAGACTTGGATTTTCAACAGTGAATTGTCATTGGCCCAGACTTCAAATTCTCTCAGCACATTCATGTTTTCAACATGAAAGTTTTTACACTCCAAAATAGTATCTTTCACAGAATTTTAGTAAAAAAAGAAATGGGTGAAGAGCCCTCCACTTAATGCTTTTGCTTCATGAAAATTCCATATTGGTCCAGAATAAAGTGGATTTATCTGGATACTCCTGGAAACTCCATGCCTTCTTTCTCCCTTTCTGCAGGAGCACTGGCGGGTGGGACGGTCGGGACGGACGGAGACGAGAGATCTCTGCAGCCAGGCCGTGGAACCTGCGGCTCATTGCAAAGGGCCTGGGTGCAGGGCCCTGCTTGGAGCTGCCAGGCACAGCTCGGAGCAGGCCCGAGAGAAGAGAGGGGCAGAGAGGCTGAGAGGGGGAGAGAGTAAGAGGGGAAGAGCGTAAGAGAGCGAGGTTCCCGCTACAATACAATAAATCTTCTTCTCTGTTGAATATTCTAATTCTCACTAACCAATCTAGTCCAAGATACAAATCCTATAGCATTTACATCCAGCCTGTAAGAATCATTACATTACCATACTGTGTTACATTTTAAACCCTAAAAACTCCTCTTTGGACCCCTCTGCTGAGCTAGTAGGGTCTGCTCTGAATCTTGGACCTGCCTGCAAGCAGAGGGAATTGTTTCCTCAAAAGGGGATTACCTTCAGTTGGGCCACACCATTGTTTTCCAGTTGTTCACTAACTAAGGTATCTCAAAGCTTGCTTTCATTTCAATCTTGCTTATAGTTTCTATATTCTCAAAATCTTTTGCCAGACAATCATATTTATAAGGCTTTCCTGTTTCATCTTCCCCAATACCCTTCCTTTCCTCAATACAAGGAATACCAACATGTTTGTTTGAAGATCATGCATTTAGTAATGCAAGTTAGTTAAAATCATCTGATCTGGAATCCCTTCCCCACTTCAAAGCCCACACACTTCATTTTTGACTCCAGCTGCAGCAGACCTAGACATCTCTTTCACCTGCTTTCTCTGTTGTAATTGACCAGTCCTTTCTCTCTTTGACTACTCATTTGGTCAAATAAAACTAAAATGCAATGATCCCTTGAAACATGGTGCTCTAGTCAGCATATTTCCTATTTTCCCATTTATTAGGCAACAAGACTTCATTCTGACAGGTAATAAATACAGACCTTCAGCTTTAAGAGGCAGAGCACATGAATTCCATTCAAATGGGCTCCTTCATATTTAGTTTCTCTTCAGAATGACTCATGAACTGTTTCAAGTTTGGATAAGCAATTAATGCATCAGTGACTAACACACAAGGAAGAGATGATTGTGAGCAAGCAAATAATGGCTTGCTTAGCCACACAGCAGGCTCTGCACTTTTGAAAGAGAATTTCATTACATTTTGTGAGTTTTAAAGAAGCAAACGGAGAACAAAAGTCTCTATATGTTTGGAAGTATCATATATAATTCTGCAAGTGTTCATGTGAGAATCTACAGAGTATCCTGCTTAATGATACATGTAGTTGTGCAGTTTTTATATTTGTTCGTGGGTATGTTTGTGTCAATAACCACATGGAAAGGAATTTTTCTTACATCTTGCAGGAATATTTAAATGGGATGAATATTCATGCTCTAAGCTCTGTGGGCTGTGGCAAGAACACCAATGCCTATATAGCAAGGTTTCCTTTTACAAAACTCTTTTTTCCTACTCCTTTCCAACTTGTTCCCTGCTCTCCTTGGGTCAGCAGAGCAGAGCCACTCTGCCTCCACCTGGAATTTGTCTGTCCCTTTCTTCTTCCTGTTCCAAAATCACCCTTAATCCCTGCCTCCCACAGCTCTGCTCACTGACAAATAAGTGCAGCACCAACCAGTTCATGGTCTCCACACCTGTGCATTATTTGCTGCCATTCTGCAGAACCCAGTGGAGATGTGTGGGTTTTGCTACCACTGGTGGATTTCTGTATTTTCACATCTCCACAATTGTCATGGATTTAATGCTGCTTCTGCTCCTGAAGTCTCTCTATGTCCATTTATCTGCTGCTATTTCTCAGGGTACCCAGTGCTTTTCAGCTGGAGCAGAATTGTTTTAGCAAACACTTGTGTGAATGCTCGTGCAGATACAGTGTAATAGGGGCTTAGGAGAGCTGCATCATACAAAACAACATCAGTGGGCATTTTTAGGAGAATCTGAAGAAAAGGGGATGTAGTTCTTACACACTGGACAACAGCTCCAAGTGCCTGTTGTCACAGAGCACCCTGCAGATCATCCTGTGCTCCTTTGTGCTCGGCCTGAGGTGCCCGTGCTGCTCTCTGGGCTTGTGCAGAGCCAAGGAGATCCCCGTGGAGGCCACTCTACAGCCTCATGCATGCACAAGAACTTTAGGACACATTTAAGCCTCACGCACATGCAAAAAACCCAAACCAAACTGAAACACCACAACAAACTCTGAAAAATGCCAATCACTTCTTTTTAAAATTTTAAAAGTTTAATAGTAATAAAATGGTTATAAAAATAGTAATACAATTAGAGTAGTAATAATTTGGACAATTTGAATTAGGACAATATGAGACAACAAATACAAAGAGTTACGGATATCTGGGTACCGTTTTCTGGGCAGCAAAAGCCCGAAAAAGGACACCCGTTAACATAGGATTAACCCTTAAAAGCAACAGCCTGTTGCATATTCATACACTTCATACATGATGCATAAATTCCATTCAAACACAGGATTCTGTCTGGTCATCGTCAACTTCTTCCTCCGAATCCTAACAGCGCCTTGGAGGCGGGAAGAAGTTCGTTTCTTCTGATAAGAGGGCCATAAATTCTTTTTCTCTGGAAGATTCAGGTGTCCTGTGGCTGCTATCTCGCTGCAAGCCCTTCCTTTAAAAAAAGTATCCTACATAGCATCGTTTCTATTTTAACAATTTTTATAACCTAAAACTATATTTAACACAGTACTTAAGAGAATTAATACAGCATTACTTTCTAACACAAGACATATAACATTCATTTTAATATTTGTGAAAAGCCAATCATAAAATACATGCATTTTTCACAAAATCAAAAAACCCATGGAAATTTGTTTCCAAGTTATAATCGATTGTCTCGTGTCACCTCCATTCTGTTTTCCAAAGCAGTGTCAGTGTTCAGACAGAAGGACAAAGAGAGGTTTTAGCAGGACTGACCAAGTTTTGGAGGGATGGAGCTGCTCTCCCCCATCAGAGCCTGCTGGCTCTGCCTTTCTGTCGGGATGGGCGGCACAGCCGCGGCCATGGCAGAGCAGCCTCCTGTGCCCCCGCAGTGGGGCTCAGCAGCACTTTAAGCCACTCTCACCCTGCACTGCCCAAGGGCTGCTCTGGCAGCGTCCTCAGCTCTCTCTTGCCCCTTTCCCTCCGTGCTGCCCTGGCAGCTGAAAGCCCGGCTGGCCCAGGGGGGTCTGGGCTCTCAGCCACAGTTGGGTTCTGCTGCTCCAAGCCTGGAGCTGCCACGCTGGGGAAGCCACAGCTGAGAGCTTCCCTGGAGTGCAGCAAACAGAGGGCCTGACACGAGGGGAAAGGGCCCTGAGGTCAGGCCAGAGATGAAGGAAAAGGGAAATGGCAAAGGAGAGAAGAGAAAATTCACAGGGCTTGAGAGCTCAATCTTCCCTGCAAACTTTGCCTACAAGTCTGGATTCCCAAAAGATCACTGGTGTCTGAGTTTATTATGAAATAAAAGAGATTAAAAAGAATATTGATTAGTTGCTTATCGGCTATTCTGAGCACTGATGATTTTGGGATTGGAAGGAAAATGCAGTATGTGACCATGCTATTAAAAAAAGATACATATGCATATAAAAATGTAGCAATCAGAAACACAACATAAAAAACCAAAGATCTAACTAATTCTGGCATTTCCTCATTTGGAAAGTAAGGAATCTGAGCTACAGGTTTCTACAATCCTTGCAGGTACTTTTATATGTAATACAAGCATACAAGACTTCAGAATGGCATTTTCAAAAGCACTGTGTCTTCACCATGTTCTAGCAGTTTTCCAAACAGTTGGAGACAAGAAAATATCAAAGTTCTGGAACCTCTCAAGTCCTTTCATCTCAGTCTAATCCTGAAAGAAAAATCTAAGTTATTGTCTTCTGAATAATAGGTATATTATATTCTATTAAGGAGACATTCGCCTTGTTGGTTTTTTTTTAATCAGCTGTCCAGTACTGGGAAGAAAACAAGGAAGAAAACAAGATCTTTCTGGAGGCCTAGAATGGTAGCAGAAAGAAGAATTTAAGAGACTCCATTTAGAGCTTCATTTTTCTTACTGGTTATTTTTTCTGGAATTGCCTAGCTAAAACCAGCCAGAATTGCTCTAATAGACTGATTTCTTCCAAGAGAGTAAGAAGGAGAGGAAAATACAGGTCAGTCAGCCTTGCCTCCATCCCCTGACAGGTGATGGAGTAACCAATCCTGGAAACCGATCCAAACAAACGGAGAAGAAGTTGATTGGGAGTGATGGTTAAGCTACCTGATGGCTGTGATAGGACAGCCAAACGGATGGATATGGGTGGAGCAATGGATGATGTCTACCCCAGCTTTCCCCAAGCCTTTGAGACAGTCTCCTACAGCATCCTTAAACACAAACTGCCAAAATGCCCAGCGAGGAAGGCTGAAAAATGGATGAGGACTGTCATCAGTGGCACAAAGTAGAGCTGGAGGCAAGTCACGGGTGCTCTGAGCCCCAGGGGCTGATGCTGGGGCAGATGCTCTTTAATGTCTTCATTCATGGCCCGGCTGGAGGAGCAGCTCACCCTCAGCAAGTCTGCAGACAAAACAAAGCTGGCAGGAGCAGCTGAGAGCCCAAATGATTGCGCCATTCAGAGGGACCTCGGCAGGCTAAAGAACTGGCCTGAGGGGAATCTGATGGAGTTCAAGGATGGGAAATGAGAAGTTTGGGACCTGGGCAGGAATAAGCGCAGGCATCAAGAGCTGCAGGAGGCTGACTGCGAGAGAAGCGTCTGTTTTCTCTTCCTTGTCTTGCTGGTTGGGGGTTGTAGCGCAAGGCCAAGGCAGAAGGATGCCTGCAGGCAGAGAAAGAGGGGGTTGGCAGCTGGCCCTGCCGAGCCGAGCGCGGCCAGCCCCGGAGCCGCCCCGCCCGCGCTGTGCCCGCAGCCCCGGCTCTGCCGCGCTCGTCCCCGCCAAGTCCGGCCCGCGCCGGGGCCGCGCTGGGCGCGCGCGGGCCCGAGCGCAGCGCCCCCCTCAGGCCGCGCGCCGCCGGCGCAGCCGCGGCCGTTGCGCTGCGGGCGTTGTGGCCACAGTCGGCGATGGACGCCATGGCGGAGCTGCCGCTGCCCGCCGGGCTCAGCGCCGGCACCTTCCCCGCCAAGCTCTGGCGCCTGGTGAACAGCCCCCGCGTCCGCTCCGTGCGCTGGGACAGCCGCGCCCAGGGGCTGCTCATCGACCGCTGCCTCTTGGAGCGAGAGCTGCTCAGCGCGGGCCACGCCCACAGGGGCCGTGGCCATGGGCCGGCCCCGGTGCCGCACACCTTCAGGGCCACGCAGTTCCGCAGCTTCGTGCGGCAGCTCTACCGCTACGGCTTCCGCAAGGTGCCGGGCTGGGTGGGCTCGGCTGCGCCGGGCGATGCCGGGGCCTGGCTCCACTACTGCAACCCCTGCTTTCGCCGCGACCGCCCCGACCTCCTGCTCCGCATCAAGCGCCGCAGCGCGGCCAACAGGCAGCGGCCGGCGGCGGGCCGGGAGGGCCGCAGGCGCCCGCCCTGCGGCTCCCGGCAGCTCCCCGGGCCGCGGCCGCTGCCGGCCGGGCGGCGCGGGCGCGGTCGCTTCCAGCCGCTGCCCAGGGAGCGGCCGCCGCTGCCGGCCGGGCGCCCGCCCAGCGGCTTCCTCCTGCTGCACAGGGAGCGGACGCTGCCGGACGGGCGGGAGCTGCGCAGCCCCCGGCCCGGCCGCCTCCAGCAGCCCCCCGGCGAGCGGCCGCTGCTCGCCCGGCGCCCGCCCTGCGGCTTCCACCTGCTGCACAGGGAGCGGCCGCTGCCGGCCCGGCGGGAGGGGCCGAGCCGCTTCCAGGAGCTCTACGGGGAGCGGCCGCCGCCCGCCGAGCGGGAGGTGCTCGGCATCCCGCCCTGCCACTTCCTCGGGCTCCACGGGCAGCGGCCGCTGCCGCTCGGGCGGGAGGGGCCCCGCAGCCGCTCGCAGGAGCTCTACGGGGAGCAGCTGCCTCCGGCCGAGCGGGAGGTGCTCGGGCTCCAGCCCTGCAGCTTCCAGCAGCTCCACAGGGAGCAGCAGCCCGCAGCCTACGACGCACGAGGTAGGAAAAGAGCTGTAGCCTTGTTTTTCCAAAAGGTCGTGAAAAGTGACCGTTTCAAGCCGTTTTCCACAAGGCTCTGTCATTCTCGGCCAGAGGCTGTCAAGCCTACTAGCAAGGGGCACCTAGGAGGCCGAAAGATTCTCTGCCTGGTTTGCCTGTGTGCTTCCCGTGATGTTTGATCCACAGCAGCACCAGAGCTCAGTGTCCCACAGCCACGTTGTGGAGCCTGACCAATGTGTTTGGATTCTTGCAGCCAGCCCGGGCACTTCAGGGCCCAGCGCTCCCGCTGGCAGTGCAGCTTGTGCAGCATGGACGGCCTCCAGCTCAGCACAGAACGCGCCTGGGGAGGAGGAATGGCCACCAGCAGATCTAGGCCTTGCCGTAGAGAAAATGATTCGGGAGATCAGGAGGTCCCTGTCTGAAAGATCTCCCTCTGCTCGGGTAATTCCATTGGATGGGGATCAAAGGGGCTGGACTGAGAGCTTTTGAACCTTGTGACACGGTTGAGAAGCAAAGGCTTCTTTAATTGAACTTATTTCATTATTATTTAGTTATTGAATTATTCTCGGTTAAGAAAGATTTTTAAAAGAGGGGATGCAGAAGAAATGAAGAAGAGGTTTTACTTGCTGGGAAAGAGGAGAAGAGTGTTTGGGGAATTGGCACTGAAGGCCAAGTGTCCCGTGCAGGGAGGGGCATGCCAGAGGTGCCTCTGTCCCAGCTGCAGCAGATGTGGGCTGTGCCTCTTTTGGGTGGGAAGGCCAAGGCAAAGCAAGGGCTGGGCTGCAGCTGCTGCTGCTGTTGTTAGCGTTCAAAAACACACAATCACATAAGCGATTATATGCAGTGCTTTTTATTTAAGAGCTCTGGGAATCGGGGTAGTTTCCACCCAAATCTGATTCCGACCATACATTCGAGGCAAACGTGTTTTATACTCTATCATTATATAGCTTCCATGTTAATTATTAAACTTATATTGTTCTATTGTATGCACAGATTTCAGCTAAACATAGCTTCTCATGGTTCCCCCTTAAATTTCTAACATAGTTTCTCCTGATTCTTCTTATGATTATACAATAATTATATTTAGTTACTAAACAATCATCACATCTAACAATTATATCATTTATCCTACTGCTTACGCAGGTGCAGTGATGTGAGAAAACACAAAGCCCAACATTTTCAAAGTCTATCTTTAACATTTTCCAGGGCTCCACTATCACTGTGTGAGCCCTGCCGTGCGTGTAGGCGCTCCCAGAGCCGTGGCTGGGGCTGGGCTGCAGCTGCAGCTCTCTGTCCTTTTGCAGATTATGACACGTGTTGGCCAAAGAATGTCTCTCTTTCTGTTGATGTGCTGACCCATTGCCTGCAGTACATTTGAGATTATGACTCAAGGGGGGAGTGGGATATTTTGCATTTACCAATACCTTATTCTCAAGCGGCATGACTTTTGTCTTCTGTAAAGTCACACATAGCAGTTTAGAGAAGCATTTTATTCCATAAGAAAAGGAAACATTGCAGGCTCTGAACCATCTTTAGAATCTTTAGGGTTCTGATGGATGAGCTATGGCAGAAGAGATGAATATCCTGAAACTGGTCATAGTGAGAGTATATTTGTGTCCAAAGGTAATTTGCTTCACTGTGGACATTTACTTCCTCAGTGGAATAGAAACACTACTTGGTTGTCTGGCTTTTCCTGTCTTTTGGGTTGTTTTTTTTCCCTACCCTAACAATGTACAGATTTTTGCCACTGATCCCAAATGTGATCCTGGAAATACCCAGGGTGCATAAATGTTTGCCTGGATGACACCCGTGGGGCAGCAGCAGAGGGCTCCGAGAAGCAGCACCTTGTGATGGGTTGTGTGAGCGGTTGGCTGCGGGGGCTGAGACTCCCAGGCAGAAATGTGTGCTTTGCCTGTGGGTTTGCAGCACACAGCCCTGGGCAGGGCTGGGAGTGAGCTCTGCCCTTGCTGGCAGCCGTGCTGGCAGCAAGGAGAGCCCCTGGCTTTGTGCTGGCTGATTTCTCACAGCTCTGGGATAAGGCAGGCTCAGAGTGTGGGGGCACGTCCCCTCACTTGGTGTCTTCTGCTTTTCTGTGTTCGTGTTTTATCTCAAAGGTCATTTTGGAAGAGCTTCAGTTTCACCTTGGCCCCCTGAATCCTGAGTTTAAAAGGCTTGTCATGTGAACCGTGGGGGCAGTGTTCCCTCCTCTGTGCTCCATGTCCTTTGGGAGTGGAGAAGGAGAGTTATTGTATCCCTGATATGATTCCAGCAAAATAGCGAGTGATCTTTGGGTTCCTTTCTTTCTGTTTTTCTGCTTAGGACAATGTTGGTGCTGGCCCTGATTCTTCAGGAGGGGAGCCTGTGAACAGAGCTGCAGCAGAGGAAGCTTCATCTGGCACCGAGAGCTGCAGGAACAGTTCCCAGGAGCCCCAGGAGCCTGGTAAGGACAGAGCCCACACTGATTTAGAGAGCTGTGAGATGGCTGCTCTGAGCAGGGTTGGTGCTTCCTGGTGCCTTGAGTTCAAATCCTGCACTGGCACAACCTCCCTGAGCCCTGCCCTCCACGCTTCTCCAGAGGCTCTGACACTGAGTCCTCTGCTGTGGCAAGAGAGCAGGGAATAAACCTGACCTTGTGGGAGTTGTGTCACCAAGCCGGGTGTCCCAGTTTTGTGCTGAAGTGGGTGGATAAATTTGCTGCAGGGTGCCAGGGGAGGCCAGGCTGAGCGACTCTTGAAGGAACAGGGGGAAAAAAGAGCAAAAAGTCAGGGTAGAAGTCCAAATCACTGACTAAATGTAATACCAGTCTGCTGGTATTGGGCCTGACCCACAAGATAAACAAGGAGCACAACATCAGAGGCCAACCAATAGAAAAATCACAGTAACTCCAGTATCAGAAGGAAAAGCTGGAATGCCCCCTGATTAGGGAGGCCTAAGAGGAGAGAGGGAGCACTGTGGATCCATTCCTTAGCCAAGCTGGTTCAGCCTGCAGGCCTCGTAGGGAGCTCTGTCCCTCCCAGCCCTTCCTGCTAGAGCTGATGGTCGAGTTGGAGCAGCTGCTGCTGACTGCAGAGGGCAGTTTGTAGATGCCAGGTAATGGAGCTGGTTCATGACTCAGCTCCCAGCACCTTCAGCTTCAGCCATTTCAGTGAAGACTGAGGTGTCTCTGTCAGCACAGAGAAAGAACAAGGCTGGGCTTCCTTGTGGCAGCTGGGACTGTCTGTGTTTCAAGCTCTCCTGGGTGCCCTTTGCACTGCGGGGGCTGAGACTTTATCAAGATACTTCAGTGTTTTGAAACACACTTTTGAACACTTGGAATGGTCTCTGTTCTTTGAAGGACAGATTGCTTCAAATTGCCAAGTGAGAGTCTGCCTTTCAGGCCATCTTTGACAGCCCCTGGTCAAAGGACAATTGCTGCCCAAGGGAAAGGGGCAGAAGGGCCAATATTGACTGAGCGTTGCCTTTGCTTCCCAGACGCCATCTGACCAACATCTCCAGGAGGGCTGCCCTGCATGGCAGGAAGAGACAGGGGAGAGCCTGTGACCATCGGGCAGGTAGAACTCCTCTGTTTGTAGATATGTTTATAGATTTCTATGGTTCTATTTATTAGTGGTTATAGTTCCATTTATAGATGATAGTGTTCTTTTTATATGGACATATATTGATAGATCTGTATAGTTAAATGTGGATATGTATATAGTTATAGATATGATATAATTATATTTTATTATATATTTACATTTATAGGTTTTCAGAGTTAGTTTTTTATATGTGTAGAGTAAAATATTTTTTTATATATATATATACATATGTATGAAGTTAGATTTATGAATGTGTATAGTTATTTAGTAAGAGGAATAGGAATGTTTAGATGGAGAGATTGATGGATAGATTGCTGTTTGTGTAGGCCTAGGCTGCATTTTTAGCTCTTTCCCCCCTCGGCTGCCTTTTTCACCTCTTGCTTTTGCCCCGGTGCCCCCTGTGTCCCCTGTCCCTGTGCTGGGTCCGAGCTGGCGGCCGGGCCGGGCGGAGCAGCACTTCCAGCCCCGGCTGTCCCTGGAGCGGTGGGAGCTGCCGCTGGCCCCAGGCACTGTCCCCTGAGGAGCTGCTGAAGGACGGTGAGACAGAGGGGGCTCAGGGGGCTCAGGGGGCGCTGAAGGGACGGTGACCCTGAGCTGCTGCTGGGGCTGAGGGCTGTGGGGCAGCCGAGGGCCATGGTGGCACTGAGGTGACAGGCAAGTGGCACAGGCTGGCAGGGTGGTGGGTCTCAGGGGACGGGATGGGTCAGAAGGGACTGAGGGGGGTGAGAGGACTGGGAGGGGCTGAAGAAACTGAAGGGGGCTGGGGCTTCACCGAGAGCATGGCGGGGCTGAGGGGATGGAGGGGGCCAGCAGGGAGCACAGAGGGCTCCGGGACTGCAGCTCTGCCAGGCCTTGGAAGCAATTCCAGAGCCTCCACTTTTGCCACAGCTGCCATGAAGACCTTGAGGACAGCCGGAGACTGACGGGAGCCAGCAGGGAGGAGCTGAAGGCCAGCAGCAAGAGCAGTGAACGGGGACCTGCTGCTGCCAGCCTGGAGAGAGCCCGGGTGAGGCCACAGGCCCGAGGAGGCAGGTGGGGCTGAGGGTGCCGTGGGCTGTGGCCGTGGGCACTGCCCGGCGGGGCAGGAGCGGGCCCTGCCCGTGCTGGGGCTGCTCAGCGCAGCTGCCCCGGCCGGCACAGGGGCTGTCCTTGGGCAAGGCAGCTGTGCCGGCAGGGCCGGGAGCTGTGCCGGCTCTGCCGGGCTGCCGGGGCTGCGGGACAGTCCCGCCGCGGCTGCGCTCACCACAGCCTGGCCCGCTCGGCTGCTTTCTCTTTCTGACCCCCCTGGGAGGCTCTGACATTTCCTCTTCCCTGATGGAAGTGCAGCTGCTGCCAAGGGAAACGTCCCCATACTCACTCCGTGTTCCCTTTGCTTGCCAGGTGTTCCATCTGCTGTCGCTGTCCAGGAGAGCTGCTCTGCACGGGAGGAGGAGACCGAGCGAGAGGCTTTGAAGATGGGGCAGCTGGGGTCCCCCTGCTTCGAGTGCTGTTTAAAGATACACAGACTCGAACGTAGCCATGGTTTATTATATGTGTATTTCCATATGTGGGTTGCTATTTGTATGTGTTTATTTCCATGTGTATATTCTTATATTTATGTATATTTATTTTGTTATGAATGTATGCTATGTGTATATATATATATTTGAAATTACATATATGTGTATAAATTTATCTATGTAGACATGGATATTGTTATATCTGTGTTAATTTCTGTTTCCTGTGGGTAAAGTTGTGTAGGTATCTCTTTTGATACAATTTTTGTTATATGGCTTTTAAAATAGGAATATTGGTATTTGTATAGGTATATAAGTCTATTTTTATATGCATATTTATCTGTTTCTGGATGTAATTCTATTTACATATCTATGGAGATATTTTTGTATTCCTAGATGGGCTTAATCCTTGTAGCAATATGTAATAAATTAAGCTGTTAAACACCTAATTGATCTTTGTGTATAGTGCGTTGTTGTGGAGGTTGGCAATAAATTAACTGAAGTTGGTATTTGTATATTATTACATAGAAAGGTTGTAATAATAGAATAAATTCCTGTTTTTAACCTAAATTGAGATTTGTATAGTTCTGTATTGTCGGCGTGGGTGTAGCACGTTGTAATAAATGACATTTTTCAGCTGAAATTGATTCTCGTGTATTTGTGGATCAGCAGTGCGGCTGTAGCAATCTGCAAGAAATGCCATTTGTCAGCTGCGATGGGTGTTGTGTGATTTGTGCTACCCAAAGCCATGAGCAGATGGAAATGCTGGAGGATTTTGGCCATGCAAGTCTCCGGCCATGCCCAGCACATGCCCCACCTGCACTCAGGCTGGGCAGGGGAAGCGCAGATTTGGGCTGGCAGCAGAGCCCCACCTTGGCTCAGAACTCGCTGCAGAGGCCTGCTGAGAAAATTCCGGGCCTCCACTGAGAGTAGAACTCCAAGCAGGAGCAACCCTGGCAGGAGAAATCATTCACAATGAAAAAAAGAGAGAAAATGTGGCCAAGCAGATGTGGGGATACTCTGTGAGGCTGATAAAATGCTCTGAATCACCCCTGCCTGGGCACGTCTTCTGCAAAAATGTTTTGTTAAAAACTGAACACCTCCCATGAAATACAGATTGCACTTTCCCCTTCACTTACCTTGCTGTGTGAGTGGAGACACTCTCTCCTTAGCACTGAGAATTTTTGCCCTTCAGCACCTCACATTTAATCAAAGATGGTGTACTACCACTTGGCACCATCAATGAAAACAGCCCTGTCCTCGTGGCAGCGTTTGCAAAGTCTTCCCTCCTCCTGTCCCCACATCTGACAGACGGAACCATCCCCTTCTGTCCCAACTGTGCCTGAGCTGAGTGAGGGCTCCAGGAGCTCAGGAGGCTGCAAGAGCACTGCACGTGGGAAGGTTTTGCAAAGCTTCCTAAGCACCAGTAACCTCTGGGTTTGCCAGTCTTCCCCTGCAATATTGTCCTACTCAAGAATGATCCTGGAGGACACTGTGCCTGCAGCTTACTCAAGGGAAGTTTGTTTTCTTCAAGGCTTGAATAGAGGAAAATGAAAATTGTGGTTTTTAGAGTGAAATTTGGGGGTTGGTGCGGCTGGGTTTGCTCCACTATTTGCTGTGGAAAGTAGGGTAAAAGCTTTGAATTCCCAGCAGAAGCTGACTACCAGCCCACACAGAGCTGAATGAGGCCCAGGTGGGCTTGCTGCATGCTGCTCCAAGAGAAAAGCTGGAACAAAGTCCCCTTTTATTGCAGATGGAGTCTGTACTGGTGTCTCCAGGGCTGTCTGTGGTAAGACACGGCAATCCAGCCAGAAACTGTGGATAGGAGAGTTCCAACAGCAACCTGCTTCTCCAGGGTGAGGGACGAGGCCAGCCCAAAAGCCTGGAAGGTGCTCTGGGCACTGGAGAAGGCCAGGCTGTCCTTGTGCAGGGACGGCCTTCAAAGGGCACCTCACACCTTGTGCTGCTGACCAAGGGCAGCTGGTGGCCTTCCACAAAATGCTTCTTTTGTCCAGCTCTTGGAAAAGTTCCAGCCAGCAACAATTCCTGCTGCTCACACCAGCCCTTTCCAAGCAGGAGGAATTCCAGCAGCAGCCTGACAGCTTAGTGGCAGGAGAATAAAATACTCAGCTGAGCGTTATCAGCTCTCTGTCAGAAGCCACATCCTCAGCCCCTCATCTCCTCCAGTTGTCTCAGACGTGGAGGAAGCAGCAGGAAATCTCTGATCCTGGAAGGGAAAGCAGAAGGAGGAGAGGCAGTGGCTGGTCCCTGGGGCCTTGGGAGCAGTGAGAGCCATCCAAAACAGGATCTCTGCTGGGCTGTGGAGATAAGAGTGACCAACCAGCAATGCTCTGTGCGAGACTGGAGCCAGATCACCAGAAGCAGTTACACTGATTATTGACCTCCACAATTAGAAATGCACAACAACCACTTAGGTGACTTCATCTGGCCATGATCTTTAGCTGCAATGCCAAAATCTCATCAAATATGTTGCTATCCTTTAAACAAGGAAGGAGAGCACAAATACCAACAATTCTCATCAGCCTTCTAGCTTGGAAAGACCATTTAATTTATGCTCCCTTAGCTGTCAGCCTAAACTCTGCTGTGCAAACCTTAGGTCTGTGTTGGACCTCATAAACTTCTTGAGCATCAACTTAGGTGCAAACCTGCTACAAAACCCTTCAGGCACCACACTGATTTAGAGTGGCAGGACTTCACTGTTCCAGCAGAGAATTTTATTCACTTGCTCCTGCAAGTCATTTCCAGAGTGGAACTGAAATCAGTGCCTTGCTATCTGGATGTGATAGGATTTTCCTCCTGTCCCAACAGACAACAGGGAAAAGATTGGTTTCTATTATACCATTACATCGAAATCTTTGGTTTGAGAGCAAACGGAAAACGTTCCTTTAAGAAGTAAGTTCTGCCTGGGCTTTTTGGCATGAGGACAAACTGGGGTGTGCTGGCAGGAGCAGCACTGTCCCTGTGGGTGCAAACCCCCTGAAGGATGAACAGGCTGCTGTCACAGGGGCCACACCTGCAGCATGAAAAGCCACCGTGCCATTAACTTGATGCAAACTAAACACAAGTGACACAGCTCTGCATCCTCAGCAAGGACTTGCCTCTGCAGAGATGTTGCTGACAGACTCAGCTCTTGTGTGCAAGTGCTGTTAAATTGTCACACAAGTCAACCACCCCTCCCTCTCTTGTCCTTCTTGGCGTCCGGCTGCTGAGCTGCTGCTGAGAAAGAAGGGGCAGAGTCCTTCAGGGCAAACGGGGACTTTGCAATGGGCAGAAACTTCCTCCTTCCTTTTGTTTTCAGTGACAACAGAGGGGTTTGTCTTCAGTCCCTGTGTCAGCAGGGAAACTGTGCCTGCCCATCACACCTAGGATCTGAACAACCTGGATTTTTATTGGTGGAAAACCCACAGTGACCTGGCCTTCTGCAGGAATATGGAGAGAAGAGTCAAAAGGGATTCCTGGAATGTTGCAATAAGCAGATAGTGGTCTTAAACATATATAGATAAAAAGGCATAAAAGCTCATAAAAGCGTATGGAACTGATGTAAACCTAATAAAAACAAGCATTTTATTGTAGTAAAGAGTGAGGGTTGCAGACCACAGTGTGAGAAATAGCTACTCACTTTTCATAGTTTAGGAAGGTTTATTAAACCTTATCAAAAATACAACAGAAGACTGAATAAAGAAAAAAGGTTACAGCACCGGCAGCAAAAGATTTTCCTCGCCATGTGCTCAGCCCCCTCACGCTGGAGGCTTTCCCTTTTGAACCCTTTAAGCCCTCCCAAAGTTCTGTCCATCAACCCCTTCTTCGCTGTCCAGTGGTGGAGATCTCTTCCTCAAATTCTGATTGCGGCTCAGGTGTCGCCATAGTGACAAGCCAGCCCTCCCAGATGTCCCAACCCCAGTTTTCCCTTGATAACCAGGGCATGGGGTGCAGCATAACTATAAATCTATAAAACTTTCCTTAAGTTATATACATGATATTTGTCTATTAATTGTGAGAGTCAGTCATCACATTACTCATCTGTCACAACAGGAAAGGAAGTTTCTGGTGGGAGGAACACTGGTTTTCAAGGTAGGACCAGCTGTTGAGGTTTGATTTGTTCCCTCTTTCAGATTACAAGGAAGTCATGGTGTTCCAGAGTAGAAGCTGGTGCCAAAAGTTTGAGAACAGGGTGTGATAAGATCACCAGAGTATTTTATCTGTATCTAGTGTTATAAGTTGCGGTGAGGAACCAATCACTGACAAGTGAGTCCAAATAAAGTGTAATTTATTAATTGATAAAGCAAGCGATAACAGGCAAATTACAGCACTGGGTGAAGCCAACAAAAGGCTTGCACCCACCGGGAGCACTGGGTGTAGCCGGGGAGTCACCGCTCCACCTTCGGCCCACACCGCCCGGCAGTTCAGTCCTCCTTTTTATCTGTTGTTGTTGGGTGTCCTTCCAGTGTTCTCTGCGTCTGTGCCGAGAGTTGCTAGGGGGTCTTCTTCTGCCTTCTGGTGGTCGTCTGGACGAAGGCTCCCGTCCTCTTCCTCAAGGTCTTACAATAGCCTTTACCATATATTGGCATATAGCTACATCTAGTTACACATTGCTTATTTAGCCTTTCAACATATTAGCTTCTGACATTTTGCGGTTTAAGCCTTATGACAGTTATTTTGCAATATATTAGCCCGTTATATTCATCTTGCAACATATTAGCTGGTTACATCTATCCTTGCAGTTTTTCTATTATTGGCTTTTCCCCTTTTTATAGTCTTTTTAGCAACTTGATGAACAAACTAAGACATTAACTCATTACATCTGGGACACTTTTCAAAAGGTTCTCTTTGTGGTCAGCCTTGCTGTGAACTCTGTCCAAATTCAGGATCTTCAGTTCTTCAGCTCCTGGCTAGAATCCAATTCTGTAGTCACTTGTGTGGTGACCATCAATGCCACACACTCGGGGTTTACCCAGTGTAGCAGTGCTCCTCTGGGGTCTCACCAAATGAGGAATTCTTCAGTCACTCAAGGTCACAAATCACAAATTGTGACGGTGTTCGCAGGGGTCTTAGGATGAGGGAAGAGACGAAGATCTGACTCCATGTTTCAGAAGGCTTGATTTATTATTTTATGATATGTATGATATTAAAACTATACTAAAAGAATAGAAGAAAGGATTTCATCAGAAGGCTAGCTGAGAATGGAAAAGAAATGGATTGAATAACAAAGGCTTGTGTCTCAGACAGAGAGTCTGAGCCAGCTGACTGTGATGGCCATTAATTAGAAACAACCACATGAGACCAATCACAGATGCACCTGTTGCATTCCACAGCAGCAGATAACCATTGTTTACATTTTGTTCCTGAGGCCTCTCAGCTTCTCAGGAGAAAAAAATCCTAAGGAAAGGATTTTTCATAAAATGTCCCTGTGACAGGGATGAAATTCAGGTTTGATACAGAAAATACTTCTTCCCTGTCAGGGTGGTGAAGTCCTGGCACAGGTTGCTCAGACAAGCCTAGTAAATAAAGTTTCAGAATTCTTCCTTTCTGTCCCATTCCTATTCCCTAAGTCCAGGTTTGGTTTCCAGAGTGCCACCTTCTCGGCTGGTTGCCATTTGTGTCCTGCTTTCTCTCCTGCCTTCCTTTGTTTGATCCTTTTCCCTTCCAGTGTCTCTCTTTACCTGTGGCAGCTCCCAGCCAAAGACCCTCCCCTGATTTTTCTTTTTTTTTTTTTCCTTCCCAATCCAGGTGCTCAAACAGCCCTGGATGAAGTTATGGAGGCTGGCAGTGAAATGTCTTTGTAAGATCTCGCTCCGTTTGTGCCTTGGCCCCTTCAGAATTTTGCCTTGAAGGGCAGGACCATCTTTTCCTCGCTGGCAGCTGGAATTGCAGCCCATTGCAGTGTGTGCCAGAGCTGTCAGAAGGCAATTGCTGAGGCTGCCAGGGTGCTGCTCCTGCCGTGCTTCCCAAGGGAGCTGTGCAGGGGCAGGGTCAAGCTCCAGCAGCTGGCTGAGCTCCCTGAGCAGACAGCAAAGGCGGCTTTGCTGCACATTCTGCAGCTGGAAGCAGAGGGAAGAAGGGAAGGGAGTCCCTGACAGAATGCTGGAATGCTTGTGGCTGGAAGGAACCTGCCCATGCTTCCATCCAGGCTTAAGGTGCCATGAGGGAGAGGCGCCTCTGCCCCAGTGAAGGCACAAATGAGACCATAGGAGAACAAAACCAGATTGTTTAGGACATGAATTTTATTGAACAAGAAATGGGAGCTAGGAAGATTGAAGTACGAAAGAGAGAGAAAGCTCAGAGGATGATCAGTTGGAAGTAGATACTTTTTAAGGTCCTTTCCTGCATTCTGGGATTCTAGAAGACATGTAGATGTGCATTTTGATTTAATATCCTTCATCTTATTATTATTTCTTCTTCTTTCTCTTCTTTCTCGTCTTCTTCTTCCCCTTCTTCTTCTTCTTAATTGCTGCTAGTATTCTTTCTTCTTCTTTAAAATATTCTTCTTCTTCTCCTTCTAAGTAATCTTATTCACTTGTTATGCTTACTTACTATGTCATTCTTATTTTTTTAATATTCTGATATTAATTACTAGTTGTTCATCATCCTCTTCATCTTTTTCCTATTTTCATTCTTATTATTCTTACTAAATTTACTACTACTATTTCTTCTTCTTCATCTTCTTATTCCTATTCTTTTTTTTAATTTTTAAAATACTTTTCATCTAAGTTTTTTTCTTTTTTTTTTTTTTTTTTTTTTTTTTTTTTTTTTACTACTACTATTTCTTAAACTCAGCTTTAATTTGTTTTGGAGGAATGGTGTGAATCAAAGTCCTGCAGTCACATCCATGGAGCAACAGCTCCCATCTATGCCCATTCTTCAGGGATATAATCCCAAAGGACCAGCGTGGAATCCTTTCAAGATGAGAAGAAATGGCCTTTGATGGCACCAGGGGAGGTTCAGATTCAATATCAGAAGGAATTTTTCTCTGACAGAGGGGTGAGGCATTGGAAGAAGCTGCCCAGGGAGGCGGTGGAGTCGCTGTCTCTGAGGCGTTGAGGAGTTGTGCGGATGTGGCCCTTGGGGACGTGGTTTTGCAGTGATGATGGTGCTGCCAGGGTGCCAGTGGCACTGGGTGAGCATCAGGGTCTCCTCCCACCTGGATGACTCTGGGATTCCCTGCTGAGCGCTCTGGCACCAATCGTGTGCCACGCGTGCTGTTTAGGGCTGGCCCCAGCAGTGACTGTGGGTGCCGGGGAGATGCTCCAGGTTGGCCGGGGCAGCTGAGGCTGCGGGGCCATGTCCAGGCCGAGGCCGCCCGTGTGGCTCCCTGGGGCCCCGCGCAGGGAGCAGCCGCCATCGGCCGGCCCGGGCTGGGCAGGGCCACGGGCGCTGCTCCTGCAGCTGCCGCGCCAGGCAGGGCCAGCAGAGCAGCGCCCGCAGCGCCCGCAGCGCCCGCCTGAGGCGGCCGGGCCGTTTGCCTGGGGCAGCCGCTGCTGCCTGCGGGCCTGCGCTCCCGGCTGGCCAGCTGAGGCGCCGCCAGGGCTCTGCGGGGCAGGCCCCGGGCTCTGTGGCCCTGCCTCGGGCCCCTGCTGGCCCACGGAGCCTTCGCTGCACAGCCAGGGAAGCGAGGCACACAGGGACTCCGCTGCCTGCCCCTCAACCCAGACCTGCTGAGGGACGGGCAGTGGCAGCCCATCTGCCGCCAGATCTGCCAGCCTTTGGGCCCTGCCTTCTCCTTCGTACAGCTCCTGGACGTAGACTTCATGCCAGCTGTCATCCTCCTCTTCCTCCCACAGCAAGGGAGTGGGCCCGAAGCTGAAGAGGCTGTTACCTTCACAGCAGTCCTGTGGCAGGTCTGTGCTGCTGCTGTCTTCCTCCGTGGAATCGTCTCGGAGTTCTCTGAGCTCTGGTTCGCTGCAGTCTTCCCAGCTGGAGAGGTCTTGGGAGCTGCTGAACTCTCCTTGGGACAGCTCTGGCTCTGCCTCACCTTGGCACTCTTGGGACAGCTCAGTCTGGCTGTAGGATTCCCAGTCTTCATCACTGCCAGCTGAGGTGCCCTCCTCACTCTCCTTCTCTGCCAGCACTGAGCCCTGCTCTGCCTCTTCCAGCTGCTCACTGGGGCTTTGGGCTCCCAGTGGGCTGGGTGAGGGGCTGGGGGGCAGCAGGGGCTGTCTGGAGCAGGGACTGGGCTCTGTGTCCCTGCTGATGGCACCTCCTCCCTGGGGGCAGGAGAATGTGCCTGCTTCTCCCGGCTGTTCACACTTCCTTCCCCTCGCTGGCTCAGCTCTGGCTCAGTCACCTCCTTTTCCATTGGGGGCAGCTCCTGGACTGTTGCCCTTTGTTGCCACTGGCAGGGCTGTTGCTGTGCCCCATCTCCCCACAGCACCCTCACAGCCGCCTTCCACTGGTGCAGCTTGTGGGCACTCCTTGCTCTGCGTGGGGACGCTTCCTTCGCTGCCATTGCTGGCACCGACTGGGAGAATTCACAGCTTGTGGCCTCTTCCCTCAGGCCAAGCTCTCGGGCCCCAACATCTCCCCACTTGTCATCGACTCAGGTTTCTTCTCTTCTTCCATGATGACAAAGAGTCTCTCCTCCTGACTTTTGCCACACGCCAGTTCTCATCGTGCCAACACAAGAGGAGAGGGAGGAGGCTCCGGCTCACAATTCTCGTGAGAGGCTTTTCCCCCTCTTCCACTACCAGCTCCATCACCTTGCAGAAGAGCTGAATGGAGAGCAGCTGCACGTGGCTGTTGTCCTGGAGGAAAGGAAAAGACCTCAGCACCAACTATTCCAGGCCCATCAGGGCAGAGGCCCAAAAGTGCACAAGGCACAACATTTCTGGGCAGCGTCCAGTGCCCGTGGCTGGGGGCACAGAGCCTTACATTCTCCAAGCGTGGCAGGAGTGGCTCAGCCAGCTTCAGGGCGGTGGCGCTGGGTATCTTGAGGTCTTCCTCCTGGAGCATCTGTGTGAGCACAGAGGATCATGCTGACTGTAATAAGTAGCAATACGTTTGTTCATTAATTAAATCAATAGCTAAATAATTATACAATATCAAAGCAATGACTAAATAGCTAAAACTGCTTGATTCTTAAATGTGCAGCCACATACGGTTGCTTGGCTTGCAGGAATCGTATAGTGCTTTGGGAATTCCATGGTAAAGATATACCTTATAAGGAAAAGTTCACCCAGAGGTCACAGAGGAAGGCTGTAACAACAATCCTTAAACTCGCAAGAATTGCTTAGGCTTGCAGGAATCATACAGTGTTCTGAAAATTCCACTGTCTAGATATGCCTTATAAGGGAAAGTTCACTCAGCGGTTAAAGAGGAAGACTTGGAGCCTTCATCCCATGACCACCAGAAGGCAGAAAAAGACCCCCTAGCAACTGAACGAGCAAGCGCAAAAGACAGACCACGTCATCCCTGGACCCGGGAGAAGAAGGCGATAAAAGGCGAACTTTGGGGATAGGAACGGTGCCAGCCTAGAGGAGACTCCCGGCCGCTCAGCACTGAACTTTGCTTATTCTCACTTGCATAATAATAAAAATAATTATATGGTCCTTAAATCCAGTGGACTCGTTTATCACAGAAGGGACTCTAAAGAGCTTGGAAGCTTCTTCTCAGCAAAGTCCCCAAGAGGCAAGGCCGGGCGGGCAGGCTGTGCAAGATGACCCATAGCGGACCCTTGGGAAGGGTAGTAATGATGGCTCTAATTGCTGGTGGAGCTCTGGGGAGCCCAGGAGAGCCGTGCAGTGAGTGCTACCAACCCCTCTGTGAGGAGGAAGAAGTGAGCTCCTTGTCTAGAGTCCATCAATTCTAACCCTAATTGTGTTAACCTCTCCCAATTGGTCCTTTGTCAAGAAGATAAGAGAATGTATTGGATAGCCCAGAATACTGCCACTTTTAGGCAGCAACTCCTGGGACAGTGCCCTGTAGGAGAAGCCTGGTTGTGCTTTGAATGTGATGCTGCTGAAGCAAGCCTGGTAGATCTGGTCAAAGAGAAAGAGATGGTAAAAGCAATAAGAAAACAAGACCATTTAGAGATACCCTGAGGTAAGAACCTTTTCATAGATTCAATAGAAAGAGTCAGCCACAAACTAAATTTAACCGATTGTCGAGTTTGTACCCAGATGACTGAAATTTGGCCATGGGTAAAGATTAATCTAAGGCTATTAGAAATCTTAAACTGGATACGGAATAACTCAGAATTTAGTATTAAAGGGTCCAACAGGCCAGTCAAAAGAATGGTCTGTAAAAGGTATCTAGCAGTAAAGAACTCTGCTACCTGGTGGATCTCAGGAGATCCAAATAGATTTTGCTCTGTTGAAAGGAAAGAAAAGAACAAGTGTATCTACCATGAAGCATATGAATTTTATGAATGTATTGAAGAAGGGATAAACCCCTTTTGGAGAATGAAAGACATTTCTAAATATTGGGAATGTCCAACAGAAGCTAAAAACACATTTTTGGGGAGCCCCCAAACACCTGTTTTTGATCTATAGTACTATAGAATGCACTAAATTGCCGAGAAGCTGGTCTGGTAGCTGCACCGCTAGAATGATAAAACCAGCTTTCTTCTTATTACCCAAAGAAACTGGATCAAGTTTAGGAGTTCCTATACACAATGATTTAAGAGAAACCAAACAGAAGAGGCAAAATGCAATAGAAATTGGGAGAATCCAAGATTCTAAGAGCCAGGTTTGGACCCCAAGAAAAATTATCAAGACTTATGGCCCAGCCACCTGGGCTCAAGATGGGTCCTGGGGTTATCGGGCCCCGATATCTATGTTAAACAGATTCATCAGGCTTCAGGCAGTATTAGAGATGAAGAGAGCAATCATTAGAAACCTCTCAAACAAGATAAAAAACTAGCATGTGTAAGTAACCAAGAACGGACTCCTAAATTTGATTCCAGTTGCTGGAATAACCTATGGACTTTCAAAGGAGATTGGTGGAAAAAGTAGCTTTCTTCACTGTGTGTACACTTGCTGGTTTGCTCTTTTTACTATGCTTACTTCCCTGCTTCATTAAAATGGTAGTATCTGCCAGGCAGACCAACCTAAAGATCTCTAAAAAAGTTAACCTGAAGAAACCAGAAAAGGGAACAAAGTTAAGTAGCCATGATTATCAGAGTGTTCAAGAAATTTATAATCAATACAAAAAATTAAGGAAATTCTGTGCTCATGAGTCAGAAATTGCAAGTTGATGCAAGCTTAAGTTTAAGCCTGATCAAACAAAAAGAGGGGGGACTGTTATAATTAGAAAAAGCTGCCAATTTTTTTTAAAAGGTGGCAGAGTGAACAGGTTGGACCAGTTGCTGCCAGGGTGGAGTTCTAACTGTTTGTTATTGTAATCAGCAGTCCTTTTAGTTACCTACTCCTTTTGTCAGTACCACCCTGACTGCTGCCAGGTGGATGACATGGTGGGGGGACATGGGAGGGCATGCAAATGACCTTGGAGCCAGCCTGCCACGGGAAAGCCACCCCTCCAAACTTACCAAAAGACCCCAAAAACAACGAACCAACACAGAATTAAGAGATCAAAGTGATGTCTGGATGTGAGGAACAAAGCCCAGAGCCTGCAGAGATGCTGAGACCCTTTCTTTGCCCCTTGCCCTAGCCAAGGGAGGACCTGAGCTACAGGCAGGACCCTGGGAGTGAAACTGAAAAAGTGAACAAGGGATTATTCCTGATGCTCCCATGAGGACAGAATCGCCAGCTCTGGCCACAGACCAGTGGACAAAGCTGCACTCTTCCTCCTCCTCCAAGTCACCACTGGGAGCAGTGGCAGCGTGAGCGTGAACCCGTCAGCTCTCCCCCCAGAGCTCATCACTTGCAATAAAGGCATTAAAAAGGAGAAAAGTCTCCCGCCTGTGTTTATTTCACAGTGGTGCTCAGATCACTTTCTCACAGCTGGATTGGAGGTCAGGTGCTGCCATAGGAACAAGCCGACCCTCCCAAGTGCCCCAGCTACTGAGGCCACCCTGTGATAACAATGCAAGGGAGAGGGAAAACATAACTCTACAGCTGCAAAACTTCTCTTAACATATACTTAATATTTGCCCCTTACTTGGGAGAGTCCACCATGGCATTACTGATCTGCAACAAAGATATTGACCCTTGTTCTGTCACTGCAAGATCTGTGAGAAAATAACTTTGACCACTGTTTCCATTTTCAAAGACCACATTCAGGACCCAAAAATCTCCCAAGATGGGGTTGGGAGGCCTCACCACATAACCAGGATGTAGAGGCTGATGGCTCTGGGCTCAGTTGTGTGCAGACTGAGGACAGGAGTAGCCTGAAAGGAATTGAAGGGTGGTTCCAGAGATGCTGGAGATTTCTTCATTGTATGAAACAGGCAGAGAAAGAAAGAATGGCACCAAGGGTGTGGAGTGCCCCCGCCCCAGGCGGTGGGGATTCTACCCAGACAGAGAGCATCGGGCGAGGGGTGTGATTTAACAAAGATTCCACCCCTCCACCTGTGGGGCGTGGCCCTGGAAGCCCGGGAAAAGACACTCCACCCCATCTGGCCAAAATAGGAATGGCCCCAGAATGTTCTTCCTTTCCTGTGCCCTCATTGCTTTAAATTCTACTGCAGTGTCCCCACCTTATTTTTTTCCATTGGTTTGCTCTTTGATCCACCCCATTGCAGTCCCCTGCTCCTCCTGCTATTGGACCCTGACCCTAAACTCCACCCCTACCCTGTCATGTAAAACCCATGACCCGACCCCCGCCCCTCATTTCTTGTCTTGTTCCCTGGCGCAATAAAGGGTCCTGGATTTTGCTAAAGCTGCACCCGTCCTGTTGCATTCCTGTCCCTGTTGGTCACCGGTGGCTGCCTGAGGTCTGAGACTCCGGGGCCGGGGGAGTTGTTGTGCCCCTCGCTGGGGCAGAATGCAGCACAAGGGCAGCTGGGGAGGCCCAGAGTGGCACCAGGAGAAAGGAATTTCCCTGGCAGGGCAGGGCTGTGGTGCAGCACGTCCCCAGCAGGAGCCTGGAGCAGCCCAAGGCTTTGTGTGGGCAGGCAGGGGCAGGCAGGAGGCAGAGCTGCCAGCAAAGGAAGGGCCCAGCCAGGTGGGGCAGCCGGGGGATGCCGAGAGCCTGCAGGGACAGAGGCCAGGGCAGGGACACCGTAGGACAGCCTGGGCTGCACAGGGCACAGGGATGGGCAGCAGCTGCAAGACAGCCCTGCCAGAGCCAACTTGGGCAGCACTTTGGCCATGGCTGCTGGGCCTGGGCCTGAGCCGTGAGGAAGGGACAAGTGACCCTTGCAGGCCTGGGGCCTCATGGCCTCCTTGTCCCTGCTCAGCAGCCTGGCAGGGGCCGCCCCATGCTCCTGCCCTTGGCATTGCCCATCCCCACATGCCAGTGCCCATCCCGGGAAGAGCCTGAGCAAGGAGGGAGGGACAGGATCTGCCTGGCCAGGGCTGGGGCTCAGGCCTTGGCCCTTTGCATTCCTGAAACACATCCAGGTTTGCTCAGCACCAGAGACACCTTTCCCTTGCTTGTCCCCAGCTGTCATTACTATCTCCAGTGTTCTGCTCTACTTGGAACTTAGGGACACTTTCTCAGTCCTGTCCCTCAGTGAGACCCATTAAAAGTTAAAGAAAGTTTGGACTTGGAATCTGATTTTGAGTTCTTGAGAAGTCTTTGAGCCCACTCTGAGGGACTGGCTCTGATGCAAAGAGCACCAAAGCCCCAGGGGCTCATTCAAGTCCTGGTGCTGTGTCTGTGCTGCTGAGCTGGGCCGGGCTCCTGGCCCAGAGGCAGCTCCTGGCAAGGGCAGCAGAGCTGCAGAGAGACAGCTCTGGCCAGGAGCAGCTCCTGTGCACAGCCCAGCAAGGCTGGGGCACTGCCAGGGCCCCTCAGGGACACCAGCAGGGCACAGACAGAGCTCCCAGGGGCTCAGCACTGGCAGGGGCTGTGGGATGTCCCAGAGGGGGCTGTGTCACAGTGGCACCTCTGTGGCTGTGTCACAGAGGCACAGAGCAGCTGGGATGTCAGAAAGGGGCTGTGTGACAGCACAGAGTGGGTTCTGTGAGATCACAGATTGGGCTATGACATCACAGAGTTTGTTGTGTGAGGTCATTGAGCAGCTACAGCATCATAGAGGAGCATCGGGGAGCAGAATGGGCCCCTGTTATCCAGGAGGAGGCAGTCAGAGAACTGCTGAGCTGCTTGGATGTTCATAGATCCCTGGGAGCAGATGGGATCCACCCCAGGGTGATGAGGGAGCTGGCAGCTGAGCTTGCCAAGCCAGTCTCCATCATTTACCAGCAGTCCTGGCTCCCTGGTGAGGTTCCAGATGACTGGAAGCTGCCCAATGTGACACCCATTCACAACAAGGGTGGGAAGGAGGATCCTGGTAATTATAGGCCAGGCAGCCTGACCTCAGTACCCGGTAAGGCAATGGAACAGTTTCTAGTGAGTGTCATCAGCCAGCGCTTCCAGGATGGCCAGGGGATCAGAGCCAGCCAGCAGGGGTTTAGGAGGGGTAGGTCGTGTTTGACCAAGCTGGTCTCCTTCTATGACCAGGTGAGCCTCCTGGTGGATGCAGGAAAGGCTGTGGCTGTTGTGTGCCTGGACTCCAGCAGGGCCTTTGTCACTGTCTCCCCCAGCACACTCCTGGAAAAGCTGCAGCCCAGGGCTGGGGCAGGAGCACTCTGTGCTGGGTTCAGAACTGGCTGGCTGGGCCCAGAGAGTGGTGGTGAGCGGAGCTGCATCCAGCTGGGGCCAGGCACCAGTGGTGTCCCTCAGGGCTCTGTGCTGGGGCCAGCTCTGTTCAATATTTCTCTTGACACCATGGATGAGGGGCTTGAGTCTTTCATTAGTAAATCTGCAGATGACACTAAGCTGGGAGCGTGTGTCCATCTCCTGGAAGGTAGGAGGGCTCTGCAGGGAGACCTGGAATGGTTGGAGGGATGGGCAGAGTCCAATGAGATGAAGTTAATTAAGTCCAAGTGGCGAGTCCTGCATTTTGGCCACAATAACCCCTGCAAGGCCAGAGGCTGGGGACGGTGTGGCTGGACAGTGCCCAGGCAGAAAGGGACCTGGGGGTGCTGGTTGGCAGCCGGCTGAACATGAGCCAGCAGAGTGCCCTGGTGGCCAAGAGGGCCAAGGGCTCCTGGTGTGGATCAGGAACAGTGTGGCCAGCAGGAGCAGGGAGATCATTCTCCACCTGTACCTGGCTCTGGTGTACCTGGCATTCTTGCCCTGTACTGGCACCGTACCTTGAGTGCTGTGTCCAGTTCTGGGTGCCCCAACTTAGGAGGGACATGGAGGGGCTGGAGCGTGTCCAGAGAAGGGCAACAAGGCTGGGGAGGGGTCTGGAACACAAATCCTGTGAGGAGAGGGAGCTAGGGTTGTTCAGTCTGGAGAAAAGGAGACTCAGAGGTGACCTTACCACTCTCTCCACCTTCCTGAAAGGAGGTTGTAGTCAGGTGGGGGTCAGTCTCTTTCTCCAGGCAGCAACTGACAGATGCAGAGCACACAATCTTAAGCTGCACCAAGGGAAATATAGGTTGGATATTAGGAAGAAGGGTTTTCACAGAATGTGTGATAAAGTCCTGGATTGGTTTGCCCAGGGAGGTAATGGAGTCACCTTCTCTGGATGTGTTTAAAAAAGGCTGGATGTGGCACTCAGTGTCATGGTTCAGTTGAAGTGTTAGGACATGGGTGGGACACGATGATCTTCAAGGTCTCTTCCAACCCAGTAATTCTCTGATTCTATGATTCTGGGATTTGATGATCCATTGGGTCCCTCCCATCTCAGCCCCTTCTGCAATTCTCATCCTTTGGCTCAATCTTTGTGTTCCCTCAAGGTGCTGGCAGAGCTGCTGGGGACAGGGCAGAAGTGGGGCAGCCCCAGTGTCCCCTGTGTGTGACACCCCATTGGTGACAGCCCCAGTGTCCCCTGTGTGTGACACCCCATTGGTGACAGCCCCAGTGTCCCCTGTGTGTGACACCCCAGCAGTGACAGCCCCAGCGTTCCCTGTGTGTGACACCCCAGCAGTGACAGCCCCAGCGTTGCCCTGTGTGTGACACCCCATTGGTGACAGCCCCAGTGTCCCCTGTGTGTGACACCCCAGCAGTGACAGCCCCAGCGTCCCCTGTGTGTGACACCCCATTGGTGACAGCCCCAGTGTCCCTGTGTGTGACACCCCAGCAGTGGCAGCCCCAGTGTCCCCTGTGTGTGACACCCCATTGGTGACAGCCCCAGTGTCCCCTGTGTGTGACACCCCAGCAGTGACAGCCCCAGCGTTCCCTCCCTGCAGTCGCTCCAAGGGAAGCGTCCAGAGCCGCGTCCAGTCCATGGAACTGAGCGGCCACTGCCCACCCCGGCCTGGGCTGATGTGGATTCCTCTGCACACAGCTCGGGGAAGGTCCCCCTGGCCACCTGCACAGTGCCACAGACAAGTGTCAGACACAGTCACAGAGCTCTGCCCAGAGCTTCTAGGAAGAGATAATTTAAAAAAACCCCAAAACCATATAAACCAAAAAATAAAAAAAAAAACCCACAAAAAATGAAAAACCAACAAAAAACCAAACAAAACGATATGAAAACAAAAGAAACCCCAGCACCCTAACCAAACAACCAAACCAAAAACACAACACAAACAAACCAACCAAAACAGAACAAAGGATATAAAACCAAATCAAGCCAAACCAACCAAATAAACAAAAAAAAACAAATCAAGAAAAAGAGAACTCCCCCCCAGTAGAGCTGTTCCATCCTTCAGTTGTCACACTTGCACTCACACAAGACCTGGGGCTGCAAAAAAAGATAATTGATTGGGCACATTTGCAGGAAAAGCAGGTTAAGGACAGGCTCTCAGCAGAACTGTTCTCAGCTGAGCCAAAAAGGCCCCTTTGGCAGCTGCAGGGCCATTGGAAATGCAGAGCCTCAGCCCACAGGGCAGGAAAGGGCTCTGAGTTCCCCTCCCCTGACACTAAACCCTGTTCCCAGGCTGCTTCAGACTCAGGATTCTGCTGGAGGACTGCACAGAGCTGAGAGTGGCCTCTGGCTTTTCCATATTGTGTGTCCTAAAGCTGCCTGGGAGAAGAAATTTCGGGTCAGCTCCGCTGGCACAATCCCTGCTGGCACAGGGCAGAGCCCCAGGAAGGGCTTTGCGTGCCGAGGCTTTGCTGCAGGCAAGGAAAGCTCCTGGCTCAGGGTCACCTTTGCTGCTCAGCCAGAGCCCCGAGTGCCCCAGCAGCAGCAGAGAATGGCAGCAGTGCCACGGGCAACCATCACCATTGCATGGCAACCATCCCCAGCCCCTGTTGCTGTGGTCAGTTTCCATGGCAACCATCCCCAGGTCCCTGTTGCTGTGGTCAGTTTCCATGGCAACGATCACCAGGCCCCTGTTGCTGTGGTCAGTTTCCATGGCAACCATCACCAGGCCCCTGTTGCTATGGTCAGTTTCCATGGCAACCATCCCCAGCTCCCTGTTGCTATGGTCAGTTTCCATGGCAACCATGCCCACCCCCTGTTGCTATGGTCAGTTTCCATGGCAACAAGCCCCATCTCCCTGTTATCACAGTCAGTTTCCATGGCAACCATCACCAGCTATGGTCAGTTTCCATGGCAACAATCACCAGATCCATGTTGCTATGCTCAGTCCCTCAGCAGCTCCATGGAGTCCCCATGCCAGGGGTGGTTGCCATGGAAACCAGCTCAGGCCTGCAGCCAGAGCCCGTTGCCATGGCAACCATTGGCAGTCCCATCCCCAGGCTCATGGGATCCCAGAAGCACAGAATTGGCTGAGCTGGGAGGGACCCATCAGGATCCTCCAGTCCAACTGCTGGCCCTGCACAGGACACCCCAACAATGCCAGCCTGGGCCTGGCAGCGCTGGCCAAACGCTGCTGCAGCTCAGAGAGCCCTGGAGCTGGGACCCTTCCCTGGGGAGCCTGGCCAGGGCCCCAGCAGCCTCTGGGCAAAAACCTTTTCCTGACATCCAACCTGAGCCTGCCCCGACTCAGCTGCAGCCGCTCCCTCCACTCCTGTCCCTGGGCACCAGAGGGAAGAGGTTCCCACAGCCCCAGCCAGGGACCCGCTCCCAAGGCTGCTGCCATGGCCACCAGGGCTGGCACCAGCTGGGATGCTCGGTTTCCACCT
Source organism: Agelaius tricolor (assembly GCF_023055355.1). Classification (NCBI taxonomy): domain Eukaryota; kingdom Metazoa; phylum Chordata; class Aves; order Passeriformes; family Icteridae; genus Agelaius; species Agelaius tricolor. Next base: position 959,381 of record NW_027269341.1, read on the forward strand.
GCTGGGGTTCAGGAATGGGATTCCTCAAATTCCTGCTCCTGCTAAAACCGCGCTGCCCTCGCTGCCCTCCCACCTCCCATGGAAAGCACAAAAGGCAAAGATCCTGGGCTGCGATAAGAACAATTTCCTGGGAACAGCAACGAGATAAGGAACAAACAGGAACAGAAATAATATTGGTAACAGAAGGGATAAGAAAAGCTATTTACAGGGAAAACTACATCACCAGCGACTGGCTCTTCCCGGGCACGTATTCCCTGCTGCCTGGAAAGGACACCTTTCTTCTCAGGGAGAGAGAGAGTCCCTTTCCTGCCCCTGGCAATGACCTGAGGTGGGAGTGACTGTAATGACACGGCCATGGCCAGACCCTCATGTTCTTCCATCTCCCATCATGACACTGGCAGGAGCAGGAAATGGGACAGGTGTCTTCCCAGCATGGATCACAGGGAACATGAATCACCAGAGCTCTTCCCAACGTACGTCCTCCAATAGGGGATGAAGCTGGAGCAGTGCATGAAGCTCCTCCTTCAGTCGAGTCATTCCAGGGCTTCCCTTACCGGTGCCTCTGTTGGTGTTTGTTCAAGTGAGAGCTCTGGCTGAAGCTCTTCCCACACTCAGAGCACTTGTAGGGCCTCTCCCCGGTGTGGATGCGCCGGTGCCTGACGAGGGTGGAGTTGTGCTTGAATCCCTTCCCACAGTCAGGGCAGCGGAAGGGCCTCTCCTCAGTGTGAATCTGCTGGTGCAGGAGGAGGTGGGAGCTGCTCTGAAACCTCTTCAGACACTCAGGACGCTG